>NC_092378.1:80732422-81058607 GCF_030028105.1 Mobula birostris
CCCCTCGACTTATGAAAGCTAACACCCCATAAGCTTTCTTAACTACCCTATCCACCTGTGATGCAACTTTCAGGGATCTGTGGACATGTACCCCCAGATCCCTCTGCTCCTCCACCCTACCAAGTATCCTACCAAGAGTACTTTGTACTCTGCCTTGGAGTTTGTCCTTCCAAAGTGTACCACCTCACACTTCTCCGGGTTGAACTCCATCTGCCACTTCTCAGCCCACTTCTGCATCCTATCAATATCTCTCTGCAATCTTTGACAATTCTCTACATTATCTACAACACCACCAACCGTTGTGTTGTCTGCAAACTTGCCAACCCACCCTTTTACCCCCACATCCAGGTCGTTAATAAAAATCACGAAAAGTAGAGGGCCCAGAACAGATTCTTATGGGACACCACTAGTCACAAACCTCCAATCTGAATGTCCTCCCTCCACCACGACCGTCTGCCTTCTGCAGGCAAGCCAATTCTGAATCCACCTGGCCAAACTTCCCTGGATCCCAAGCCTTCTGACTTTCTGAATAAGCCGACCGTGTGGAACCTTGTCAAATGCCTTACTAAAATCCATATAAATCACATCCACTGCACTACCCTCATCTATATGCCTGGTCACCTCCTCAAATAACTCTATCAGGCTTGTTAGATACAATCTGCCCTTCACAAAGCCATGCTGACTGTCCCTGATCAGACCATGATTCTCTAAATGCCCAGAGATCCTATCTCTAAGAATCTTTTCCAACAGCTTTCCCACCACAGATGTAAGGCTCACTGGTCTATAATTACCCGGATTATCCCTACTACCTTTTTTGAACAAGAGGATAACATTTGCCTTCCTAAAACCCTCCGGTACCATTCCCGTGGACAACAAAGACATAAAGGTCCTAACCAGAGGCTCAGCAATCTCTTCCCTCGCCTCGTGGAACAGCCTGGGGAATATTCCATCAGGCCTCGGGGACTTATCCATCCTAATGTATTTTAATAACTCGAACACTTTCTGTCCCTTAATACCAACATGCTCCAGAACATCAACCTCATTCATATTGTCCTCACCGTCATCAAGTTCCCTCTCATTGGTGAATACCGAAGAGAAGTATTCATTGAGGACCTCGCTCACTTCCACAGCCTCCAGGCACATCTTTCCACCTTTATCTCTAATCGGTCCTACCTTCACTCCTGTCATCCCTTTTTTCTTCACATAATTGAAGAATGCTTTGGGGTTTTCCTTTACCCTACTCGCCATGGCCTTCTCATGCCCCCTTCTTGCTCTTCTCAGCCCCTTCTTAAGCTCCTTTCTTGCTTCCCTATATTCCTCAATAGACCCATCTAATCCCTGCTTCCTAAACCTCATGTATGCTGCCTTCTTCCACCTGACTAGATTTTCCACCTCACTTGTCACCCATGGTTCCTTCACCCTACCATCCTTTATCTTCCTCACTGGGACTAATTTATCCCTTAACATCTTGCAAGGGATCTTTGAACATCGACCACATGTCCGTAGTACATTTCCCTGCAAAAACATCATCCCAGTTCACACCCGCAAGTTCTAGCCTTATAGCCTTATAATTTGCCCTTCCCCAATTAAAAATTTTCCTGTTCTGTCTGATTCTATCCTTTTCCATGCTAATGCTAAAGGCCAGGGAGCGGTGGTCACTGTCCCCCAGATGCTCTCCCACTGAGAGATCTGTGACCCGACCCAGTTCATTACCTAGTACTAGATTTAGTATGGCATTCCCCCTAGTCAGCCGGTCCATATACTGTGACAGGAATCCGTCCTGGACACACTTAACAAACTCTGCCCCATCTAAACCCTTGGAACTAATCAGGTGCCAATCAATATTAGGGAAGTTAAAGTCACCCATGATAACAACCCTGTTATTTTTGCACCTTTCCAAAATCTGCTTCCCAATCTGCTCCTTTGTATCTCTGCTGCTACCAGGGGGCCTATAGAATACCCCCAATAAAGTAACTGCTCCCTTCCTGTTCCTGACTTCCACCCATACTGACTCAAAAGAGGATCCTGCTACATTACGCACCCTTTCTGTAGCTTTAATAGTATCCCTGACCAGTAGCGCCACCCCTCCTCCCCTTTTTCCGCCCTCTCTATCCCTTTTAAAGTACTGAAATCCAGGAATATTGAGAATCCATTCCTGCCCTGGTGCCAGCCAAGTCTCTGTAATGGCCACTGCGTCATAATTCCATGTATGTATCCAAGCTCTCAGTTCATCACCTTTGTTCCTGATGCTTCTTGCATTGAGGTACACACATCTCAGCCCTTCTACCTTACTGTCTGTACACCGTTTATTCTGCTTCTCTTTCCTCAAAGCCTCTCTGTATGTTAGATCTGGCTTTACTCCATGCTGTTAAGAACTGATTAAGCAGTGGTTTGTGTGTTGAAGCTTGAATTCAAACTTGTGTCGGGGAAAATGATTAAGATATTTTATTATGTACACCGTAGGGATTAACTTTGGTGTGATTCAAAGAGATTACTCACAAATAATGCTTGTGTTTGGAGCAGGGTGGAATCTGCAGCCCTGATGAATTGCTAATTCGAGTGCCTAGTTCTGTGAAAGTATGTCGTGTTAGTCCAGACTAGCAGTGATGTGACTGAAGTCACACTGCCTGATAAATTGGGAGACCCTGGAGAGGTGAGGCCATGGGTAGTCTATATTTTTAGAGAATAGGGCCATGTATCTAAGGGCAAAGACATTAAAAGCAAGTTGTTTTCATTCCTGCAAAATGAGGGGAAAGAGTTGCCTGATTTAAAAGGTCTAATGCGTCCTTCAGCAATTGATTTAAATTCTGAACTGGTTTTGGCTATTACATCACTGGTTGATAAATGCAGAAGTATTTCCTTGGAGAGGCAAAGTTATTGTTGGCTGCAATTGTTCTCTGGAGTCAAGCCCACAGGAGCAAAATGGGAAAAGTTGATTGCATCCCTGTTTAGTCCTTGATGTTGTAGCCTGTAACTTTCTTTTAAGAAAAAAACTTATTGAACATATAACAAAGTAAAATGGCAGGCATTGAGTTGACTTTTCATAATAAAATTGGCATTCCACCTTCATGATGTGATAAACAATGAGAAGATCTTGGGATAACTTGTTATTAGTAATTCTACAATATGGCATTCCAGAAAACAGTGTTAAATCAGCACTGTATGGTGGTGTGGGGTAGGGGAGAGGGACAGATTACTTCATCGCTTACTCATGCAAGAAAATCAAGGTGCCATGTGTAGAATAAAAAGCCTTGCACATTGTGTATGTATATAAAGATCTTTCATCAGTTAACTTTGTTATTGATGAAGGGTCTCAACCCAAAACGTCAATTCTTTAGTCCTTTCCATAGATGCTGCCTGACCTCATGTGTTCCTTCAGTATTTTTGTGTGTTTACTCTGGATTTTCTGCATCTGCAGAATTTTCCTGTTTATAAGTTGTAGAGTCCTTGAAAATGAGCTTGTTAGTTGTGGAATCAGTTCAGTGTGAGATGAGTAAAGATAACCACATTGGTTCAGAATAATATCTATTACCAGTGGTTTTAGGATAACCATTGATGGTGTGGGACCAAAGGCTCCTGTATCTCCTGCCCAATGCAGCAGTGAGAAGAGAGCATGCCCTTGGTGATAGATGCTGCTTTCTGGTGGCAGCACTCCTTGTATAGTAGATGTGCACAATGGTGGAGAGGGCTTTGCCTGTGATGGACTGGGCTGTAGTCACTACTTTCTGCAGACTTGTCCATTCCTGGACATTGGTGTTGCCATACCAGACTGTGATGTAACCAGTTAGGATGCTCTCCACTGTATATCTACAGAAATTTGTCAAAGTTTTAATGTGACATTTAGGAATGTACATTATGAAGGGTATAAAGTACATTCTACAGGAGCTTGCCTGATGGTTGTAGGGTAATCATTGTTCCTCGACCTATTTGTATAGCGCAAGATCCTAAAATAATTGCTCCACCCAATATTACATGACATTTTATATACTAAAGATCAAAGGCCAATTCTATATTGACAATGTATCTACAATGTTTCTTTTGAATTACATATAAATTTCACATTTTCTTCTTCGCACCCCAACTCCAGACACCCAAAATGAATGTTAATCAGCACTCTCTGGTTTTTCGATTACCTGCTGTCAGCATCTCTGGGAACCTATTGTGCCAGAAGACCTTTTAAATTTCATCTTCAATCCACATTCAGGTCTAAAGTTTGCTGAAGTTAGTTGTTGACATTAATATTTTGCTATGCACCCTAAGTCCAGGATATACCCTAACTGTCCCTCCTTTTCGTCTCCCCGGATAAAAATAAATATGTTCCAGGAAAAGTTAAACCTTAAGGGGGATCTAATCAAAACGGGCAGCAAAAATGCCCTGTACTTCAGAATCCCTTCCTCAATTACTCTATGTTGATCGATATCTACATTATCATTCTTAACAGCTACCTACAAAATCTAAACAGAGATTGTTCCAGCAATTTGACTAACAGTCTTTACAATGCAGCTTCGTCATTTCTATACCTGTTGCCTCCTTCTCTGCTAGTTGATTGCAGTTTAATCATATTCTTTATCTTCATCTCTTCCTCTTCTGATTGCTAAAACTCTAAAGTGGCTATGAATGGTTACTATCTTTCCAAGAGCACCAGCAAGGTAAATGTATCAGGCTCACAGGCCCTTTCATTGATGTGCAGGAGGGGTTGGGGTGGTCTGCAAGGACCTCTCGCTGGTGGCACGCCCTTCTGGACTGTCCATTCGATCACTGGCCCAACAATTGACAAAGTCCAGCTCATTTGTAATGACTCTCTATTCAGGCTGCGGTGACTGTGTTCAGTTGCTGTATGTCATTTCTTTCTCAGTCTGCTGTGACATAAAAGTTGTGGAACCTGACGTCTCTTGGATCTCTTGCCAACTATTTCCCCAATATCTTTTCTGTTCCATGCTTATACAACTAATCATCTACCTTCAGCAACCAGCCTTTATTACAGAGCACTGTTACCATAACAATTTAACATGCTATTCATGGCTTTCTCTCGCGCTCTCTCAGTATCCTTTGCCTTCGTGTTTGCTGTGGGTTTGCTTCCATCAACTGCGGTCAGGTCTGGTGTAGCCAACTGGTGTTCATCTCTTAGGTTCTCTGTAATTACACAGTCACTGGGCCCACCTGATACACTGGACTGTGTGTGGGGTAACAAGAAGGTGAGTTGTACACTTTAACCTGAGTGCAGGGTTTCCACTGGCTACCTCTCCAAGTCTGCACACAGACATAAATGCCATTTGTCAAAAGTGCCATCTGTGGTCTTAATCATCAGGAAGCAAACCCCAACTTTTCAGGAAGTTCCCTCACAATGACTTGGTCACCCAGCTCTGGGAGGGCTATCTCCTTTCCCTCTGACTCTCTCTGATCAGGGGATGTGCCGCTGTTGTTTTGCTCAATCCTTCAACATTTTAAGTTGTTTACAAAGGTCCTTCACAAATTGGCAGTTGTAGTTTCTTTTTGTCTTTCTGCTGCCCTTGCACTGATGTCAACCCACTCATTCCCTTTCTACTCCTTTCTATCCCCTTTCTAGTGAGCCTTTACTTTAATCTCTACTCCCTCCTTCAGCAACTGCACTACTTCTGACAGCTCATGACTGTGACATGATTCCCATACATTGCCCTGTCTTTTCTCCCTGCTTGGGC
This sequence comes from Mobula birostris, assembly GCF_030028105.1. NCBI lineage: Eukaryota > Metazoa > Chordata > Chondrichthyes > Myliobatiformes > Myliobatidae > Mobula > Mobula birostris. The sequence goes on from NC_092378.1 coordinate 80,738,101, forward strand.
TGCTCTCTCTTTGTGGGCCATGTTAGCTGCTTTGTCAGTCACACATGTACGTTTTCCCTGTCTTGTCCATGTTATATCTCCTTTTCCTGAGTCTACAATAGCGGAGTTTGAAGAGATTTGGCATGTCAACAAATACACTCAAAAACTTCTATAGATGTACTGTGGAGAGCATTCTGACAGGCTGCATCACTGTCTGGTATGGGGTGGCTACTGCACAGGGCCTGAAGAAGCTGCAGAAGGTTGTAAATCTAGTCAACTCCATCTTGGGTACTAGCCTACAAAGTACCCAGGACATCTTCAGGGAGCAGTGTCTCAGAAAGGCAGCGTCCATTATTAAGGACCTATGTCACCTAGGGCATGCCCTTTTCTCACTGTTGCCATCAGGTAGGAGGTACAGAAGCCTGAAGGCACACACTCAGCGATTCAGGAACAGCTTCTTCCCCTCTGCCATCCGATTCCTAAATGGACATTGAATCTTTGGACACTACTTCACTTTTTTTTAAAAAAAACAGTATTTCTGTTTTTTGCATTTTTTAATCTATTCAATGTATGTAATTTATTTACTTAGTTATTTATTATTATTTTATTTATTGTTACTTTTTCTCTCTCTGTAGATTATGTATTGCGTTGAACTGCTGCTGCTAAGTTAACAAATGTCACGTCACATGCCGGTGATAATAAACCTGATTCTGACTCTGATAGCACCTGCCTTACTCAATGTGCCTATCCCCAGGATAGTACCTTTATTGTTTGGGCACACTCATAAATCTACAGGAAGCTACACTCCCTCAATCTCAAGTACCTGGGGCTGATTTCTGTTTGCCCTCATTGTTTCATCTCCTGCATTGGCAATGTAAATCATCTCTCCAGTCATGGGCAAGGGTAGATCAGTTATTGATACTGACGATCCTGTGTCCACTAATATTTTGCATTGCTAGCCTCCTAATAAACATCTTGTCTATGTCTGTGAATAAGCATCATTAGCAATAGAGCTGCCGTCAGTGAATGAGGCTGACCTCACTAGCTTTATAATCTGGTCAGAAAGAGAGGGTGCTGCTTTGGACTGTACCTGCTATAGAAAATGATTTTCACACTTTCCTCGTTCTTCAGGGCACTGTCTCCAACCATGGCCTGAGAAACCACAGCTGTAACAAATCATTTCCTTTACCCTTCCACATCTTTTCCAGCACTTCCTTGCTACATGCCCCATCGGCTGGCACACAAAGCAAGTTCCCTGTGATGTCACTACAGCCACTTTACGACTTCTCTCGCCCTTCCTCTGCTCTATCTCACTGGCCCATGCTACTATTGCAGTGTAGGTCGATCTCACCACTATCCCCCAAATCAAAAACTTCCTGCTGGGCTGAGCTTAGGCCTTCAGCGTTTTCAGGAAGACTGGGTCATCTGTCCCCGAATTATCCAACCCTGAATATTCCTCATATATTTGATATTTACAGTCCAAGGCAAGCTCATCAGCTCTCTGAACTACTGACATTATCGTCCCTCAGTCACTCTCACCTCCCCCCAGACGCTGCCTCACTTTCTCCTTAACGAAGCAATATCTCTCTTCATTGCTGGAAACCCCAGTATTTGTCCATGCGCCTCCTGGGCTATAAGGTCCCACATTTTGCTCAGGCACTTTGCTTTTACCAACACATGGATATCTTTAGGATGCCTCTGGTGAATTTCAATCATTCCTTGAGCTTGTGCCAGTATTCTGTATTCCCGGAGGTGACCTGAAGTGAGGGCAGCTTTGACAAAATGCTCTACTGGTGGCAGGTGTTTAGTACTTTGCCATGCACCCTAAGTCCAGAATATGTCTTAACAGTGCCAATGATATCTCCTCAATTCCACTGAAAATTTGTGGCACAGAATCTTTTACCCATCAGACATGGCACACAGTTAATTTCTCAGTGAATGAAAATCCCTCTGAAAGCACAACTCTACTCACTGAAAGTTACATCATTTCCCTTTCATTCACCTTCAACAAGAGGCTTCTGGTTTGCAATTGAGGTAGGGATTCTTCTCATTTCCAAACCTGAGGCCTGAATTATGAAACAAAGAGATATTCTGAAAATCACTTGAGGCTTTTATTTTCATCAGGTTTAAGTACAAAACATTTGTTTTTCCTGAACATTGCGGTAATAACAGTCTTACAAACAAGCAGAATTGCAGCACTTGACAGTTTCCTACAGTGAGTCCCTTTGCCAAAGTGGAATTATACTGGAGGATGCAGCCACAGAAGTAAAACAGTAGACTTGATGTCCAGAGGACTGCAGTATTGAGAAAAGCGAGGTAATGGTGTGATGCTAAAGGTTACAGAGATACGCTCTATGCTGATGTTTTACTGAACTGGATTTTGAGCTGTGTGCATGTTTGTTTTATCGGTGTCTTTTCAAGAGATTAATTTAAATAAAATAGATGCTTTGAGTGGTGCAGTTAATGGAAAATGCACCAAGAAAAGAGAGCCCTCCCTTTTGGAAAACATTGTCTTCCTGCGAGTGTGTACACCCTTCCAGAACCCTCACTCTTGTCTGACTCCTTTGAGTCAAGTAGGATGTCCTCCTAAGGGTTATCTATTGGAGGGTCCTCAGGTGTCTGTAGAATGGAATCTGGGACATGTGGAAGCAACAAAGGATCATGGGTCAAGGATTAATTTCATTTTCCATATACTGTACATTTATATGTATTAGGAATTTGCTGCAGTGTGTTGGTCAGGGCATAGGATTCAACAAAAATCAACATTCAACAATTATATTAAAAAAAGATAAAGTTAGAAGTAAAAGTATGGATATGGAATAATATGTAAATACCAACATGTATTTACAATGTAAACTGCATAATAAAAAGTGGTTTACAGTGTTTGAATGGTGGGGGTGGGAAGTGTCCGCAAAGATTTTTTCTACCAACTTCTTTGTCAACGCATAACGAGAGCTGACCGTCATTATCCTCCGAACCATGGCAGAAACAAACTAGAATCTGATGGCCTGGTGGAAGAAGCTGTCCTGGAGCCTGTTGGTCCTGGCTTTTATGCTGTGGTAACGTTCCCCAGATGGTAGCAGCTGGAACAGTTTGTGGTTGGGGTGACTCAGGTCCCCAATGAACCTTCAGGCCCTTTTTACACATCTGTCTTTGTAAATGTCCTGAATCATGGGAAGTTCACATCTACAGATGTGCTGGGCTGTCTGCACCACTCTCTGCAGAGTCTTGCGATTAAGGGAAATACAGTTCCCATACCAGGCAGTGATGCAGCCATTCAGGATGCTCTTAATTGCGTCCCTATAGGAAGTTCTTAGAATTTGGGGGTCATACCAAACTTGTTCAACTGCCTGAAGTGAAAGAGGCACTGTTGTGCTTTTTTCATCACACATCCGGTATGTACAGACCACGTGAGATCCTCAATGATGTGTATGCTGAGGGCACTCTATACTGGAGAGAGAGAGGGAGAGATTAAAAATGTCTGTAAGCATACCTGCCAGTTGTGCCATGCACATCCTCAGTACTCGCACTGGGATGCTATCTTGTCCCGCAGCCTTGCGACTGTCCACCTGTTGGAAACACCTGCATACTTCGGACTCAGAGATGACCGAGATGCCGGTCACATCACCTGCAGGTATCCCCAGGGGTTTAGTATTGGCAACATTGAATCGAGTGTAAAAAAAGAGTTAGCGGGTCTGGGAGAGAGGCATCGATGTTGGAAACTCCACTGCGTTTAGCTTTGAAGTCTGTGAAGGTGTGTAGACCTTGCCATAAGCAGTCTGTTGTTGGTGAAAAGCTACAGTTGGTGCAACACTCTACAGTGCCAGTGATCATCAATCATGGTTCCTCCCCCACCGCTGACTGTACATCCTCCCCCACCGCTGTCTGTACATCCTCCCCCACCGCTGTCTGTACATCCTCCCTCACCGCTGTCTGTACATCCTCCCCCACCGCTGTCTGTACATCCTTCCTCACCGCTGTCTGTACATCGTCCCTCACCGCTGTCTGTACATCCTCCCCCACCGCTGTCTGTACATCCTCCCCCACCGCTGACTGTACATCCTCCCCCACCGCGGTCTGTACATCCTCCCCCACCGCAGTCTGTACATCCTCCCCCACCGCTGTCTGTACATTCTTCCCATGATCCTGTGTATTTCCTCCAGCTCCTCTTGTTTCCTCTGTCTTTCTAACGACGTACAGTTAGAGTTAGTAAGTTATGGGCATGCTACGTTGGCGCCCGATGACACTTGTGGACTGCCCTCAGCACATCCTCGGACTGTGTTGTTCATTGATGCAAATAACGTATTTCACTGTATGTTCTGATCTTTCAATGTACATGTGACAAATAAAACTAATCTTTGCATCTCTTTGAAATAGTGTAAGAATGGGGACTAATACCTTTTGTATTTATTTATTTACTTACATATGTACTTATATGTTTACATCTTTATTTATTTATGGTAATTATCTGTGACAATTAATTATGACATCTACCTTAGATTTAATAGTTACCCTGATATTCTACATCTGAATGCATGTTCACCTTTGCTCCCAGAATGTGCTTATTGTAAGATGGTCTGAAAAGTGTGTACTATGAAGAAGATTTTTTTGTTTTTCATTTTGATGTTGGCTTCCACCATAATAACAGAATGCTGAATTTCAAGATGGATATTTGTGCTATGTTGATTATATCATTGAACAGTAGATGATTTTGGTATTGTAAAAGCTCCATTGGCCAGTACTCAATCACCATGGCCCAGTCCTGACTGCAGAATATGAACACAGTATCAGATCTTCTTAAACACTAACTTCCTCTGTGACAGCGAAACCTCTTCTCAGCCATTGCAAGCTAAGGATTGCTATTCACTGCCATGATCGGTATAATTTTTTTCCATCTGTCTAAGCCTCCACGAATGTTCCATTAGTTTGTTATGCAGTGAGTGTTGCTGGAATGCGCACTTACAGCAGTCATTCTATAGCAGGGGTCCCCAACCCTTGTTGTACTGCAGACCGGTTTAATATTGACAATATTCTTGGGGACCGGCCGACCCACTGGGGGAGGGGCGTGGGGAAGGGTTGCCAACGGACAAGAGTAGCAGTCAAATACATTGTGTTTACCCCGAGAAAGACTACCATGACTATGAAGCCTTGCGTGGGCACCAGTGCGCATGCGTGACCTGCACATGCGTGTACCTGCTGATTTTTTTCTACAAATCATTATTAGCGATTCTGTTCGGGGGGGGATGATGTTAATCACAACCAGAATATAGGTGATAAGTGGCTAATACACTCAATTTCATTTCTAAAAGGGTTTGTCTAATGAATTTAATATTAAACACACAGCACATATTTTCCTTGCATGATTATAGTGATAAGTCATTATCAGGAGAGGACAGGGGAGCTTGAAGTAAGTGTTGAACGAACTCCAATAGAAGTGGTAGAGGCAGGTTCGATATTATCATTTAAAGAAAAATTCCATACGTATATGGACAGGAAAGGAATGGACGGTTATAGGCTGAGTGCAGGTCGGTGGGACTAGATGAGAGTAGCGTTCGGCATGGTCTAAAAGGGCAGAGATGGCCTGTTTCCGTGCTGTAATTGTTATATGGTTATATAAGTCACTTATAAGTCAATAGCATCTTCACATTTTAAGTAACATTTGGATATTAAACACACAGCACATATTTTCCCCATATGAACACATAAAATCATTGCAACATACCAATATCGCTGAATCAGTGGGAGCCCTGGGCTTGTTTCCCTGCAACAAGATGGTCCTATCGAAGGGTGACGGGAGACAGCGATACTCAAAGGGGTTACTTATGTCCAGTCTATTCCGCAATTTAGTTTTCGTTGCATTCATTGCAGGGATATGTTGGAAATAGAAACAACGTTTTCAGTGCTTTCGTGGCTATCTCAGGATATTCATCGTTGACTTTGATCCAGAATGCCAGCAGAGATGTTATGTCAAGCATACTTTTCAGCCCGCCGTCATTTGCAAGCTCGAGGAGTTGATCTCCTTCCCGCGCTGACATGGATGACGTGCGGGTAATGACCTCGCGTGCATTCAAGTTCAACAGTGTGTGACAGGGAATGAGGAAAGGTGCAGCTGACTCATATCACCAAATCATATTGTTTCCTCGCGGCCCGGTAGCACATGCTTTGCGGCCTGGTACCGGTCCGTGGCCTGGTGGTTGGGGACCGCTGTTCTATAGCAGTGGGATAGCTACCATGATGTGTCTCTCTCATACATACCAGATTTGCCAAAATCAAAAAGAACTCTCCAATGCCCAAAATGCGCCATGTGCAGTGCTCAAATGAGACATCTGTAGCAGAAGCAAATTGAACTTCATCAAGAACGTTATTACGCTTTTACATCAAACCTTCTCAATGGTATAATGTTCACAAGCTTCAAAGTTCAAAGTAAAATTATTATCAAAGTACATATATTATAATAGTAAATTTATGTATGTGGTATTTAAACATATATTGTATGTACCACATATATGTCACTATATACAACCTTGAGGTTTGTTTTCTTGCAGGTACTAACAGTTGAATGAACAAATGCAATTGAGTCAACTAAAAAAAACTCACAAAGACCGATAAACAGCCAATGTCCAAAAAGGTATGATATCGTGGCCATCACTGAGACCTGGCTAAAGGATGCAGTCTCTGGGAGCTGAACATCCTAGGATACACAGTGTATCGGAAGGATAGGAAGGTAGGCAGAGGGGGAGGCGTGGCTTTATTGGTAAGAAATGATATTAAATCATTAGAAAGAGGTGATGTAGGATCGGAAGGTGCAGAATCTTTATGGGTTGAGCTAAGGAATAGCAGCGGTAAAAGGACCCTGATGGCAGTTATTTATAGGCCTCCAAACAGCTGCAGTGATGTGGACTACAAATTACAACTACAAATAGAAAAGGCTTGTCAGAAGGGCAGTGTTATGATAATTGTGGGGGATTTTAACATGCGAGTAGATTGGAAAAATCAGGTCGGCACTGGATCTCGAGAGAGAATTTGTAGAATGTCTGCGAGATGGCTTTTTAGAACAGCTTGTTGTTGAGCCCACTAGGGGATAGGCTGTACTGAATTGGGTATTGTGTAATTAACCGGAGGTGATTGGAGAGATTGAGGTGAAGGAACCCTTAGGAGGCAGTGATCATAACATGATTGAGTTCACTGTGAAATTAGGAAAAGAGAAGCCGAAATCTGATGTGTCGGTGTTTCAGTGGAGTAAAGGAAACTACAGTGGCATGAGAGGGGAACTGGCCAAAGTTGACTGGAAAGAGACATTGGCGGGAAAAACGGCAGAGCAGCAGTGGCTGGAGTTTATGCGAGAAATGAGGAATGTGCAAGACAGGTATATTCCAAAAAAGAAGAAATTTTCGAGTGGAAAAAGGATGCAACCGTGGTTGACAAGAGAAGTCAAAGCCAAAGTTAAAGCTAAGGAGAGGGCATACAAGGAAGCAAAAAATAGTGGGAAGACAGAGGATTGGGAAGTCTTTAAAACCTTACAAAAGGAAACCAAGAAGGTCATTAAGAGAGAAAAGATTAACTATGAAAGGAAACTAGCAAATAATATCGAAGAGGATACTAAAAGCTTTTTCAAGTATATAAAGAGTAAAAGACAGGTGAGAGTAGATATAGTACCAATAGAAAATGATGCTGGAGAAATTATAATGGGAGATGAGGAGATGGCAGAGGAACTGAACAAGTATTTTGCATCAGTTTTCACTGAGGATGACAGCAGGATACCGGACACTCAAGGGTGGCAGGGAAGAGAAGTGTGCACAGTCACAATTACGACAGAGAAAGTACTCAGGAAGCTGAATAGGCTAAAGGTCAATAAATCTCCCAGACCAGATGGAATGCACCCTCGTGTTCTGAAGGAAGTAGCTGTGGAGATTGCGGAGGCATTAGCGATGATCTTTCAAAAGTCGATAGATTCTGGCATGGTTCCGGAAGACTGGAAGATTGCAAATGTCACTCCGCTATTTACGAAGGGGGCAAGGAAGCAAAAAGGAAATTATAGACCTGTTAGCTTGACGCCGGTGGTTGGGAAGTTGTTGGAGTCGATTGTTAAGGATGAGGTTACAGAGTACCTGGAGGCATATGACAAGATAGGCAGAACTCAGCATGGATTCCTTAAAGGAAAATCCTGCCTGACAAACCTATTACAATTTTTTGAGGAAATTACCAGTAGGCTAGACAAGGGAGATGCAGTGGATGTTGTATATTTGGATTTTCAGAAGACCTTTGACAAGATGCCACACATGAGGCTGCTTAACAAGATAAGAGCCCATAGAATTACAGGAAAGTTACATACGTGGATAGAGCGTTGGCTGATTGGCAGGAAACAGAGAGTGGGAATAAAGGGATCCTGTTCTGGTTGGCTGCTGGTTACCAGTGGTGTTCCACAAGGATCAGTGTTGGGGCCGCTTCCTTTTACATTGTACATCAACGATTTGGATTATGGAATAGATGGCTTTGTGGCTAAGTTTGCTGACGATACGAAGATAGGTGGAGGGGCCGGTAGTGCTGAGGAAATGGAGAGTCTGCAGAGAGACTTGGATAGATTGGAAGAATGGGCAGAGAAGTGGCAAATGAAGTACGATGTTGGAAAGTGTATGGTTATGCACTTTGGCAGAAGAAATAAACGGGCAGACTATTATTTAAATGGGGAAAGAATTCAAAGTTCTGAGATGCAACGGGACTTGGGAGTCCTCGTACAGGATTCCCTTAAAGTTAACCTCCAGGTTGAGTCGGTAGCGAAGAAGGCGAATGCAATGTTGGCATTCATTTCTAGAGGAATAGAGTATAGGAGCAGGGATGTGACGTTGAGGCTCTATAAGGTGCTGGTGAGACCTCACTTGGAGTACTGTGGGCAGTTTTGGTCTCCTTATTTAAGAAAGGATGTGCTGACATTGGAGAGGGTACAGAGAAGATTCACTAGAATGATTCCGGGAATTAGAGTGTTAACATATGAGGAACGTTTGTCCGCTCTTGGACTGTATTCCTTGGAGTTTAGAAGAATGAGGGGAGACCTCATAGAAACACTTCGAATGTTAAAAGGCATGGACAGAGTGGATGTGGCAAAGTTGTTTCCCATGATGGGGGAGTCTAGTACGAGAGAGCATGACTTCAGGATTGAAGGGCGCCCTTTCAGAACAGAAGTGCGAAAAAATTTTTTTAGTCAGAGGGTGATGAATCTATGGAATTTGTTGCCACAGGCAGCAGTGGAGGCCAAGTCATTGGGTGTCTTTAAGGCAGAGATTGATAGGTATCTGAGTAGCCAGGGCATCAAAGGTTATGGTGAGAAGGCAGAGCAGTGGGACTAAATAGGATAAAATGGATCAGCTCATGATAAAATGGCGGAGCAGACTCGATGGGCCAAATGGCCTACTTCTGCTCCTTTGTCTTATGGTCTTAAGGTCTTATGGTCTTATAAAGGCAAACTGTGCATATAAAAAAAATAATAACAACAAATAAACAGTATTGAGAACATAAGTGTAGAGCCTGGAAAGTGAGTCCATAACTGGTGGAGTCAGTTCAGAGTAGAGATGAGTGAAGTTATCTTTGTTGGTTTTGATATCCCATGGTTGGAGAGTAATAATTCTATAAAGTAACAGATTGCATTGAGATAGGGTGTTTAACACAGTATATTGCCCCTACGCATTTTATAGGGGCATTACCAAGCAATATTTTATTCTGAGACACAGAATGAAACATCCTTAAGTCAAAAAGAAAGATGGTAGTGAGGTGTTTAGAAGACAGGGTGGGGTGGGGGGAGGGAGCATGGGTCCCCAGTAATGAGGCAATGAAGATTTTGAAGGTCATAACTGAAAAAAATCTATCTGAGAAGATTGAAGAAGGAATGCAGTGTTGTAGGAAGGCAGATCAGCACGCACAGAGCCATTAAGTCAAGAGTTTCAAGGCTGAATTAAGGCTCAGGAAGGAAAAGATTCAAGACTTAGATTTATTTCTCACATGTACTTGGAAACCTATAGTGAAAAGTGTTGTTTGTGTTGACAACCAACATACGCGATGTTGTGCTGGGGGCAGCCTGCAAGTGTTGCACACATTGCCCAAATGCTTGGCAGAACAACATAGAACACAATAAGCAACACAACAACAGTAAAACAAGTCTCATACCTCCCTCCCATCCATATGCAGTTACATACGCTGTCCTTCATCCCCAGGACAGGCCTTCTTCAGCCTCCAGCTTCCAGCGATCCACCACTCACAGATATTCATGTCATGGTCTTGGCTCCGAGGTCCGTGTTCCGAGTCCTAGCCCAGATCCTGAGTCCTAGCCTAATCCAGGGCCTGAGTCCTCGTCCATTACGCTTATTCCCACTTCCGCTTTGCTCGTTCCTTGATTTCTCTCTGTTCTGTCCTTGCGTCATGGCTTTCCTTGTAATTTATTAATAAACTCTATTTAGTTAATCCTACAAAACGTGTTTGTGCCCTGCATTTGGGTCCACCCCAGCGCCCCCATTGTGACAGAACGCTCTCACCAAATATGGACCCAGCAGACACAAACACTGTTTTCCAAATTCTCGTTAGCCAGAATCCCTACTGGAATCCTGCCCAGAGTGCAACATAGAGATTCAAGAAAGTGACTCAAAGTTCCCAGGTATCAGTTTAGGAGGAATTGTGTAAATACAACGACAGTTATATAAGGTCAGTGTGTTGTTACTCTGTTTTGCCCGCTGACCAAAATTTCTTCCACCGACCCGGGTCAGCGATAATACGGGCAAACCTGTTGGGTCGCCCGGAGACTCCCATTGGGGAGGGGCAACTGTCATGGTCCAGATTGGGTTCCCCTTAAATTTTTAAATTTCCTTTGTTTGTGTTACGATCAGGACCATTGTCTCCTTGTTTCCCTTTAACTCCCTGTTTTCCCATGTCCCTTGGGCTTGGTAATTAAAGGCAATTTACTCTCGACTGAACCAGCATCGTCTAGTTCAGGAGGAGGTGAGAGCAGTAGTGGAGGAGATGAGAGCCTGCGAGGCGGTGGGAATGAAGCAACAGGGAGCTTGGACAAGATGGGAGAATGCGGTTGAGAGGAAAGTGACCTGGGCTGATCTTTGGAAAGCCGAACCACACCACATCCAATTTCTCATCCAGACAGTGTATGATGTGCTTCCAAGCCCATCAAACCTGCACACATGGGGCAAGGCAGAGTCATCTGCGTGCCTCCTGTGCTCCAAGCGAGGAACCCTGGAGCACATCCCCAGTGGCTGTGCAAGGGCACTTGGTGAGGGACGGTACAGGTGGAGGCATGATCAGGTCCTGAAGACCATCGCTGAAGCCGTCAGTGCAGGAGTTGAGTGGGTGAAGCGGTCCCGACCCTCCAAGCAGACCATTCCCTTTGTCAGAGCTGGGGAGCAGCCAAAACCTGCCAAAAGAACATCTGCAGGCATTCTGACCTCTGCAAGGGACTGGCAGCTGTTGGTGGACCTCAAAGGGCAGCTGAAGTTCCCCAACCATATCGCAGCCACCACCCTGCGACCAGACATTGTCCTAGTGTCTGAGTCGACTAAGCAAGTGGTGCTGCTGGAGATGGCAGTCCCATGGGAAGATAGCTTGGAGGAGGCCTTTGAAAGGAAGCTCCCCAAGTACGCAGGACTGGTCAGCAACTGTCAGCAGGCTGGATGGAGAGCGAGGTGTCTCCCAGTGGAGGTTGGTTGTAGGGAATTCGTAGCCCGTTCTTTAGTTAGAGCCTTCAGCATTTTGGGCATCGAGGGAGAGAGGAAGAGGAGAGCCATTCGCAGTACCACCGATGCCCCAGAGAGGGCCTCAAGATGGCTGGGCTCAAAAGAGGGGAGCCATGGAGTCATAAGTAGCTAACCATCTGGACACAAGCTGGGGTCTGATCAGCCCCGGCTGGGTCACCTGGAGGAGATTGTATGATGTTGGAAGACCCGAAACACCTGATGATTCCAGGAACATCCCTGAAGATGTGTCCAGAAGCATCAATAGATGTATGTACACAGCAGTAAGTATCCAGCTTTCAGCCATTCGGTGCAAGAGCGTTGAGGAGCGTTAATGAAGTCACCGAAGCTAGTGTGAGCCAATGTCATCTGGCCAGAGCAAACTAAGTTTCTTGCCGGACCAAGCCAAGTCTCCTCCCGAAGCAAGTGCCAGCAAGCTGCCTTCTCTTGCCAGAGCGGGTCAGTCCAAGTTAACCCACCGGGGTGAGTCAAGAGCTCGCTGCTGTTTGGAGCATACTTGTGCCCAGTTATAGTACTGTCTATCATTGTGTGGTCTCCATATCCATGTCCTGCGTCTGAAAGGGGTCCCGGCCCTGTACCCTGGAAGGGTCCTCACCCTGTGTCAAGAAGAATCCCGACTCCGTCCTGTGTCTAAGGAGGATTCCCGGCTCAATGTTTTACATCCTATGTCTGAATCTGTCCAATTAATAAGAAGAGTCCCGGCTCCATATCCTGTGTCAAGGAGGAGTCCCAGCTCAGTGTTCTATGTCCTTCCTTTGAGTTCCAAGTCCAAGCTCCAAGTTCCAAGTATCAAGTCCTGGCTCCAAGTTCCAAGTATCAAGTCCTGGCCCCTGAGTCTCAAGTATAAAGTCCTGTCTCCGAGGTCCGTGTTCCGAGTCCTAGCCCAGACCCTGAGTCCTTGTCCATTACGCTTATTCCCACTTCTGCTTTGCTCTCTCCTTGAGTTCTCTCTGTTCTATCCTTGCGTCATAGCTTTCCTTGTAATTTATTAATAAACTCTATTTAGTTAACCCTACAAAACGTGTTTGTGTTCTGCACTTGGGTCCACCCTTGCTCTGCACTTGTGACAATTCAGTCTTTAAATCTTTCTCCCTTAAATACATGTCCTTGAAAATTTGATATTTCTATCCTCTGAAAATAAACTCTAAAGATAACAAGGTTCATCAGGAACAGATGAGCTGAGGCTGGGTAAAGATTTTTTTTAAGAACAAAAATATTAACTTTACTTGACACATTTACTTAAAACATCCAGTGAAGTACATCATTTGCATCAAATCAACAGGGTGCAAATGGTGCTGGGCAGACTACAAGTGTCACCATGCCTTCAGTGCCAGTGTAACATGGCCACAACTTTCTAACCCTAGCCAAATGTCTTTGAAATGTGGGAAGGAACTGGAGAGCCCGGAGGAAACCCACTGAGTTATAGGGAGAACATACAAACTCCTTACAGGCAGCGGTGGGAATTGACCCAGTCTTACAGTTCAGGCTGTAAAGTGATTACTATTAATTCTGATCAGTGGCCAAACATTTTAATTCCCATTTCCATTTCCATTCCGACATGTCGGTTCATGGCCTTTGCTTGTGCAAAGATAAGGCCACCCTCAGGGTGGAGGAACAACAGCACATATTCCATCTGGATAGCCTCTCCCCACCCCAACTTCATTCTTTTATTCCCCACTCTGAACTTTTACCTCTTGTCACCTACCTATCACATCCCTCTGGGTCCCTCCCTCCTTCCATCTCTCCTGTGGTCCACTCTCTGCCCCTAACAGATTCTGTACTCTCCAGCCTTTACCTTTCCCACTCACCTGGCCTCACCTATCACCTTCCAGCTACCCTCCTTCCCCCCCCCCCACCATTTTATTCTGGCATCTTCTCCTTCCTTCTCAGTTGTTTTGAAGGTTCTCAGTCTGAAATGTCAAATATTTATTAATTTCCATGGCTGCTGGCTGACCTGCTGCACTTCTCCAGCATTTTAATGTTTTACTCTGGATTTCCAGCATGTACATGTACAGACTTTCTCATCATTATAAGCATGTGATGCGAGGCAGATCACCACTGCTGCAGCAAAAAGACGGCGAATGATGTTTATCAACATGGTGATGAACACAATGAAGAGGTCAAATCTAACCTTGCTTCTATATAAGCTGATGAAATCAATAAATAAAAGGACTGGAAGGTCCAGACTAATGGACTGACCCAGTTAATGATTAAAAAGAGTAGGGTTGTGGAAAACAGGAAGGGGTGGAATGGAGAACTATGAACTTGGGGGTATAGGAGGAGCTATATGGAGAACTGTGAGCAGTTTTCATTCCTGTGTGCTTGCATTGGAGAGGATGTTCACAGGAATGATCCTAGGAAGGAAATGGTTAACATATAAGGAGCGTTTGGTGGCCCTGGTTCTGTACTCGCTGGAGTTTAGAAGAATGGGGGGCATGTCATTGAAAGGCCTAGATAGAGTGGGCATGGAGAGGATGTTTCCTATAATGTGTGAATCTGGGGTCAGAAGTCACAGTCCTTTTAGTACAGAGATGAGGCAGAATTTCTTTATCCAGAGGTGATGAATCTGTAAAATTCATTGCCATAGACCACTGTGGAGATCAGGTCTTTGGGTACAGTTAAAGTGGAGGCAGATAAGTTCCTGATTAGTGAGGATGTCTAAGATTATGGAGAAAAGGCAGGAAAATGGGGTTGAAAGGAATTATAAATCAGCTATGCTTGAATGGCGAAGAAGACTCAATGGTCCAATTGGCCTAATTCTCCTGCTATGTCTTATGGTCTTTATGGTCCTACAAGTGCAGGGGAGCTGAGAGGAGATTGAAATCATTGCAAATGAGGAGGAAGGAATGAAGTGTTGGGAAAAGAACAGCACACATATTTGTAAATCCTGAGCTGAGTGCTGTGATAGTGTTCACATTAACTCTAGGGTTATAGCTACATCCCTGGCTGATCTCTCATTGGAGAGACATAAAAGGAAAAATTCTGTTGAGGTAGGTCATAGAATTTGAAGCAGACTTTAGGAAACTGATTGGGAAATGACGCATGTAGGCATGAACAATGATCCCCTACCTAATCTCATAGAATAAAATTGACCATAAAATTTTCTTCCATTACTGCCTTGTATCAGCGTTACAAACCATCAAACTCAAGGTTGCACTTTGTCAATAAATGTTGAAAATAAGTCACAATTTTTCTCATGAGTGTTATTCATTAGTAATTTTTGAATCAATAGTGCAGTACTTTCACCTGTGTGACTATCGTTGGATTTAAAGTGAGATTCTCTACCTTCCAATTAAATGGTGTTAACTTTGCACAGAAATGACATTGAGTGGGGTTACTTATTTCACTGTTAAGCAATTGAAATGTTCTTCTGAGTAAAATGCATTAATGACAATTTCCTGTTTCCTTTTCAGTGTCCCCAACCACTGGGTCGCAAAGCATATGCTACCGGGTCGCGAGGAAATGATATGATTTGGCGATATGAGTCAGCTGCACCTTTCCTCATTCCCTGTCACACCCACTGTTGAGCTTGAAAGCACGCAAGGTCATTACACACGCTTCATCCATGTCAGTACGGGAAGAAGATCAACTCCTCGAGCTTGCAAATGACGGCGGGCTGCAAAGTATGTTTGACATAACATCTCTGCCAGCACTCTGGATCAAAGTCAAGGCTAAATTTCCTGAGATAGCCACGAAAGCACTGAAAACATTGCTTCCATTTCCAACATATCTCTGCAATGAATGCAATGAAAACTAAACTGCAGAATAGACTGGACATAAGGAACCCCTTTCGAGTATCGCTGTCTCACATCACCCTTTTTTGGGACCATCTTGTTGCAGGGAAACAAGCCCAGGGCTCCCACTGATTCAGCGATATTGGTTCATACAGGGAAAATATGTGCTTGTGTGTTTACTATCCAAATGTTACTTAAAATGTTACGATGCTATTGACTTTTAAGTGAGTTATAATTGACATCGCTATACTATATTCATGCGAGGAAAATATGCACTGTGTGTTTGGTATTAAATTTGTTAGATAAACCCTTTTAGAAACGAAATTGAGTGCATTAGCCACTTATCACCTATATTCCGGTCATGATTAACACCCACCCCCGAACAGAATCGTCAAAAACGATTTGTAGAAAAAATGCGCACTGGTGCCCACGCAAGGCTTCATGGTCATAGTGGTCTTTCTCAGGGTAAACACAACGTATTCGACTGCTACCCTTGTCCGTCGGCAACCCTATCCCCCCGGGTCGGCCAGTCCGCAAGAATATTGTCAATAATAAACCAGTCCGCAGTGCAAAAAAGATTGGGGACCCCTGATCTAGATCAATTTGTTCTCCAAAATTGATGTTTATTTCTCTATAGCATATAAACTTTTAAACCCTCTCTTTGCACCTCACTAAGACCAAGGGAGAGGAACAGATGCCCTGATCACCATTATTAAGACCGACTGATGAGTTGCCTTTTTGACTGCCTTGTTCAGCTCATGCTCATCCTAATGGGGAACTTGCATCATTCTCTCTCGTGTACCTCTCCCAATATAGCAGTTAGCAGTTAGCGTAACAGCTTGCAGCATCAGCTCAGTTCCCACTGCTACCTGTAAGGAGCTTGTACATATTTGGGGACTGCTCAATAGGCTTATAACAGTCGAATAGAAGCAGCAATTTACAGCCTTCGGCATCTTCTGCCCAATGGGGGCGTGGGGGGTAAGTAAGAGAGAGTATCCAGGGTGACTGGGTTTTTTTATTACATTGACAGCAAGAAGTGTAGACAGTATAAAGAGGACATGCCAAATTTCTTTAGCCTCCTGAGGAAGTAGAGATCAGTAAGTTCCTTGTCTGTGGCATCAATATGCTTGGACTAGGAGAGGCTATTAGTAATGTTGACTTCTAGGAACTTGAAATCTCAGTCCTCTCAACCTCATCGCATTGGCATAAACAGGAATGAGTTCACTGCCCTGTTTCCTGAACTCAACAGCTAGGTCTTTTGTTTTGCTGATATTGAGAGGAAGGTTACTGTCATGATGTCATGTCACCAGGCTTTCTATCTCCCTCCTGCTCTCTGACTCTTCATAATTTGAGATACCACACATTAATGGAAAATTTAGATGGAGTCAGGGCAGGATCTGGCTACCCAGTCATGAATATACAGGGAGTAGAGTAGGGGCTGAGGACACAACATTGTGGAATTATATTGAGGATAATCAGGCTGGCAGAAAGTGGATGAAGGACACTCTCCCAGATCAGCAAGTGGTCGGCGGGTTCCAGAGTTGGAATTATATGCAAGCAGGAGGAACAAATTCTAATGAATCCCTGGGTTTGTGAATTGGTGAGACTGGCCTATGAAGCCCAGTGTTCAATGATGGCAGTCCTGCGATTGATGCTGAAGATTGAGGCTTGAGGGACAAATTGGAAGTTTGGAAGTCAGGGCCTGTTGGCTGTCAGAGCCGAGTCTTCAAATTTTTGTGATTCCACTGGGAAAGTCAAAATCTAACGTCAACAAAGCAAAAATTAGTGGGAAGGTAGAGGATTGGGAAGTTTTTAAAATCCTACAGAGAGCAACTAAAAAACCATGACAAGGGAAAAGATGAAATATGAAAGCAAGCTAGCAAATAATATCAAAGTGGATAGTGAAAGCTTTTTCAAGTATGTAAAAATTAAAAGAGAGATGAGAGTGGATCTAGGACCGTTAGAAAATGAGGCAGAAGGACGTCATCCTTCAAAATGGCAGCTTAAATCAACAGCTCCTCCGGGAAAACTCATATTTTGCCCCGTTAGTCCATCAAATATAAGATCTTTCGAAAATATCTGAATTGATAAGAGGGGCAAGAATGGAGATAAAAAAAAGCATCACTGCGGAGCCTATGGAAGAGAGAGGTGCAACGCACGGCTCTCCTACACGTGTCGGTGGCAGCGAGGATGACGCGGGGCCTCGTGCAGGCGAAGCCTGAAATATGATAAGGATTTTGGAAGAGATAAGGGAAGTCTAAAAGGATGTAAAACAGCAACTGAATGATATAAAGTCAGAGCTTGCCAACACCAATCAGAAAATAGTGGTGGCAGAGACTCGAATTGAGGAGGTGGAAGATCGTGTGCAAAACGTGAAACAGACAATAAAAATATTAAATCAACAGGAAAGTAAATTGCTTGACCAGGAGGGAAGATCGTCACAGAAAAATATCAGAATTTATAATGTTCCCGAAGGAGCGGAGGGATTGTCAATGATAGACTTTGTAGACAAGCTGCTGCGGGAGGTGCTGGAGATTCCCCCCAATTATGGAGATTGAAATTGAGAGGGCGCATCGTTCGCTCGTCCCGCGACCCTCTGGAGGCAGAGAAAGTAAACCGTGCTCAATAGTACTTAAGTTCCTGTGATTCAAGAGCTTACTTACTTTTATAGGTACTACAATGGAGGCCCTCAACTCACAGGTATGAGGGGCTATCCCTCATGGCTAGACTTTTCTACTAGCTCAACCCAGGGTCATCCAGAGACCCCAGCCTTGGAATCACACCATAGTTACTTTTTTAAAAATTATTCGCGTCTCTTGGCTCTTACTTGTTCAGGGAGTAGATCAATTAAGTTATATTCTGCAAATTTCAGTGGTATACTAACAGATAAATACACATAGCTAAGGAGAAAGTAAAATTCATTTCTTTTAATGTCTATGGGCTATTGAATTCAGTCAAGTACAGTAAAATTCTATCAAAAATGAAAAAAGAACAAGCCCATGTAGTATATTTACAGGAAACTCACTTAAGTGATAATAGAAACATAGAAACATAGAAAATAATGAGCATGGAAAATTAAAAAGAATGGGCTTCACTAATTTGTTTTTCTCCTCGTATAAATCAGGACATAGAAGAGGAGTTGCTATCCTCATCTCAAGCAAGCTAAATTTTGAAAAAGTATTCGAAATGGGAGTTAAGGAGGGCAGATATATTCTGGTAAGGGGGAATACAGATGGAAATTCAGTTACTTTATTGAATATATTCACACCCCCAAGAAGTGATATTAGTTTCTTCCAGAAAATTACTAATATTATGGTAATGAAAACAGGAGGTCTCTTGATATGTGATATGTGGAGGAGATTTAAATTTACAATTACATCCAAAGTTAGACTCTTCCAATAGAAAAAGTTATAAAACAAAGTTCTTACATAAGAAAGTTTACTGGTTTGTAGATTGAGGTTCCTTCTGGCCAACATCTGGATGTGAGAGAAAACCTAGAAGAAAACCATAGTCATCAAAAATCAAATCAAATCAAATCAAGTTTAATTCTCAGTCATGGATACAGCCAAATGAGACAGTGTTCCTCTGGGGCCATGGTTCAAAAATATACACACACATTCAAAATAATGAGCGAGGGAAAAAAAAAGAACATAATCAGGTAAGGAAACACATTTTACTCATGAGAAGAACATGCAAACCCCACAGAGATAGGACATGAGATTAGAATTAATCTCAGCTCAGTGAAACAGTGAGGTATGTACAGCAGCTGCTGAGCCACTGCCCCAACCTGACCAATACAATTCATCTCCCAAAATGTGGTTAGTGGATATATAGAAATGGAATTTCATAGTAAATGCAACGCAAAGGGTGGTCATCAAGAGTTTGCTTGTACTAATCTTTGTACATGTGTCTTCAACCAACCCCATCAGCATTCCTTAAGACAAGTCAAGTTTACTGTCCTGTGTACAAGTACAGTGAAAGAAAGAACAATTAGTTTTATATGTCACATGTACAGTGAAACATTGAATTGTACAGTGAAATGCACCATTTGTATCAATAGCCAACATTGTATTGTGAGCAGTCCACAAGTGTCAGCATGCCTTCAGTTGTGGACATAACAACTCACTAACCTTAACCTTAAGCTGTACATTTTTATGGAATGTGAGAGGAAACTGGAGTAGCCGTAAAAAAGCTGGCAATTCAAGGGGCTTGTCACAAAGCAAAAGAAGTACAGTACAGTAGAAGGGAAATTTCCTTCAGGACTGATACATCTGACATGTGACTGTGTTGGTGGTTATTTTGGGTTGACATCAGCCAAGTTAAATGTATAATAAAGGAGTGGCAGTGCCACGGCTTCATTGCCTGGTATTTACATTTCACACAGCACCATTTTGTAACAATGGCTCTGTGGACAGCCCTTCAGGCAGCGTGTGTTCCCTGTAGGAACTCAGGCTGGAATTTCCAAAGGATGAGAATGTGAAGTGATCCAATATTGAGTGTCAGCTGGGACTTGACTTAACTAATCATTTTCATGTAAATGGACATTTCCACGCACAAACAAACATTTAAGTATGATTAGGAAAGTTCAATTTGAATAAGGGGAATCACACTGAAACCTATCAAATATTGAAAGACCACAATAGAGTAGATGTGGAGAGGATGTTTCCTTTAGTGGGGGAACAGTAGGATCAGAGGGCACATACTCAGAATACAAAGACATCCCCTTAGAATCGAGATGTGGAGAAGTTTTTTTGAACTTGAGAGTGATGAATCTGTGGAATTCATTGCTAAAGATGGCAATGGAGGCCAAGTCATTGTGTATATTTAAAGTGAAGGTTGATAGGTTCTTGATTAGTAAGGATGTCAAAGGTTACAGGGAGAAGGCAGGAGAATGGAGTGAGAAGGATAATAAATCAACCATGATAGAATGGCAGAGCAGACTCAATGGGCTGAATGGTCTAATTATGCTCCTTTTTCGTATAGTCAATTAACAATTTTCGGCTTATATTTTTCATTTTCTCTTCATTGTGTGATTCTGCTCATTGTTTTCAGTTTACTTCCTGTAATCTTTTTTTTCAATTGAGGGGATCGGAAGAATAGAAGACCCAATGAAAGAGTGCAGGCTGAGTCAGAGGTAATGGAAGCTGGCACAGGAGGACACATGCAATCAAAGATTGGTTAATTTGGACCATGATGTGCTGTCAGGGACTGGCATTCTCTCTCGCACTCCATAAGCAATAGAATGTCATGTTGATCATCAGCCAGTAAAGGTTAATGAATATGTCTGTCAAGATAACAACCATTATATTTGCAATTAACTATAACAAATTGTAGTTGTACAGTTCGTTCTTAACTATTCTTCAAGATAAAGATTGGCTTTCTTTGTCACATGTAAGTTGAAAGAAACAGTGAAATGCATTGTTCATGTCAAATCCAGTAAGGGTTGTGCTGGGAACAGCCCAGAAGGGCCAACATGCTTCTGGGAGCCAAAAGAGCAAACCTACAACTTTCTAACCCTAACCCATGCGTCTTTGAAAACTGGAGCACCCCAAGGAAACTCGTGCAGTCATGGGGAGAACATACAAACTCCTTACAGACAGCAGTGGGGATGGAATCCCAGTCAGTGATCACTGACACTGCAATGCTACAGTGGCCATGTGAGACAAAAGGTGTTTCATGACATAATATGATACTGCAATGAGGTGTTATTTAGTCAGACTTTGTAGAAACCAAAGGAAGTCACAAATGCAGAGCCGTGAGTGATTATATAATTGTGCTGCCAATCCCAACTCTTTAGCTTTAGTGTTTCTCCTGAATGAATTGCTGTGGCATGCTTGTGTTTGGTTTAACAGATGAACAAACGTAGTTTAAATTATCAGATATACAGGATTTAACACTGAAACAAACATGTAAAAGCATTAAGTTAACAGAGATTGCATTCAAAATCAATGAGGAATTACTATCAGTGTGTGATGTCAAAGCTGGTGTGGTACGTGGACAAACAGTAGCAGTGCAGTTATGAATATTAAGCCTGGATCACATGAAGAAGATTCGAAGTAAATTTATTACTTAAGTAAAAGTATATATAAACTCAGTGGGCACTTTATTAGGTATACCTATACACTTGCATTTTAATGTAAATATCTAATAATCCAGTCATGTGGTAGCAATTCCTCAATACATAAAAACATGCAGACATTGTCAATTTGTTGTTCAGAAGAAATGTGATCTAAGTGACTTTGATCCTGGAATGATTGTTGGTGCCAGAAGGGTTGGTGTAAATATCTCAGAAACTGCCAGTCTTATGGGATTTTCACACACAACAGTCTCCAGAATTTACACAGCATGGTGCGAAAAACAGAAAGCATCTAGAGAGCGGCAGTTCTGTAGGTGAAAATACCTTGTTAATGAAAGAGGTCACAGGAGAATGGCCAAACAGGTTCAAGGTGACAGGAAATTGACAGTAACTCAAATAACCCCTCATTACAACAGTGGTGTGCTGAAGAGCATCTCTGAACACACAACACATCAAACTTTGAAGTGGATGAGCTACAGCAGCAGGAGATCATGAACATGCACTGGCCTGTTTATTTGGTCCAGGAGGTTCACACAAAGTCCGACAAACAATCAATGTGCAAAAGAAGACAAACTATGCAAATAAAAACAATTAAATAAAATAATACTGAACACTTGAATCCTAGGGAGAAATTTGTTCAAAAACTTTAAAATTGGGATTGGGAAAATGCATTCTGTGTAAACATTTTACAACCACAGTTAGAGACAGATATGTTCAAAGAGACATATCCTGGCACTAATGGGTACAAATCACACATTGACACCAAGCCAACTTACTGCAATCCTAGGCTGGGACCATATGCTTGAGGAGCTCAGGTACACGTGAAGTTGAATAAACTCCAACAAGCTGTCAGCTGTTTATTCCTCAGGACTGGAAAGGAATGGGGGTAGAAGCCAGAACAAGAAAGTGGAGGGAGGGGAAGGGATACATACTGGCAGATGACTGGTGAGACTAGGTGAGGGGGAAAATGAATGGGGAAAGAGGGTGTAACACCCTGGAAAATGTTTCACTGCTAACATAATTGCCTTTCTGCAGAAGCAATGTTTGGTTTATGGTTAGAGATAAAGGCTGCTTTGAATTGTGAGCCATCCAACCAGGGGAGCCGGGATCAATGTCCTGGGGAGATTGCTAGTGCTGTTGGGGAGGTTTTAAACTAATATGGCAGGGGGTGGGAGCCCACACTGAAAGGAAGAGGGAAGTGATGCAAAGATCAGAGCTTGAGTTAGTGTAGAAAAAATTAACAGTAGAGCGCATAAAAGTAAAAAGGAAAAATCGCAAAGGTCGCTAGATTCTAAAAGGACAATGAACAGAATACTCTCCACTGTGTATCTATAGAAATGTGTCAAAGTTTAGGTGACATACTGAATCGAAGCAAACTTCTAAGAAATTCAAGGAGCTGCCTTGCCTTCTTTTGTTATGACAATTACATGCTGGTCTTGGAACCAGGAATAGAATTCTCTGTTTCCTATGCAGTAATTTACACAGTCCACTACATATGAGGAACTCACAAGGCCACATTGCTAAAGGTTCTGGAGCCAGACACCTGTATGTGTGCTTGGTCAGTGACAGTGTTCAAATAGTGTTTGGTTACCGAAGGAATTAGGTCTAAAAGTGCAGCACGAACCTTGTTGACTTGCATGACAGGAACAATGGACAACAATGGCCTGTTATTTATCCAAATTCTCTTTTTTCTCCAAATTCGTTTTTTAGGATATGGGGTTGCTGAGAAGACACCACTTATTGCCCACCCCAAATCGTCCTCAAAGTTGACAGTCTTGAATTAAGTTCTTGAACCACTGCAATTAATTCAAAGTAGTTCAGTGTCTGTGGGCAGTTCTGGGATGTTCCTAAAAGTCCTCTGTCAACCACATTGCTTTTATATGGAGCTACATTATGACCCACACACATTTCCTTCTCTGGTGAATACAACTGAATCCGGTTGTCATTCATGACAATCCAATAGACCCATAATCACAATTATGGAGACTGTAGTTTGGAGTTAGGGCTTGGCACTTTTGGTTGGAAGCCTGGAGATGCCCTGTTCTGGGGTTGAAGGCCTATCTATGTGTGTGGGTATGTAAGTGGGAGGGAGGAAAGGTGTTTGTTTTGCTGTTTGTTGCTTTTGTTTTCTTGCTACCTTTATGCACTATTCAAGTCAAGTATAATTGTCATTGAATCATACATGAATACCCATGGATACAGCCAAGTGAAACAACGTTATTCTGGGGTCAATGTACAAAACACAGTACCAACAGCACAAAACACACATAGCACATATAAGATAGCAAGCACATGTAAGATATCAGTGAAATACAGCCACACAAGAAATAGACCAGACCCTGAGTCTATGAGTGCTGCCGAAATCCAGTCGACCATAATATAGCTTACCTACTGCCAAGTAAGCAGTGGGATGGCAGCACCGACTCCAGCCACACCACCTTTGATGGAGTGCACCTCTCTCGTACTGTTGTTGTTTGTGTTCTGCTGAGCACTGAGGACAATGCTATGTTGGCACCAGAATGTGTGACAACACTTGTGGGCGGCTCCCATCATATCCTTAGTTCTGTTGGTTGTTAATGCAATCAACACATTTCACTGTATTTTTCGACGTATATGTGATAAATCCATGAATCTGATCTGAATTGTGGACTCTGCCATTTTAAAAATTTCAGATTGCTTTCATTTCCTGAATTCAAACTCCATATCTGCCATGCCGGGGAATTTGATTTCACATCTCGGATTTGAGAGAGGTTTCAGCCACAGAATCTAGCCCAGCTGAAGCACATCAGGATGTTACCTGGCATAGCTCTCAGTTAGAGTGAGTACCACGAACTTCCCAAGGCTCAGTCTGTCAGTGATACGGCAGTGTTAAATCCAGTTCATGGATTCCGGTCTATTTACCGAGCATACTTTAACATTTTCAAATATCAGACAGCATTTAAAAAGGGAACTGTGACTGGATACAGATAAGTTTGTGATTCATTTGCAAAAGTCATTTTAGATGGGTCCTGATAACTTATCAAATTTTAATGAAACAAATGTGGATGAAGTATGATAAACTAGTTCACAAATGACAAACTGGTGAGAGACTGATTAGTATATATTTGATCAGCATATGAGACTCTAAACTATGCCAGATAAATATGTAAAATCTGTAAACTGTTCTATGAATCCATTTGTCTGCAAGAATATTAAGATGAAGCAACTTTTGTGGAATAAAAAGTGTGATTGCGCAGAACTAAATGCTGTTCATAACTGTGAAAGACATACAACTCCGACTGCACTCAGTGTCCAGATTGTTAGATACACCTGGTCA
The DNA here is from genome assembly GCF_030028105.1 of Mobula birostris. Lineage (NCBI taxonomy): Eukaryota > Metazoa > Chordata > Chondrichthyes > Myliobatiformes > Myliobatidae > Mobula > Mobula birostris. The sequence continues at coordinate 80,762,950 of NC_092378.1, forward strand.
CCAGCTTGTTAATGCAATTATCTAATCAGCCAATCATGTGGCAATAACTCAATGCATAAAACCATGCAGACATGGTCAAGATGGTCACTTGTTGTTCAGACCAAACAACAGAATGGGGAAGAAATCTGATCTGAGTGGCTTTGACCGGGGAATGTGGTGGTTTGTGTATCTTGGAAACTGCTGATCTTCTGGTATTTTCACACACAACAGAGTCTAGAGTTTACAGAGAATGGTGTGAGAAACAAAAATAATCCAGTGAGTTTCATTTTAGTTCTGTGGGTCAAAATGCTCTATAAATGAGAGCTCACAGGAGAATGGCTGGACTGGTTCAAGCTGACAGGAAGGTGACAGTAACTCAGATAACCAATGTGTTACAACAGTGGTGTACAGAAGATCTTCTCTGAATGCATAATACATTGAACCTCAAAATGCATAGGCTACAGCAGAAGACCAGGAATACACATGCAATGGCCACTTTCTTAGGTACAGCAGGTACTTAACAGAGTAGCCAATATGTATATATCATTACTATTTAGAAGACAGTCTTCTAAGAAAGTGATACTTCTGTTCAGAACTGTTGGTGAAAGGATAGTAGGTTTTAGGCCAACAGATGGTTTTGATATCAACAATATGTTCTTTTCTGTGATGGTCAGAACTGAATTTGAAGTATAAAATGGAGTTCTTCACGTGGTAAACAAAAAGATGTTTTATACATATTGGCCACTTTGGGGTTAATGCAATACATGCAGGTCAGTCAGCATCTATTGAGACAGAATAAGCAGTCAATGCTTCAGGCCGAGACCTTAAGTGTTGACAAAGGGTTTCAACCTGAAATATTGAGGTCATGGACCATATGCAGATTACAGAGGAGGATGTGTTTGCTGCCTTGAAGCAAATTAGGGTGGATAAATCCCTAGTACCTGACAAGGTTTTCCCTCAGACCCTGTGGGAGGCAAGTGCAGAAATTGTAGGGGCCCTAACATTGAAGGTATTTTCAAGGACTGGATATACTGTATATGAACACTGGATTCCGGTTAATTGGGGCATATTGGGACCAGTATTTTGTGGCTTAATTAAGCAGCTGCTCACTTAGCCGAAGTTTCATAGAAATACTTAAAAAGGTATGAAAAAGACCATAAGACCATGAGACATAGGAACAGAATTAGGACATTTGGCCCATCAAGTCTTCTCCACCATTCAGTCATGGCTGATCCTTTTTCCCCTCTTCAGCCCCACTCTCCAGCCTTCTCCCCATAACCTTTGATGCCAATCAAGAACCTGTCAATCTCCACCTTAAATACACCCAGTGGCCTAGCCTTCACAGATGCCTGTGGTAACAAATTCCACAAATTCACCATTCTCTGGCTAAAGAAATTTCTCTGCATCTCTGTTTTAAATGGATGCCCTTCTATCCTGAGGCTGTGCCCTTTTGTCCTAGACTGCCCCACAATCGGAAATATTCTTTCCACATCTACTCTGTCTATGCCTTTCAACATTTGAAAGGCCTCAAAGAGATCCCCTTCAACCTTCTAAATTCCAGTGAATGCAGACCCAGAGTTATCAAATATTCCTCGTATGATAACCCTTTCAGTCCCAGAATCGTCCTTGTAAACCTCCACTGAACCCTTTCCAATGCCAAGACATATTTTCTTACATAAGGAACCCAAAACTGTTCACAATACTCAAGGTGAAGCCTCACCAGTGCCTTATAAAGCCTCAGTACCACATCCCTGCTCTTGTATTCTAGACCTCTTGAAATGAATGCTAACATTGCATTTGCCTTCCTCAGCCTTCGAATATACCTGCGAGTTAACCTTTAGAGTATTCCGCACGACTCCCAAGTCCCCTTGTGTCTCAGATATTTGAATTTTCTCCCTGTTTGGAAAATAGTCTGCACATTTATTTCTTCTACCAAAGTGCATGACCATACATTTTCCAACATTGTATTTCATTTGCCACCTTCTTGCCTATTCTCCTAATCTGCCTAGATCCTTCTGCAGCCTTCCTGTTTCCACAACACTACCTGCCCCTCCACCAATCTTCATGTCATCACCAAACTTGGTAATAAAGCCATCTATTCTATCATCTAAATCATTGATATACAGCATAAAAGGAGGTGGTCCCAACACCAACCCCTGCAAAACACCACTAGTCACTGGTAGCCAACCAGAAAAGGATCCTTTTATTCCCATTCGCTGCCTCCTACCAATCAGCCAATGCTTTAACCATGCCAGTAACTTTCCTGTAATACCATGTGATCTTAACTTGATAAGCAGCCTCATGTGTGGCACCTTGTCAAAGGCCTTCTGAAAACCCAAATATACAACGTCTACTGCATCCTTTTAATCTATCCTACCTGTAATCTCCTCAAAGAATTCCAACAGGCTCATCCGGCAAAATGTTCCCTTAAGGAAACCATGCTGACTTTGTCCTACCTTGTTCTGTGTCACCAAGTACTCCTCAAACTTATCCTTAACAATTGACTCCAACATCTTCCCAACCACTGAGGTCAGGCTAACTGGTCTATAATTCTTTCTTAAGGAGTAGATTGACATTTGTAATTTTCCAGTCCTCCAGAACTAAGCCAGAGTCCAATGATTCTGGAAAGATCATTACCAATGCTTCCACAGTCTCTACTGCTAATCTGGTCCGGGTGATTTATGCACCTTTAGGTCTGTCAACTTTTTGAGCACCTTCTCCCTTGTAATTGTAACTTATCTTCCTTCACACCCTTCAACACCTGGCACACTGTTAGTGTCTTTCACAGTGAAGACTGATGTAAAATACCTATTTAGGTTATCTGCCATCTTCTTGTCCCGCATTATTATTTCTCCAACCTTATTTTCTAGCCGTCCTATTTCTACTCTCATCTCCCTTTTATTTTTTATGTACTTGAAAGACTTTTTCTGTCCACCTTGATACTGTTTGCTAGCTTGCTTTCATATTTTATCTTCTCCCTCCTAATGTTTCTCATAGTTGTTTTCTGTAGGTTTTGAAAAGCTTCCCAATCTTCTATCTTCCTGCTAGTTTTTGCTTTGTTGACTTAGCTTGTCGGCCATGATTGACAAACTGCCTTTTAACTGAGTAGCAAATGATGTATATAAGTGAGATACAGAGCAAATTAGAACTGTATCAATGCTATTACAGTACTGTAAAACTGTATATTAGTTCCGAATAGTTACTGACAGAGGAATTTGGTGTAACCTGTGCTGTTCTTTTGATTAGCAAAATTGGTGTACACACCTTGTGTAGATAGTGGACTGCTTTCATACAATATTATTCACAATTGCATTCTCCAAAACTTCATTTTCATTATAAATTCAAGATGATTGTTGATACTTTTGAATTCTTCATATTTTCTAACTTGTTGAAGTAGTGAAATCATTTCATTTTTACTCCCAGCCATTTCTGGCTTCTCCAAGTCTGAATGCTCGAAACTGCAGAAGTTCTTACTTCTTAATTCTTCCTAAATATCAGTGACAGAATTCACTGCTTTTTGAACACAAACACGTGTAGCTGGTGCCATTTAAAATCTGTACACTCTAAACATGGTGTAATGTATAAAAGCCACACAAATGAATGCGTCTGACGTTAGTTAGAAACTGCTTGGGAGTGGTCTCCTGTCCCAAATAAATGAAGGGAATCATAGAACCATAGAACCATAGAAACTACAGTACAGAAACAGGCCTTTTGGCCCTTCTTGGCTGTGCCGAACCATTTTCTGCCTAGTCCCACTGACCTGCACACGGACCATATCCCTCCATACACCTCCCATCCATGTATCTGTCCAATTTATTTTTAAATGTTAAAAAAGAACCCACATTTACCACCTCGTCTGGCAGCTCATTCCATACTCCCACCACTCTCTGCGTGAAGAAGCCCCCCCCAATGTTCCCTTTAAACTTTTCCCCCCTCACCCTTAACCCATGTCCTCTGTTTTTTTTCTCCCCTTGCCTCAGTGGAAAAAGCCTGCTTGCATTCACTCTATCTATACCCATCATAATTTTATATACCTCTATCAAATCTCCCCTCATTCTTCTATGCTCCAGGGAATAAAGTCCTAACCTATTCAACCTTTCTCTGTAACTGAGTTTCTCAAGTCCCGGCAACATCCTTGTAAACCTTCTCTGCACTCTTTCAACCTTATTTATATCCTTCCTGTAATTTGGTGACCAAAACTGAACAAAATACTCCAGATTCGGCCTCACCAATGCCTCATACAACCTCATCATAACATTCCAGCTCTTATACTCAATACTTTGATTAATAAAGGCCAATGTACCAAAAGCTCTCTTTACGACCCTATCTACCTGTGACGTCACTTTTAGGGAATTTTGTATCTGTATTCCCAGATCCCTCTGTTCCACTGCACTCCTCAGTGTCTTACCATTAACCCTGTATGTTCTACCTTGGTTTGACCTTCCAACGTGCAATACCTCACAATTGTCTGTATTAAACTCCATCTGCCATTTTTCAGCCCATTTTTTCCAGCTGGTCCAAACCCCTCTGCAGGCTCTGAAAACCTTCCTACGCCTCCAATCTTTGTATCATCAGCAAATTTGCTGATCCAATTTACCACATTATCATCCAGATCATTGATATAGATGACAAGTAACAATGGACCCAGCTCTGATCCCTGTGGCACACCACTAGTCACAGGCCTCCACTCAGAGAAGCAATTCTCTACTACCACTGTTTGGCTTCTTCCATTGAGCCAATGTCTAATCCAATTTACCACCTCTCCATGTATACCTAGCGACTGAATTTTCCTAACTAACTTCCCATGCGGGACCTTGTCAAAGGCCTTACTGAAGTCCATGTAGACAATATCCACTGCCTTCCCTTCATCCAGTTTCCTGGTAACCTCCTCGAAAAACTCCAATAGATTGGTCAAACATGACCTACCACACACAAAGCCATGTTGACTCTCCCTAATAAGTCCCTGTTTATCCAAATGCTTGTAGATTCTGTCTCTTAGTACTCCCTCCAATAACTTACCTACTACTGACGTTAAACTTACCGGCCTATAATTTCCCGGATTACTTTTCGATCTTTTTTTAAACAGCGGAACAACATGAGCCACTCTCCAATCCTCCGGCACCTCACCTGTAGACAGCGACATTTTAAATATTTCTGCCAGGGCCCCTGCAATTTCAACACTAGTCTCCTTCAAGGTCCGAGGGAACACCCTGTCAGGTCCCGGGGATTTATCCACTTTAATTTTCCTCAAGACAATAAGGACTTCCTCCTTTTCAATCTGTACAGTTTCCATGATCTCACTTCTTGTTTCCCTTAATTCCATAGACTTCATGCCAGTTTCCTTAGTAAATACAGACGCAAAAAACCTATTTAAGATCTCCCCCATTTCCTTTGGTTCCGCACATAGCCGACCACTCTGATCTTCAAGAGGACCAATTTTATCCCTTACAATCCTTTTGCTCTTAATATACCTGTAAAAGCTCTTTGGATTATCCTTCACTTTGGCTGCCAAGGCAACGTCATGTCTTCTTTTAGCCCTCCTGATTTCTTTCTTAAGTATTTTCTTGCACTTATACTCCTCAAGCACCTTATTTACTCCCTGCTTCCTGTGCATGTCATACAACTCCCTCTTCTTCTTTATCAGAGTTGCAATATCCCTTGAGAACCAAGGTTCCTTATTCCTATTCACTTTGCCTTTAATCTTGACAGGAACATACAAATTCTGCATTCTCAAAATTTCTCCTTTGAAGGCTTCCCACCTACCGATCACATCCTTGCCAGGGAACAACCTGTCCCAATCCACGCTTTTTAGATCCTTTCTCATCTCTTCAAATCTGGCCTTCTTCCAGTTAAGAACCTCAACCCTAGGACCAGATCTATCCTTGTCCATGATCAAGTTGAAACTAATGGTGTTATGATTACTGGAACCAAAGTGCTCCCCTACACAGACTTCTGTCACTTGTCCTAACTCATTTCCTAACAGGAGATCCAATATTGCATCCCCTCTAGTTGGTCCCTCTATATATTGATTTAGAAAACTTTCCTGAACACATTTTACAAACTCTAAACCATCTAGACCCCTAACAGCATGGGAGTCCCAATCAATATATGGAAAATTAAAATCCCCTACCACTACAACTTTATGTTTCCTGCAGTTGCCTGCTATCTCTCTGCAGATTTGCTCTTCCAATTCTCGTTGACTATTGGGTGGTCTGTAATACAATCCCACTAATGTGGCCATACCTTTCCTGTTTCTCAGCTCCACCCATAAGGACTCAGTAGACAAGCCCTCTAATCTGTCCTGCCTGAGCACTGCTGTAATATTTTCCCTAACAAGCAATGCTACTCCCCTACCTTTCACTCCTCTGCCTCGATCACATCTGAAACATCGGAACCCTGGAATATTAAGCTGCCAGTCCTGCCCCTCCTGTAGCCAAGTTTCACTAATTGCTATAACGTCATAATTCCACGTGTCAATCCACGCCCTCAACTCATCCGCCTTCCCCACAATACTCCTAGCATTGAAATATATACACCTCAGAAGATTTTTACCACCACTCACAACCTTTCTATTAGTGGATTTGCTTGAACTTTTAACATCATTTATTTTCACCCCAGCCACACTGTCAGCTCTGGCACTCTGGTTCCCATCCCCCTGCAAATCTAGTTTAAAGCCTCCCCAACAGCATTAACAAACCTCCCTGAAAGGATATTGGTCCCCCTGTAGTTCAAATGTAACCCGGTTCTCTTGTACAGGTCCCACCTGCCCCAGAAGAGGTCCCAATTATCCTGAAATCTGAAACCCTGCCCCCTACACCAGTTCCTCAGCCACTTGTTCATCCTCCAGAGCATCCTATTCCTACCCTCACTGGCATGTCGCACAGGTAGCAATCCTGAGATTACCACCCTCGAGGTCCTGCTTTTCAACTTCCTACCAAGCTCTCTATACTCACTCTCCAGGACCTCCTCACTCTTCCTTGCTATGTCATTGGTACCGATTTGCATCACGACATCTGGCTGATCACCCTCCCACTTCAGAATGTCATGCAATCGATCAGATACATCCTTGACCCTGGCACCCGGGAGGCAACAAGCCATCCTGGATTCTCTGTCACGACCACAGAACCTCCTATCTGCACCTCTAACTATCGAGTCCCCTATTACTACCGCTCCTAGCTATTTTCTTGATTAGTTTTTACTCTTTAAGAGTTGGCCCAAATAAATGGCTACCCTGAGTAACTGATAGCCCAATTAACCAGAATCCACTGTATTTGGGCTCACAGGGACAAATTTGAGATAGTCAGTATGGCTTTGTGCATGGTGGGTTGTGTTGAACCAAACTTATAGAGTTTTTCATGGAAATTACCAGGAACAGTGCTGAAGGCAAGACAGTGAATGTTGTCTACATGGACTTCAGCAAGATTTTTGACAAGGTCCAAAATGGGAGGTTGATCAGGAAGGTTCAGTCCCTTGGAATTCAGGATCAGGTAAAAACTGGATTAGACACTGGCTTCACGGTTGCCTCTCTGACTGGAGGCCTGTGACTAGTGGTGTGCCACAGGGATCAATTCTGGGCCCTTTGTTGTTTGTAATCTATATCAATGATCTGGATGATAATGTAGTAGCCTGGAGGCATACTGAACAGTGAGTAAGGCTATCAAAGTTTGCAGTGAGATCTGGACAAGCTGGAAAAATCGGCTGAAAAATGGAAGATGGAATTTAATCACAGACAAGAGACAGGTGTAACCTATGGGAGGACAAACCATGGTATGACTTACTTGCAGAGCGGTTGGCGCTGAGGAGTACAGTAGAAGAGAGGGATCTGTGAATAGAGATCCATGATTCCTTGAAAGTAGCTATACAGGTAGTTACTAGGGTCATAAAGGAAGCTTTTCATACATTGGCCTTCATAAATCAAAGCACTGAGTACAGGAGTTGGGACTTTATGTTGAAGTTGTATAAGACATTGGTGAGGCTGAATTTGGAGTACTGGGTGCAGTTTTGGTCACCTACCTACAGGAAAGATATCAATATGATTGCAGGAGTCCAGAGAAAATGTACAAGAATGTTGTTAGGACTTGAGGACCTGAGTTAAAGGGAAAGGTTGAATAGGTTAGAACTTCATTCACTAGAATGTAGGAGAGTGAGGGGAGATTTGATAGAGGTATGCAAAAATTATGAGGGGTATAGTTAGGGTAAATGGAAGCAGACTTTTTCCACCACCGTTGGGTGAGACTACAATTAGAGGTCATGGGTTAAGGGTAACAGTTGAAATGTTTAATGGAAACACGCGGGAGTACTTTTTCACTCAGAGTGTGGTGAGAGTGTGGAGTGAGCTACCAGCAGAACTGATGGATGTGGGTTCAATTTCAACTTTTAAAAGAAGTTTTGATAAGTACATAGATTAGAAAGGTGTGGAGGGCTATGGTCCAGGTGCAGGTCGGTGGGACTAGGCAGAATGGTAGTTTACTATGGACTAGATAGACCAAAGGGGCTTTTTCGGAGCTACAGTGCTTTATCACTATGAATCTATATATGTTGAGTGAGGAATAAACATTAAAATAGTGATTAGTTCTCTCTGTTCTAATTCAAAATAGTGGCCTTGTGCCTTTTTATATCAGTTTAAAGGGAAGTTTTCTGAAGCATTGATGTATTAACAGCATTAAACGATTTCAAATTTTAATCGACATTTTCAACATAAACTATCATTGATCTAGGATTAACTGAAATGGGCTTGAGTTACATTGTCATCTCACCACTCAGAAATATAATCACAGCTCTCAAAATAATCACTTAATTGGAATCTCAAATTCAGGCCAGTGTGGATGATGATTGGCTATGTCAGTAATTGGGAAATATGTACATAATTAGGCAGGGGAGATTACCAATATGACACAGCCTTTCCAAACGAGTTGCACAAAAACATTGCCAGTTGTAAAATTGTTTACTATTGTCTTTATGTTGAGGGAGGTAACATTGTTCCAAGTTGGATGGGAGAAACTAAACAGTGATTAGGATACTAAGGCTATGTCTACACAAGACCAGATAATTTTGAAAACACTGGTTTTGCGTAAAAACGATAGGCGTCCACACCAGGTGTTTTTGAAAATACCTCCGTCAACATTAAAATGGATATTTGGGCGAAGCTCCTCCTTCTGGGCACGCACAGCACACATCTACAGAAAACAAGCCAGGAGAAAACGGTATACTTGGTGCGCATTTGTCCGGTCACAGACTAGAAAAACATAAAAAGAAATTGCCAAACGAAAGACTTGGTGCGCCTTTGTCCAGTTACAGACTGGAAAAACTTAAAAGAAAACTGCCAAACGACGGACAGCTGTTGGCTCTCGCGCAGGAGGACTTAAAATTAAAAACAAATACTGGAGCGTATGGCGGCGACCGACGGGGAGTTCACGGACAGTGTGACCCGGCTGATGATGAACATTGAAAAACTGACTAACTCTGTTGCAGAGGGATTTAGGGATTTGCAATGATGAGGAATACGATGGCACCCCCCCCCGTACTTTTCACCGCCACAGTACCAGCCTCACAGCCACTACAATAGCTACACATATGGACACACAGATCCCCGGGTGGTCCCACCAACATCTTCCCCACTCCCACAGAGGGGTCACACTGGAAACATTTCCTACAGCCATAGTCTCTTCACCGATGAAAGAGAAGACAGCTACAACTGAATGTAATAAGGCTTGTTACTGGGCAAAAGTGAGATTTGCTGTTACCTCATTTGTTTGCCTTTACTTTTGCCATATTTTTCTGTATTATTTTGCTGTATTTAACATGTGCAATAAAACGAGTTACTGGGCAAAAGTGATTTTATTTTTACCTGAGTAAAAGTGAAACTTACCATTTTTCTTTTTTGGCCTTAACATTTTCACATCTATGCCAAACATAAGTTACGACTTAAAAATGACATTTTGGAAGTAGTGACAATTGCATCTTTTGAATGTTTGCACAAGTAATGCATTAATAAAGCACCTTGTTAAATGTATAAAACATGTCTGCATCAGTGTTATCTTGTATTTCCATACAATGTTACATTAGGCTATTACACAGCTATTGTCAGATATTGAGACCACCGTGCCAGAACTGCTTCTTAAACTCCGGACCGCACGTGGACCCGACCAGCGAGGCCCACCACGTTCCCGGAGACCCACAGTCTGCTACCATGCCGGAGTGCTTGGAGACACGACCCATTCTGACCAGCACATCTCCGGAGCAGACGACCACACAGAAGTGACGGCGGAGAACTCAAGGTGCCCCAGACGCTTCCCCAGAGCAACCACCGTAAAGCCCCATTGGTGGCCATCCACAGCTGCCGGAAGTGAGGCCTCCGCCACCGACCTCGGAAATCGAGCCCGAGGCTCGGCTGGAGCAGAGGCCTCCGCAACCGTGACACGGCTTACGGACTTGTTTCAGCCAGGAGCCCGGCCATCCGGGATTAAGTGCCGGCTTCAGGGCCCGACCCAATAGACAGCCCAGGCCCCTGGCAGCTGGAAGTGGCAGGGGGGCCTCCCCCGTCACTTGGCCTGACCCGGAGCGCCCGACAACACGACCCGCCGATCGATCCCCGTGGGACGCGTCCACCAACCTCAAAGAGCTGACAACAGCACACTGCGTTGATGGAAACCTGGAAAGATGCACTATTTGCTGAGGAAGCGTGGGAAAAGAGCTGGGCTGCTGGTCAGATTGAAGCTGAGAGGCTTTAGTGTCCCTATGCCCACCATCCTACTAGCTAATGTGCAAGCTATAGAGAACAAGGTGGATGATCTTAAAGGAAGACTCACCTACTGCAGGGAGATGCAGAACTGCTGTGTATTCTGTTTCACCAAGACCTGGCTCTCCCCTGCCACCCCCGACTGTGCCATCCAACCGGAGGAATTCTCGATCCATCGGATGGACCGCACGGCATCTTCGGGCAAGACGAAGGGAGGTGGTGTCTGCCTACTGATCAACACTGCGTGATGCTCGGACACAGTGGCACTGACAAGCTCCTGCAGCCCGGACCTGGAACAACTGTCGGTGAAGTGTCGTCCCTACTATCTGCCACGGGAATTCACCTCGGTCATACTGACAGCGGTCTACATTTCTCCCCCCCCCCCCCCCCAGGTGGACGTGGAGTGTGCTCTGAGCATACTGTATGCCAACATCAGTGAACTTGAGACCAGGTATCCGGAGGCTTTGCTCATAATATCCAGGGACTTTAACCAGGCCAACCTCAGAAAGGCGCTGCCAAAGTTATACCAACATGTCTCCTGCCCAACTAGAGGCCCGAATATATTTGACCACTGCTACACAGCAGTCAAGGATGCCTACCATTCCGTCCCACGACCTCACTTCAGAAAATCGGACCATCAGGCTGTACTCCTCCTCCCGGCTTACAAACAGAAACTGAAACGCGAGGTCACAGTGTCAAAAGTAGTGTCGCGTTGGATGGAGGAAACAGATGAGGTCCTCCGTGACTGCTTTGAATCGGTGGACTGGTTAGTATTCAAGGACTCGGCAGCTAACCTGGATGAGTATGTCTCAGCTGTCACGGACTTTATTTGGAAATGCACTGTTGTGTCTCGCAAGACAATCCGGGTATTCCCTAACCGGAAACCTTGGATGAATTATGAGGTCAAGTGTCTTTTCAAGGCTAGAGCTGCGACTTTTAGGTCCGGGGATACCAGTCGCTACACGGAAGCCAGGCGTGAACTCTGGAAAGCCAATAAGGGTGCCAAGAGGCAATATCCAGCCAAGTTGGAAGCCCAGGCTAACCAGAGGGATGCCAGTAGACTATGGCAGGGTCTAAATGAGATCACTGGGTGCAAAGAAAAGGTTGGGAATATCCATAACTGTGGCGCTTCTCTTCCTGACGAACTTAACGTATTCTACGCAAGATTCGAACAGAAGGGGAGCATCCCGCTCCCTCTGGATGAACCGGACCTGGTGGCATCGAGATTCATCGTCACCGAGGAGGACGTTAGAAGGGCCTTCCTGAAGATAAATCCAAGGAAGGCGACGGGCCCAGATGGCGTCTCCAGATGGGTTCTCCGGGCCTGTGCAAGCGAGCTAGCTGGAGTGTTTGCAGACATCTTCAACTGCTCCTTGCTTCAGTCAAAGATCCCCTCATGTTTTAAGAAGGCAATGATAATCCCAGTGCCAAAGAAGAGCAAGGTGGCATGCCTGAAGGATTGTCGACCTGTGGCTCTGACATCAATTGCTATGAAGTGCTTCGAGAGATTGGTTATGGCACACATCAACCACAGCCTACCGGTCAACGTCGACGCTTTGCAATTCGCCTACCAGAGCAACAGGTCAACGGCAGATGCCATCTCTCTGGCCCTACATTCCTCCTTAGAACACCTGGAGAATAAAGATGCATACGTAAGGCTCCTTTTCATTGACTACAGCTCTGCCTTTAATACCATCATTCCAAATAAACTGATTCCTAAGCTCTGAAACCTGAGCCTTAGCACTCAGATCTGCAGCTGGATCTTCAACTTCCTCACAGACAGGACCCAGGCTCTAGAAATAGGGGACAAGCCCTGCTCTACAATCACTTTGAGCACCGGTGCCCCACAAGGTTGTGTAGTCAGCCCCCTGCTGTACTCACTGTACACCCATAATTATGTAGCCAAGTTTCCATCGAACTCATTATGTAAGTTTGCTGATGACACCACAATTGTAGGCCCTATCTCGGGTAATGATGAGTTTGAGTACAGAGAGGAAATTAAGAACCTGGTGGCATGGTGCGCAGACAATAACCTATCCTTCAACGTCAGCAAGACAAAGGAATTGGTTGTTGACTTCAGAAGGAGCAGCAGACTGCACGACCCAATTTACATCGTTGGTGCGCAAGTGGAACAGGTCAAAAGCTTTAAGTTCCTCAGGGTCAATTTCACAAATGACCTGACTTGGTCCAACCAAACAGAGTTCACTGCCAAGAAGGCCCACCAGCGCCTTTACTTCCTGAGAAAACTAAAGAAATTTGGCCTGTCCCCTAAAACCCTCACTAATTTTTATAGATGCACCATAGAAAGCATTCTTCTAGGGTGCATCACAACCTGGTATGGAAGTTGTCCTTTCCAAGACCGGAAGAAGCTGCAGAAGATCGTGAACACGGCGCAGCACATCACACAAACCAATCTTCCGTCCTTGGACTCACTTTACACTGCACGCTGTCGGAGCAGTGCTGCCGGGATAATCAAGGACACGACCCACCCAGCCAACACACTTTTCGTCCCTCTTCCCTCCGGAAGAAGGCTCAGGAGTTTGAAGACTCATACGGCCAGATTTGGAAACAGCTTCTTTCCAACTGTGATGAGACTGCTGAATGGATCCTGACCCGGATCTGGGCCGTACACTCCAAATATCCGGACCTGCACCTTGGTTTTTTTGCACTACCTTACTTTCCAGTTTTCTATTTTCTATTTATGATTTATAATTTAAATTTTTAATATTTACTAATTGTAACTATTTTTAATATTTAATATTTGTAATCCAGGGAGCAGGAAGCGCAGAATCAGTTATCGCTGTGATGATTGTACGTTCTAGTACCAATTGTTTGGCGACAATAAATTATAAAGTATAAAGTATGTTGTTGAGGTGTTGGAGGTTGTGTTCAAGAAAACAGTGAAACGCTGCGCTGCCGCCACCATCTGTTCCGGCACGTCATGACAGCGTTTTTAAAAAGCTCCGGTTACCTCATACACAGTACACCGCCCAACTGGTGTTTTCAGATTTAAACATTCTGGAGAGTGTTTTAGAAAAGCTCCATTTTTGGGGGAGGAACACGGCATTTCAGTGCGGACGGAGGGTCAAAACAAAGAGAAAAAGCTTCGGTTACGGATTTATCTGGTCTACTGTGGACTTAGCCTAAGATTACAAAGCACAATATCTGATCAGTGTTCCCCAGTGAAGTGCAATGGGTGAACAAATATAAGTGGACAACGGCCATTAATTTTCAAATACAACATTTACCAGGCATCTGGATAAGTAAATGGGTAAGGAGTGTTGGATTAGGGTCCAGATCGGTTTTTTTTTGCTTGTCTTTTTTTTGTCGGTTTAGCTTTCTTTACATTTGCTTTTTTTATTTCTCTAGAGATGCAGTGTGGAATTGGCCCCTTGGACTGCACCACTTGCAACCCATCGATTTAATCCTAGTCGAAACATGGGACAATTTACAATGACCTACTAACTGGTACTTATTTGGACTGTAGGAGGAATCCGGAGCACTTGGAGGAAACCTACACATTCAAGGGAAGGATGTACAAACTGCTTTCAGATGACATCAGAATTGAACTCCGATCACAAACCCCCCTGACCTGTAATGGCACCACACAAGCTGTTGTGCTACTGTGGCAACCACATAGAACGTGGAACATTACAGCATAGTACAGGCCCTTCAGCCCATGATGTTGTGCCAATCCTTTAACCTATGCTAAGATCAATCTAACCCATCCCTCCCGCATAGCCCTCCATTTTTCTATCATCCATGTGCCTATTTAAGAGTTTTATTAAATGTCCGTAACGCATCTGTCTCTACCACCACCCGTGTTAGGGCATTCCACGCACCCACCACTCTCTTTATAAAAAAATTAGCTTTCACATCCCCCCTATACTTTCCTTCACTCAGCTTAAAATTATACCTTCTCATATTAGCCATTTCTGCCATGGGAAAAAGTCACATCTCATCCTCCTTCACTCCAAAGAGAAAAGCCTAAGCTCACTCGACCTTTCCTCATAACAGATGCTTTCTAATCCTGGTAAATATTCTCTAAAGCTTCCACATCCTTACTTTAATGAGGCAACCATTATATTCCAAGTGTGGTAATCAGTTTGAGGGATCTCTGGACCTGTACCCCAAGATTCAGTTGTTCCTCAACACTGCTAAGAATCCTGCCATTATCCATAGTCCACCTTCAAGTTCCACCTTCCAAAGTGAATCACTGCACACTTTTCCAGATTGAACACCACCTGCTACTTCTTAGCCCAGCTCTGCATCCTGTCAATTTCCTGTTGTAACCTACAAAAACCTTCCACACTATCCACAACACTACCAATCTTCATGTCATCTGCAAACTTACTAACCCTCCTTTCCACTTCACATGCACGTGATTAATGAAAATCACAAAGAGTAGGGTTCCCAGACCATATCCCGGCAGATCACCATTGGTTACCAAACTCCTTACAGAATATACTTCATCTACAACCAGCCTCTGTCTTCTATGAGAAAGCCATTTCTGAATCTACATAGCTAGACTTCTCTGGATCCCACTCATTCTGACTTTCTGAATCAGTGGAGACTCTTCTCAATCATCTTACAGTAATGACACTGCCTTGTTGTCATGTGCACCCCTGTTAGGTAAAGTGATTATGACATTGGCAAGCTATTTACAATCACGGGAAAGTCTCCTGTTCAAGCTAAAAAAAAATAGTGGCATCAACATTACTTCTGTACAAGGCTGCTAGAAAATCCTCCAGACTTTCACTTGTGGAAAGTGCCTTAGCCATGAGCTTCACCTACAGACCCTGTGTGTCTCTCGAACTGGGACATATGAACCAGTTAAAAAGGAAAACGCCAAAATGTACAAAGAGGATGAACATGTTGCAAAACATTACTGGAAAGTATGGGGAGCACACACACCATAACCTTGGTATCATGAGCCTAGCAGCAGCTAGGGTGAATGACAAGCTGGCAAATTGAGGAAACCCTAATTGATAAGGGATATTGAGGTTCTGGGCAGGAAAAAGGAGGTAGACATTAGGTAATCAGGAACATAGCTTTAAGGTGAGAGATGAGAGATTTAAAAGGGAACTGAGAGGCAAATTCTTCATGCAGAGGACACCCCGTCTGTAGAATGAGCTGCTAAAGGATGTGGTTGAGGCATGTAAGATGCCAATGTACAACATGAAAGTCATATAGGTAAGTGCATGCTCACTGATGCTCACAATGTCGTACACACACTCTGACACACTCACACTGAGCATGGTGGGACTAATGTTCTGAGATGCATATATTTCAATGCAAGGAGTATTGTAGGAAAGGCAGATGAGTTTAGGGCATGGATCAGCATGTGGAATTATAACATTGTAGCCATTAGTGAGACTTGGTTGCGGGAGGGGCAAGAATGGCAGCTCAATATTCCGGGGTTCTATTGTTTTAGATGTGATAGCGCAGGAGGGATTAAAGGAGGAGATGTAGTTAGGGTAAATGTCATGACAGTGCTCAGTCAGGACAAACTGGAGAGTTTGTCTTGTGAGGCTTTATGGGTAGAACTGAGGAACAAGAAAGGCATGTCCACGTTAATGAGATTATATCATAGACCACCAAACAATCTGTAGGATTTAGAGGAGCAAATTTGTAGAGAGTTTGCAGACTGTTGCAAGAAACATAAGGTTGTGAAAGTAGAAGATTTTAACTTTCCACATATTGACTTAGACTCCCATACTGCAAAAGGACTAGATGGGACAGAGTTTGTCAAATCTTTCAGGAGAGGTACATAAACGTCCCAATGAGAGAGTGAGTGATAGTTGATCTCCAACTGGGAAATGAGACAAGGCAGGTGACAGAAGTTTGAGTAGGGAAACACATTGCACTGTGATCATAATGCCATTAGTTTCAAGGTAATTATAGAAAAGGTAAGGTCTGGTCTTCGGGTTAAGATTGTAAGTTAGAAAAGGTCAATTTTGATAGAATCAGAACTTTTCTAACAAGTATGAATTGGGATAGATTTTTTTCTGGTAAAGGTGTATTTGGTAAATAGAAGGCCTTTAAATGTGAAATTTTAAGAGTACAGAGTTTGTCTGTGCCAGTCAGAATAAAAGGCATGGATAATAGTTTATGGAACCTTGGTTTTTGAGAGATATTGGTGTCATGGTTAAGACGAAGAAAGAGATGCATAGCAAGTATAGCCAGGCAGGAACAAATGAGGTACTCGAAGAGTTCAAGAAATGCACTTAAGAAGGAAATCAGGAGAGCTATAAGAAGACATGAGGTTGCTCTAGCAGACAAGGTGAGACAAGGCAACTTGGCCTTTTCTCCTTGGAGCGACGGAGGATGAGAGGTGACCTGATAGAGATGTACAAGATGAAAGATATTGATCGTGTGGATAGTCAGAGGGTTTTTCCCAGGGCTGAAATGGCTAACACGAGAGTGCACAGTTTTAAGGTGCTTGGAAGTGGGTACAGAGGGGATATCAGGGGTAAGTTTTTTACACAGAGAGCGGTGAGTGCGTGGTATGATGAAAAACCAAGTTATCAGAAGATTGATGCAAATGAGAGAGGTAAGTGAGACAATGGAGAAACATTCCAAATGTTAATGAGAGAGGAGAGAGAGATAACAGAAAGAGACACCAGTCCGAGTATTGACAGACCGATTGCTTTGAACCTGAACTGTTTGAAGTTTGATGGACAGGCGATACCCTAGCAGGGGGATAAAAAGAACAGGTTCACTAAGGCACGACAGACACCACAAAATCACGAGATAACGAGACCCTGGAAAAGCGGTGCGCCCCCACAAGTTGGTGGGAGTTTGGAGGTCTGGTCGCGGGAACCAACCATAGACGCACAGGGTGAAAAGGGTATGATCAGTGGGAACCTGGTGTGTGTGTCTGCCCTTGCCTGGGTGCCGGGTTCACTGCGGAAGAACGATCATATCCGGAACGGAGGGGTCACAGTCGGTGACCACAGAAGACATTAAAAGGGTTCTCCCGAAAGCTAACTGCAAAGAGCAAAGGTCTGTCTGAATCAGATTTGCATATTATCTCTCTCTCTCCAACGGCACAACAGCGATTACTGCGAACTGTACTAAGCTGAATTGAACTCTGCGTCACTTGAGACTGATCATCTTACCCCTAGACTGCGATAGAGCTTGTTTGATTCCTATTACCCTAGTTCTGTGTACATGTGTGTTTTATCATTGCTAATCTGTTGTATTCATATCCTTACGTTTAGAGTACTGTGTTACTTATTTCTTTAATAAAACTTTCTTAGTTCCAGTAATCCAGACTCCAACCAAGTGGTCCATTTCTGCTGGTTTGGCAACCCAGTTACGGGGTACGTAACAGTGGAATGGGCTGCCGGCGACGGTGGTGGAGGTGGATATGACAGGGTCTTTTAAGAGACTCCTGCATAGGTTCATGGAGCTTAGAAAAACAGAGGGCCATAGGTAACCCCAGGTAATTTCTAAAGTAATTCACATAAAAGTTGCTGGTGAACGCAGCAGGCCAGGCAGCATCTCTAGGAAGAGGTGCGGTCGATGTTTCAGGCCGAGACCCTTCGTCAGGACTAACTGAAGGAAGTATTCTAAAGTAATTACATGTTTGGCACAGCATTGTGGGTCGAAGGGACTGTACTGTGCTGTAGATTTTCTATGTTTCTATGTTTCTATTTACATGTGACAAATAAACTTGCATCTTATATCACTAATTAACACATTGACTATGAATGTAAGCAGGAAAATATATTGCGTGGTTTATTCTTGTAAATACTTTTAAAATTATGAAAAGTTTTATTTTGATATAAATCTTTCTGTATAAAATGTAAATAAGTCATGCAGAACAGCTTATAATGTCATCTACAGATAACACAAGTATCACGTACTCTATAAAGTGATTGCTGTTAGATTAGAATGTAATACCTGCTTTTGATCTGAGGCTCCATCATGTAGAATTCTTTTTCTGGTTCAAAATTAACAGCATAACAGAAGGTGCATGTCAAAGTATATTAGAAACACCAACCTCTTTCACAAACATTTGGTAAAACATCATGAATGATTTAAAATCATGCCAACCACTTTGGAAAAGAACAGTGAACTCCATCCAAATTATCAGCCAGTTGGAAGGAACTACAGAATGCATCCAAAGAGACAAGTGATTCAACAGATGTTAGAAACCTTGAGAAATGCACACAAAATGTGTCAAGTAGCATCCATGGAGCATAATAAACAGTCAATAGTTCGGGCCAAGTCAAGGATCTCAAATGTTTATTTTAATCACACAAGATTCTGCAGATGCTGGAAATCCAGAGTATACACACTAAAATGATGGAGGAACTCAGCAGATCAAGTCTGAATATGAATTGGAATTAGGTTTAATGTCATAGAAACATAGAAACATAGAAAACCTACAGCACAATACAGGCCTTTTGGCCCACAAAGTTGTGCCGAACATGTCCCTACCTTAGAAATTACTAGGGTTACCCATAGCCCTCTATTTTTCTGAGCTCCATGTACCTATCCAAAAGTCAGTTAAAAGACCCTATCGTATTCGCCTCCACCACCGTTGCCGGCAGCCCATTCCATGTACCCACCATTCTCTTTCCAATATTTTTATTTTTATTATTAATTTTACATATAAGAATACAGGGTACAAGAAGAAAAAATCAATATATTATACTAAATCGCATATAAAGACTCCTTACCCTATATTCATACATATTAATTAATTTGTAACATTGAAATATAGTAATTTTATTATATAAAAAACCTAACCCACTACCAAGACCAAAGCTGATTAGTAAAGAAAAAAAGAAAAAAAATATATTAGTCATCATCTGTGCTTTAACAGCAAATCAAAGGTTTTGAAAATAATTCAAAAAAGGTCCCCACAATATTTGAAAGTCTTGGCTAGACTCAGAGATTGAACATCGAATCTTCTCTAAATTTAAACATGACATCACATCACGTAACCATTGAACATGAATAGGAGGGGCCGCTTCTTTCCATTTAAGCAAGAGCGTCCTTCTGGCCATAAGAGAAATAAAAGCCAAAATGTGCAAGTTAGATGACTTCAAAATAATATCCTTTCCTCCAACAATACCAAATAAAGCAGTCAAAGGATTAGGCTTAAAGTTTACTTTGAAAAGTATGGAGAAAGTTTGAAATACTTCTTTCCAATATTTTCCAAGACTCGGACATGTCCAAAACATATGAATGAGTGAAGCTTCTCCATTATTACATTTATCACAATATGGAGATATATCTAAATAAAAGCAAGACAACTTATCCTTGTCATATGGGCCCTATGGACCACTTTAAATTGTAGGAGAGAGTGGCGGGCACATAACGATGAAGTGTTAACCAATTTAAAAATTTGATTCCAAGTTTCCTCAGAAATTGAAGTCTGTAAATCTTGTTCCCAAAGATTTTTAATTTTATCTAAAGGAACACTTCTTATTCCCAACAACATATTATAAATATTAGATATAGATCCATTATAAAAAGGTTACAAATTAAAAATTACATCTAATAGTTACTTATCAGGACTTTTAGGAAATGTACTTATTTGAGACCGTAAAAAATCTCCTATTGTAGGTATCAAAAAAAATGAGTTTTGGGTAAACTATATTTAGTTGACAGTTATTCAAGCGAAAAGAGACTTCCCTCTACAAACAAGTCCTGAAAACATTTAATACCTAATCTATCCAATTCTTTAAAAGTCACATCAATCATAGAGGGTTTAAAAAAAATTAGAAAAAATGGGACTCGAAAGAGAAAATCTCAATAAGCCAAAGTATTTTCGGAATTGTATCCAAATTCTCATAGTGTGCTTAACTACCAGATTATCCGTTAACTTACTCAGCAACAAAGGAAGTAAGGATCCAAGGAGAGAAATAATAGAAAATTTATTAACAGAGTTAGCTTCTAAAAAAACCTACATCAGGCAATCCTCACGATTAATGTAATATAACCAAAATGTAAGATTTCTTATATTAACTCCCGAATAATAAAATCTAAAGTTCGGTAAGGCTAATCCTCCATTCTTTTTTATCTTTCCGAAGATGAATTTTATTTAATTTAGAAAACTTATTCTTCCATATATAAGAAGATATAATAGAGTCATGAGAATCAAAGAAAGATTTAGGAATAAAAACAGGCAATGCCTGAAAAAGATATATAAATTTAAGTAAAGAAATAATATTTATTTTAATAGAGTTAATTCAGCCAATCAGCGATAATGAAAGAGCTGACCAATTTGATAGTATCTTTTTTATGTGATTCAATAGGGTAAGAAAATTTTCATTAAATAGACGCTTATAGTTTTTAGTAATTGTTATACCTAAGTAGGTAAATTGGTTTCTTAGAATTTTAAAAGGAAGGTTAGAATTTGTTGGTATCAAATTATTCGAAGGGAAAAGTTCACTTTTATGTAGGTTTAAATTATAACCTGAGAACTGGCTGAAACAGGAGAGTAAAGAAAGCACATAGTGTAACAAAGTCTCAACATTAGAAATAAATAGCAGCAGATCATCAGCGTACAGCGAGACTTTGTGAATAGTGTCTCTCCTTAAAATACCGCTGATATCATTAGATTCTCGAAAGGCAATGGCTAAAGGTTCTAAGGCCAGATCAAAAAGCAAAGGGCCGAACGGACAGCCTTGTCTAGTGCCACGTTGAAGCTTAAATGGTTTGGAATTATGAGAATTAGTGGTAACCCTAGCGGAAGGAGCTAAGTAAATTAATTTAATCCATTGAATGAAAATGGGTCCAAAATTGAATTTTTCTAAAGTTTTAAATAAATAATTCCATTCAACTCTGTCAAAAGCTTTCTCAGCATCTAGCGATACTACACATTCCGATATCATATTAGAAGGAGAATAAATAACATTTAATAACCAACGAATATTAAAGTGAGAATATCGATTTTTGATAAATCCGGTTTGGTTATCAGAAGTGACAGATGGGAAAATATTTTCAATCCTATGGGCCAAAACTTTAGTTAGGATCTTAGTATCAACATTAGGTAAAGAAATTGGTCTATAAGAAGAGCATTCAGTTGGATCCTTATTCTTTTTAAGGTTAAGCAAAATGTAAGCCTCATAAAAAGATTGAAGGAGACTGCCCGACTTGAATGAATCTGAAAAAAACTGAACATAAATGAGGTATAAGCAGTGAGGAACAGATCTTGTAAAATTCTCCAGAAAATCCATCTGGACCTGGAGCTTTCCTCAAATGTCATGAACGCACAGCCTCAACAATTTCCTCAAAAGAAATAGGTTGTTCCAACAACTTTCTGTTGTCGGCAGAAATTGTAGGAGTGTTTAGTTGGTCTAAAACATTGTTCATTTCAGTGTTATCCTTAGAAGATTCAGAACTATAGAGTTTAGAATAAAATTCTCTAAAAGTATCATTTATTTCTAAATAATCAGTTGTCCTATCAGCATTAGCTTTGCATATTTCTTTAATCTGCTGTTTAGCTATAAAGGTTTTAATTTGATCAGCCAATAATTTACCTGTTTAATCTCTATGAATATAAAATTGACTTTTATCTTTTAGGAGTTGGATTTCAATTGGATAGGTTAAAATCTAGTTGTAGCTTCAACACGTCTTTTATATAAGGCAGGTTCTGGAGCCAAGGCATACTCTTGGTCTAATTGTTTCAGCTGATTAGCTGAATCACTTCTCTCTTTATTAGCTTTTTTCTTAATACTTGCAGTATAAGAAATAATTTGTCCTCTAATATACACCTTAAAGGTATCCCATCTGATAAGACTAGAAATCTCCTCTAATGTATTCTCTTCAAAAAAAAAGAGTAACTTGTCTCTGCATAAACTTTAAAAAATCTTTATCAGATAGCAAAGTTAAATTAAATTGCCAAAACCTGAAGAAGACCAGGGAGATTTACAGATAGGAGCACAGGAGCTTTATCTGAGACAGCAATCTCTTTATATTCACAGGATCAAACTAATGGAATCATTTGGCTATCAATAAAAAAAATCAATCCTGGAATATGTATGATGGACATGAGAGAAATACGAATATTCTTTGTCTACTGGATGAAGAAAACGCCAAGCATCAACAATACCATATTTCACTAATAAAGATTTAATAAACACAGTTGATTTATTTGGTATCATTAGTTTAGAACAAGAGACCCCAACCCCCGACTTTTTTTGCACCGTGGACCGGTATAATATTGACAATATTCTTGCAGACCGGCCGACCGGGAGGGGGGCGGGGGGGGGTGTTCAAGTAGGGTTAAACTCACCTCAACATGTCTTTTACAGTTAAGGTTGCCAACTTACTCACTCCGAAATAAGGGACAAAAGTAGCAGTCAAATCCCAGGATACTTTACCCCAGGAAAGACTACCATGACTGTGAAGCCTTGCGAGGGCACCTGTGTGCACATGCGCGTACGTACCGATTTTATTCCCCACAAATGGTTTTGCCTTCATCTTCACGACTATACTGTACATGCATTATTTCTACTTTATATAGGCTGTGTATTTATCATATCATTCTTGCTTTTACTATATGTTAGTGTTATTTATTTTTGGTTTTATGTGTTATTTGGTGTGATTTGTTAGGTTATTCTTTGGGTCTGGGAACGCTCAAAAACTTTTCCCATATAAATTAATGGTAATTGCTTCTTCACTTCACGCCATTTTGGCATGAACGGTTTCATAAGAACGCTGTACCTTAGTGGGGGAAATACGGGACAATGGCTGTCCCATATAGGACAAACCAATTTAGCCCAATATATGGGATGTCCCAGCAAATACGGGACAGTTGGCAACCCTATGTTCAAGTTCAACAGTGCGTGACAGGGAATGAGGAAAGGTGCAGCTGACTCATATTGTTTCCTCACGGCCCGCTAGCACATGCTTTGCGGCCTGGTGGTTGGGGATCACTGGTTTAGAAGATGAACGATCTAAAGTTGGATCTAAGCAGCAGTTAAAGTCTCCAGCCATCACCAATGAGTACAGACTTAGATCTGGCAAAAATGAAAAAAAATGCTCAAAGAAACCTGGGTCATCTATATTCAGAGCATACACATTGGCAAATACCATTAGTTTGTTATTTAGTTACACTGATATGATAACAAAATGCCCATTAGTATCAGAAATTACTTTATGTTGAACAAAGGGAACTTTATTATTTATAATGGTCGAACCCCCTCTGGCTTTGGTCTGAAATGAGGAATGGAAATGAGACCGTCTCCGTCGATTAAAAAGGTGTGAATTGTCACACTTACACACATGGGTTTCTTGAAGAAAAAGAATTTGTACCTTAAGTTTTTTAATATAGCTAAAAATCTTTTTTTTCCCACGGGGTGATTTAGCCCCTTCACATTAAAACTAAGTAAATTAATACTTTGATCTATTTTAAAACTATTTATAAGAAAGGTTAAAGCACCAATCAGAGAAATGTATATTAAGCCCAAATAATAAACCTTGAGATATATTAGCTAAGCAACAGAATTGACTAGATTCCCAAATCAGCTTCAAGAAAAAAGAACTCCCCAACCCCCTCCCTCCTCACAAAGAGAGAAAATCAGTCAAAGAACAACCACTATCTGCCCCCACTGAAAGCATTCCATTAGAAAGCCTGTTGGAACCGCTCCAAAGAATTCAAGGTTATTTACTGTTCCAACCAAGACTAAATAATATACAGTAAAAAGCAAGCTAAGACAGGTTTATCAAACTGAAGGAGCAATTATTCATACTGAAAAATATTAAACAGTCATTTTTTAATATATTGTATTAATGTTTTTGCAAGATTTTTAATCTATTTAATATATGCATAAGTCATTTTTTTGAGTCTAAAAATTCTTGCACCTACTCCTTCGTACAAAACCATTTAAATGATCCATCTTCCATTGTGATTCTCAGTTGAGCCGGAAAACGAAGAGAAGGCTTAAAATTTTGGCTGTATAGCTCCGCCATAACTTTTTTAAACTTAACACGTTCTGCTATAACTTCTGATGAAAAATCTTCAACAATACATATCTTCTGACCTTGGTAGTCAATCATACCTTTTCCATGGGCATCACGAATCAGATGGTCCTTTATTTGAAATTCATGCAAACATATAATGACTGACCTTGGTTTTGAGTTTGAAGTCAATCCATAGATAGGCGATCTGTGAGCACGATCAATCAAAGGCAGAGACTTTTTAATGTCAGGGAATAATTCCATCAAAAGGTTTGCAAAGAATTCTCTAAATTATTTCATTCCGTTTGCTCTTTAAGTCCCAAGATTCGTAAGTTGTTTCTCCTACTTCTGTTTTCCAAATCACTAATCTTCTGTCTCAGTATTTCGCTGGACTTCAATTGTTTTTCATACAGCTTTTGGAAATCATTTATTCTCTCGTCCAGTATAGTAATAAACTCTTCATGTTCCTTTATCTTTTTATCATGCATGGTTAGAGTTGCTTGAATATCGTCTAATTTCGTACCTATTTGTTTAATTTCAGTGCTGATTTGATGCGAATCAGCCGACACTTCTTTTCTGAAATGTTGAAACTCCTCAGTGAGCTTTTGAATTGAGCCCGTAATAGCTTCCAAAGCAGCTTTGGTAGTCATAGTAATAACCCATAATAACCCACCTAACAGTAGCATTTCAAAAGGTTGGAGACAGAAGTAAGTAAGTTAGGAGCACCAGCAGAGACTGTTACTCCATCAGCGGCCACCAGGCAAATCCCACCACCCTCTGAGTAAAAAACTTACCCCTGACATCTCCTCTGTACCTACTCCCAGAACCTTAAACCTGTGTCCTCTTGCAGCAACCATTTTAGCCCTGGGAAAAAGTCTCTGACTATCCACATGGTCAATGCCTCTCATCATCTTATACACCTCTATCAGGTCACCTCTCATCCTCCGTCGCTCCAAGGAGAAAAGGCCGAGTTCACTCAACCTGTTTTCATAAGGCATGCTCTGCAATCCAGGCAATGTCCTTGTAAATCTCCTCTGCACCCTTTCTATGGCTTCCACATCCTTCCTGTAGTGAGGCGACCAGAATTGAGCACAGTACTCCAACTGGAGTCTGACCAGGGTCTTACATAGCTGCAACATTGCCTCTTGGCTCCTAAATTCAATTCCATGATTGTTGATTGTTGATTGTT
Source organism: Mobula birostris (assembly GCF_030028105.1). Classification (NCBI taxonomy): domain Eukaryota; kingdom Metazoa; phylum Chordata; class Chondrichthyes; order Myliobatiformes; family Myliobatidae; genus Mobula; species Mobula birostris. The sequence continues at coordinate 80,788,779 of NC_092378.1, forward strand.
GAAGGCCAATAACCACAGAGTCAACCTGTGCAGCTGCTTTGAGCATCCTATGGACTCGGACCCCAATATCCCTCTGACCTTCCACACTGCCAAGAATCTTACCATTAATACTATATTCTGCTATCGTATTTGACCTACCAAAATGAACCACTTCACACTTATCTGGGTTGAACTCCATCTGCCACTTCTGAGCCCAGGTTTGCATCCTATCATTATCCCGCTGTAACCTCTGACAGACCTCCACACTATCCACAACACCTCCAACCTTTGTGTCATCAGCAAACTTACTAACCCATCCCTCCACTTCCTCATCCAGGTCATTTTTAAAAATCATGAAGAGTGAGGGTCACAGAACAGATCCCTGAGGCACACTACTGGTCACAGACATCCATGCAGAAAATGACCCATCTACAACCACTCCTTGTAGGCAAGCCAGTTCTGGATCCACAAAGCAATGTCCCCTTGAATCCATTGCCTCCTTACTTTCTCGATAAGCCTTGCATGGGGTACCTTATCAAAATGCCTTGCTGAAATCCATCTACTGCTCTTCCTTCATCAATGTGTTTTGTCACATCCTCAAAAAAATTCAATTAGGCTCGTAAGACACAATCTGCCCTTGACATAGCCATGTTGGTTATTCCTAATTATATTATACCTCTCCAAATGTTCATAAATCCTGCCTCTATAATTTCCTGGACTATCTCTACTCCCTTTCTTGAATAAAGGAACAACATTTGCAACCCTCCAATCCTCCAGAACCTCTCCCATCCCCATTAATGATGCAAAGATCATCACCAGAGTCTCAGCAATCTGCTCCCTTGGCTCTCTCAGTAGCCTGGGGTACATCTCATCTGGTCCCGGCGACTTATCCAACTTGATGCTTTCTAAAAGCTCCAGCATATCCTCTTTCTTAATATCTACATGCTCAAGCTTTTCAGCCTTTATTCAGGAATAAATTGTAATTTATTCCTACAATCACCAAGATCCTTTTCTGTAGTGAATACTGAAGTAAAGTATTCATTACGTACCTCTGCTGTTTACTCCAGTCACTGGCGTTATGTCATGAAATTTTTTGTTTTATGGCAGAAGTAAATTGCAGTACAAAATAAAATATAAAAATTACCATAAAAATATATACAGCATATTAAAAAAATAAATTAAATTAATAGTCCAAAAAGAGAGGAAATAAAGAAAAAATTAGTGAGGATTCATTTGAAATATTGCAGAATATGGATTCATTGTCCCTTCAAAATTCTGACAGTGGAGGGGAAGAAGCTTTGTTCCTAAAACATTAAGTGTGGGCCTTCAGGTTCCTGTATCTCCTCTCTGAAGTTAGCAGTGAGAAGTTAGCCATCATGTCCTGAGTGAGGGTGTCCTTAATGATATATGCTGCCTTTCTGAGGCATCGCTCCTTGATGTCCTTGGTGCTGGAGAGGTCAGTGCCAATGATGGAGCTGGCTGAGCTTGCAAATCATAAATGCAAAGATTACATGCATAGATACCCAGGTCACCATAGATGCCATCTGAACTGCTTGGCTCCTACAGTTTATTTTGTGTTCAACTGTCTATTCCCCTCCATGAATGCAGTCTGACCCATTAAGTTCCTCCATCATGTGAGGAGGAACATTGTGTGTGTCACTACAGAATATAGCCTGAAAACTCTTCATTGGCCATCCATAGAATCAACACGGTCTGCAGAAGTTGTGGAATATCTCCACAAGTCAGAGATACTCGATGAGTTACTATGTCTGGTGTTGGATCCAGATATATTGATGATCCAAGTTCTTCAGAAATCACGAATGAGGCATAAAACTTGTTGCTCATTGCCATTTTACTAAGTGTTACAAGAGGGTAAAATGAACAAAGAAAGAGAAGCCAAGAGAACAAAGAAAAGTCAAAGGAAAAAGCAGCCATGGTAATCTCATACTCAGACTTGAGATCCAGTGATAAGAATTAACCTATAAAATAGACAGTTTGAGGTGGAGTGATACCTACTAATCAAAACTGAGAAGTTCCTTGAAAAGTGCAGAGACAACTTCACCTCATTACTGGAAAATGCACTGAACATTTACATATAAAGATGTGATTATATAAAAATACAAGCAAGCATAGGAAAGTTAACCTGCAAGAAAAATAACAATTCTACACCCCAATCCAACACTGGTCACCTTCAAGCCTATATCTCTATCTCAACCTTCCACTTCCACACCTGACTCTATTTGCTTCCGCCCACCATTTTTGTCTCAATCCTTGGCTCTACCACCCACCAATCTAGGTCCGCATGGCTCCACCCCCTCTCTCCTGTCTCATCTGCCTATCACCTCCCTCCACTCCTAGATCCACCAATAGCCTGTCAGCCCTGGTCCCACCCTCCCTCTTGTTTCTATTGGCTATATCCCATCTACATACTCAGTCGTAATGCAGGTTCCCAGCCTGAAACATCAATATCCTTTTTCCTCCACAGATGCTGCCTGACCTGTAGAGTTTAGTCTGATTTATTCCAGTTCCCAGCACCTGCCGTCCCTTTTGTCTCATTTAAGACTCACAGTTGTAGACCAAGCAGTACTTTGAAAGCCTGGTTAATTTTTGTAGGTGCTGCTCTTCACAATAACAACCCCTCATTTCAATCATCTGCCATAAACATGTTATCAGACCAAGAATGCGTCATGCAATCAAAAAACTGGGAGATAGTTTTAGCTTTGGAAAGATTCAGTGCTGCAATGGACACAATTACATTTTACTCCAGGACTATTCATAGCTCTGAAAATGCAGCAGAACTTAAAAGATCTTCTAGGCAATGAAGACAAGCAATGTGTAAGATGATCAGTTTTTCCTTATTCATCAGTTTAACCTTCGGCTACAAGTGCCAAGTAGCTGATTCACCTCAGCCTCCTCCGATGATCCTCACTGTCACACAAGCCTGTCTTTGGGCAATGTAATCCACTTCAAGTGAAATCAGAATAGAAATAACAGTAAGAGATACAGCAAAACCAGACTACCTTCTACAATAGTATGATAGACCACCACTTCAGAACCAGCGTGCCTCTAACTAAGCTAGTCTGGTACTGGCATTTAGTTTACAATGTAGAAAATTGCTTGACTGCATCCTTTTTACAAAAAAAATCAAATTAGTTGAACAAAAAAATTAAATTCTCAGCCACTTAGTCCAGTCTTTTGAATAAGATCTTAAGACCAAAAGACATAATTAGGCCATTCAGCCTATTGAGTCTACTCCATAGCTGATTTATTACAAGCAGCTGATTATAAGCAAGCATTCGTGAAACTCACAATGCTGTCTGTAAACAAGTTGCCCATCCTGACACATAACAGTTGGCAACGTAAACCAGGTCTGCTTGAAGGAAACCCTGCCCAATTATCACCAGCATGTAATCTTTTGCACCAGAGGTCCCAACACACTAGACCACTGCTTCTGGAACCTGCTGTGAGTCAGATCAGAGGTATTCAAGACTGGAGATCAAGAATGCTACAAGAGGTGCAGGTTTGATCTCTGGAAAACCATCTCTCAGGTGAAATGGAGATTCTGGACTAGACTGGAATCAATAAGATTGTGCTCGACAACTGTGGCAGGGTTTGGATGCCATAGCATCCTACAAAGTTAAATCTTGTGACATAGGAGACAGCAGAACTTTGCTTTCAGATGAGTTCAATGCCTTCTATGCCCAATTTGATCACCAGAACAGGGAGAAACCATCGCACACCCTCATGTCTCCTGATGATTCTTTGGTCTCAGTATCTGAAGGTAACTGACAAACAACCAATGTGCAAAATAAGACAAATTGTACAAATGAAAAGAAAACAAATAATAATGATAACAATAAAAATAAATAAGTAAATGAATAATACTGAGCACGTGAGTTGTAGAGTCCTTGAAAGTGAGTCCATAGGTTATGGAATCAGTTCAGTATTGTGATGAGTGAAATTATCCATACTGGTTCGGCTTCAGGTGCCTGATACTTGAATGGTAATACTGTTCCAGAATCAGGTGGGAATATGTTGTTGTGGCAAGTTGGCTGTTCTATTTCCTGCATTTATAGTTGAAGACAAACTTTATAGGCTGCAGTGTGGTTTGAGACATTGTGAGAGGTGTGTGTATATTATATTCTTTTCCAGTGGCAACAGGCAACTCCTTCGAATTCCGCGTTCACAAAGACTGTAACTCACCATAAACTCTGCCAATCCAAAACATCAAAGGAATTCTGATGTCTTTCACTCTAATAATAGCCATCCCGGGTGACTTTCATATCCTGAAAGAAACTGTTGGGGGGGGGGGGGGTTGCGGGGTGATTAATAGTGTTCTGGGAAATTCAGAACTTACCTTGACTGATGAAATCTCAACTTGCTAGTCCAACATTGTGGAAGATGAACAGACATATTATTCAAAAGCTGTTTCTATGTAAAGACACCAGGTTGTGTTAACACTGATCAGACAATACATAACTGGCATTTACAATTGGAAGTTAAATCTCTTAAACTGAGGGTGATCGGTGAGTGAGAGAGACATGCACCAATTATCCTCTGTATGATTCACTGGTATTGGTTCTAATTCGGTTGTGTCCAAAGTTCATAAAATACAGAGGAAAACTTATTTCTGTTTCATAAATTAGAACAATTAGACAAAATAACTTATAAGTATTAAATGGATTGGTGTTTGATATTTGGTACGTCACCAAAAATTAGCAGATTTCTGCTGATGTACCATGGAGAGCATTCTAACTGGTTGCATCACTGTCTGGTATGAAAGGGCCACTGCATAGGATTAGAAGGAGCTGCAGAAAGTCATAAATTTAGCCAGATCCATTATGGGCACTAGCCTTCCCACCAATGAGGATATCTTTAAAAGTAGATGGTACAATAAGGTGGCGTCCATCGTTAAGAACAACTACTATCGAGGACATAGCCTCTTCGCATTACTATCATCAGAGAGGAGGTACAGGAGTCTGAAGATATACACACATAACATTTAAGAACAGCTTCTTCCCCTCCACCATTAGATTTCTGAATGGACCATGAGGACTTCCTCATTACTGTATTATTTTCCTCTTTTTGCACTACTTAATTTTTAAAAATGTATTTATTATTATAAGTTACAGTATATTTTATGTATTGCACTGTGCTACTGCCACAAAGCAACAAATTTCATGATATATGTCAGTAATAATGTACCTGATTCTAATTCTGATTCTGTCTTAACTCTTGTGTTGCTTATTTGCAGATGGTTTACATTTGCTAATTGGGAAATACAGTTACTCTCATTTAGTTGCAACATGTTGACTTGCTATATTTACCTTAATGCAATTTTATGTAATTTGTAACTTCAAAACATTATACTAACTCAGAGGAAGAGTCAGGAGTCTGAAATGAGGGTCTAACCTCGAGTTTACTTTAAGTGAGAAGTGTGATGTGGTAGCATGATGACCTATGTAATCAATGCATTTATACATATAACCCATAATGTGTTATTTAAAGGAACAAGAATGCTTAATTGAATAATATCTATACAAGATTACTCAAAGATTACTCAGATATTAAATACACAACACAACTATTTCTGCATTTCAGTTTATTACCTCTTAAAGATGGCTTTTATGCAATGGACTTCTTGGAAATCCTCTTTATATTCATGTACAGAACATGCAAATCCCACTTTGAAAAGACCTTTTGCATTTGAACTTGCAGATTGGCTTTTGTACTTTCTTAGAAGTTAGCTCAGATTTGGGATGTTGTCTAAAACCTTGACAATCTTCTTTTGAAGTGCAGTGGAGGATATCCGGACTGGTTGCTTCATGGCCCGGTATAGACACACCAATACACAGGAATGGAAAAGTCTACAGAAAGTGGTGGATACAGCCCAGTCCATCATAGGAGAAGCCTTTCCCATCATTGAGCATATCTTCATGGAGTGCTGTCACAAGAAAGCGGCGTTCTTCATCAAAGAGCCCCCCCCCCATCCAGACCATGTTCTCTTTTCACCACTGACATCAGACAGGAAGTACAGGAGCCTTTGGCCCCATGCTACCTGGTGAGGAACAGTTATTAGCCTACAACCATCAGGCGCCTGAACCCACATGGATAATTTCACTCACCTCAACACTGAACTGATTCTACAGCTCATTTATTTATTTTATTGTTTGTTTGCTTATTACAATTATTATTTCTGTTATTTGTTTTGCACAATTTCTCTTCCTTTGCACATAGGCTGTCGGTATTTGTGTGTAGCTTTCCATTGATTCTATTGTATTTCTTTGTTCTATTCTCAATGCCTACAAAAAATGAATCTCCGGGTAGGTAACGGTGACTTATACGTACTTAGATAATAAATTTAATTGAACATTGAACTTGAACTTGTATCTGGGGCAGCAGTTAAAGTAACATTACTCAGTGTCAGTGACTGGATCAATTCTGCTGCTGTCTGTGAGGACTTTGCACATTCTCTGCGTGAGCCTGCTCCAGTCTCCTCCCACATTCCAAAGACATATCAGTTAGTAAGTTCATTGGTCACATAGGTGTAATTGGGCAGTGCAGGTTCGTAGGGTCAGAAGAACTGCTACCATATTGTATCTCTTAAGAAGCTAAAAATCTTTCTGATAAATTAGAATGTGTGGTTACACGATTTTGTTTCCAGCCAGCCCCATTGTTGATTACTTTTGTGGAAGTGAATTTGGATGCGTCTTTGGCTGTTGACTCAACTCTTTAGAGTTTACAGAGAATGGTGCAAAAAATGTAAGACATCTAGTGGAAACTTTATTAGGTACAGGAGCAGAGCCCTATGTGGTTTTCTGCTGCTGTAGCCCATCCACTTCGAAGTTCAATGTGTTGTGCATTCAGAGATGCTCTTCTGCACACCACTATTGTAATGTGTGTTTATTTGAGTAGCTGTCACCTTCCTGTCAGCTTGAGTCAGTCTGGCTATTCTCCCTGACCTCTCTTATTAACAAGGCATTTCCCCCCATGGAATTGCTGCTCACTTGATGTTTTTTTTTGTTTTTCAGACCATTCTCTGTAAAATCTAGAGAGTCTATGCATGAAAACCCCAGGAGATCAACAGTTTCTGAGATACTCAAACCACCCTATCTGGCACCAACAATCATTTCTTAGTCAAAGTAACTTAGATTGCATTTCTTCCCATTCTGATGTTTGGTCTGAACAACAATTGCCTTACCAAGCCTGCATGCTTTTATACAGTGAGTTGTTACTGCATGATTGGCTGATTAGACATTTCCAATAACAAGCAGGAGTACCTGATAAAGTGACCACCAAATGTAGATCATCTGGACTACACCAATTTGCAGTAATAGAGTAGAAGATTATCTCAGAGAATCTACACAAGATACTTTTCTGGATCCATATGTTAAGGAAACAATTGTGTAAAAAAGGATGCTGTGATCCTGTTTTGTCCAGTAAGGAGTCAATTGACAATCTTATCAAGGTGACCTTAGGGGAAAAATGTGAAATGCATTGTTTGCCTTGAGCATATGCTGGAAGTAGCCCTTAAGTTTCACCACGCCTCTGGCATCAAAATGGATGAACTCTATCTCATTATTTTTGAACACAAGAGATTCTGCAGATCCACACAAAATGCTGGAGGAATTCAGCACATCAGGTAGCATCTATAGAAAGGAATGCTTCAGGTCGAGACTCTTGGTCTCATGCTTTTCCATAGATGCTGCCACAAAACAACAAATTTCAAAACATATGTCAGTAATTATAAACTTAATTCTGATGTTTTGTGTAACTAGGTGGTTAATATGTGACACAGGCTCATGGCACCAAAGAGACTGTCTCCATGCTGTGAGATTGTATGAGTCTATGACCTTCAACTTCAGGGAGAGTGAACCACCTGCAATTCTCAGAAGGTCAGATTCTGGGAATCAAGAAGTATATCTACTTGTCTGGTTCCTCACACAACCCTCTCCTACCACAGCAAAAAAGAGCAATGCAAGCTCCAGAGTCAATGATAGGTAACTCTGCTCATTTCCCAACACTGAGATTTCAGTGCCTGCACTGCTCTGCGGACGCTCTACAGTACTCCACAATGTGGCACTGAGACTTCAGCGATCATCTGTTGCATGTGGCACAATCTCAGCAAGCAAAGACAGCTGAAGTTTAAAAATTCAATGTCACAACATCTCATTAATTGGGCCACTACCTTTGTGTGCGCACGAATTTTCTTCAAAATATGCAGCATGATTTTGACTTATACAACTGAATGTCAACCATTTAAAAAGGTTCTTCATGATTTGTGTTCATGTCATGAGCTATGGATCTCCTGAGCTTAAATTAAATCATTTATTTTTAAACATATTGAAACATTACATTATTATATCCTAGTCTGTTTCCTGGCGAACATAAAGATTATGGGCAAATCATTTTAACAACATGCTCTTTACTGCCCTTGTGTCCAAAAGAACAATTTTTCCATCCTTTTTGTAGGCCCAAAGCTGAATAGAATTAGCATATAGTAATTAGTTCATTTGAACAAGGGAATGGAGTGTGGTTTGGCTTGGAATCAGCTACCAACACATTTATTGTTTTAAGCAGTTCAAGCAGAAATGGAATCTCAGTTTTTATTGGATATAATTTGAACTTGGACTTGTATAGCCAATTTTTGGCAAAATTTGAAAAAAAAAGACACTCAGTAAAATTCAGCTAATGGTCCAGGACATGATTTTTGCTTCATTCATATGGAAAAAGTATATACTCTCCACCACAGAGCTCCACCACAAGTTTCTCAAAGTTTTAGATATCATGCTGAATCTTTGCAAACTTCTAAGAAAGGAGAGGCACTGCTGAGCTTTCTTCATAATAGGACTTTGTGCTGGGCCCAGGACAGATCCTTTAAAATGGAATTTAAAGTAGCTAACCCCCTCAACCTCAGATCCTCCAGTGAGGACTGGCCCATCGACCTCTGGTTTCCTCCTCCTGAAGTCAATAATCAGCTCTTTGGTCTTGTTGACACTGAGTGAGAGGTTGGTGTTGTGGCACCACTCAGTCAGATTTTCAATCTCCCTCCTGTATGCTGATTTGTCATCAGCTTTGATTCATCAAATGACAGTTGTGTTGTGAGCAAACTTAAATATGGCATTGGAGCTGAGCTTAGCCTCATAGACCTAAGTATAAAGCAAGTAGAGCAAAGAGCTAATCACAGAACCTGATGATGCACCTGTGCTGAGAAATATTGTGGAGGATATGCTGTTGCCAATATGCACTGACTGAGGTCTGCAAGTGAGGAAATCGAAGATCCAATTGCATGAGGAGGCCAAGGTCTTGAAGCTTATTAATTAGTTTGAGAGGATGATAGTATTAGATGCCAAGCTAAAGTCGATAAAAAGCATCCTGACATTTTCCTGAAGACTAGCGATATTTGCTTAAAGTTTAGATTCTCTTTTCAGCCGCAGTGTAGGCTTCGTTTTTGTTTGAAAGTTTTAGTTAATGGCCCTATTTAGCTTAGCGTTTATTGTTTATTTTCCCTTGAACACTTTGCATTAAAGTTTATGAACTATTGACCTGTTTCAGAGTCTCTTACTCCGCACTTGGGCCATATCCGAACCTGGTAACGCAGCTATGTCACTTGGTTTTCCTTTGTAAGAGGTAATAGCGTTCAGACCCGGCCACAGCTGTCAAGCATCCTTCAGTAATTTAAGTTTGGTCCAGAATCATCGCTTTGCACCTGAGATAGCTTTCCAAATATTGTACCTCTTGTATCTTACTTGGTCACCAGACATATATTCCACCAATCTGGCCCTCAGCAGATTGTGGATCTCATAGTTTGTCCAGGGCTTCTGGTTGGGGAAGACTCTGAATGTTTTGTGACACCTCTGCAACTGTTTTTGTAAAGTCCGTGACAACTATGGTGCCTTCATTCAGATCATCTGATGAGCCCTTGAACTCAGCCCAATCCATCAACTCAAAGTAATCCCTTTGAAGATCTTCTGCCTCCAGCAACAACACTGGTGGGAGTTGTGTACAGGCCACCAAACAGTAGTAGTGAGGTTGGGGATGGCATTAAACAGCAAATTATAAATGCGTGCAATAAAGGAACAGCAGTTATAATGGGTGACTTCAATCTACATATAGATTGGGTGAACCAAATTGGTAAGTGTGCTGAGGAAGAGGATTTCTTGGAATGTATGCGGGATGGTTTTTTGAACCAACGTGTCAAGGAACCAACTAGAGAAATGGCTATTCTAGACTGGGTATTGAGCAATGAGGAAGGGTTAATTAGCAATCTTGTCGTGAGAGGCCCCTTGGGTAAGAGTGACCATAATATGATGGAATTCTTCATTAAGATGGAGAGTCACATAGTTAATTCAGAAACAAAGGTTCTGAACTTAAAGAAGGGTAACTTTAAAGGTATGAGACTTGAATTAGCTAAGATAGACTGGCAAATGATACTTAAAGGGTTGACGGTGGATATGCAATGGCAAGTATTTAAAGATTGCATGGATGAACTACAACAATTATTCATCCCAGTTTGGCAAAAGAATAAATCAGGGAAGGTAGTGCACCCGTAGCTGACAAGGGATATTAGGGATGGTATCAATTCCAAAGAAGAAGCATACAAATTAGCCAGAAAAAGCGGCTCACCTGAGGACTGGGAGAAACTCAGAGTCCAGCAGAGGAGGACAAAGGGCTTAATTAGGAAAGGGAAAAAAGATTATGAGAGAAAACTGGCAGGGAACATAAAAACTGACTGTAAAAGCTTTTATAGACATGTGAAAAGAAAAAGATTGGTTAAGGCAAATGTAGGTCCCCTACAGACAGAAACAGGTGAATTGATTATGGGGAACAAGGATATGGCAGACCAATTGAATAACTACTTTGGTTCTGTCTTCACTAAGGAGGACATAAATAATCTTCCGAAAATAGTAGGGGACAGAGGGCCCAGTGAAATGGAGGAACTGAGGGAAATACATGTTAGTAGGGAAGTGGTGTTAGGTAAATTGAAGGGATTAAAGACAGATAAATCCCCAAGACCAGATGGTCTGCATCCCAGAGTGCTTAAGGAAGTAGCCCAAGAAATAATGGATGCATTAGTGATAATTTTTCAAAACTCTTTAGATTCTGGACTAGTTCCTGAGGATTGGAGGGTGGCTAATGTAACCCCACTTTTTAAAAAAGGAGGGAGAGAGAAACCGGGGAATTATAGATCGGTTAGCCTAACATCGGTGGTGGGGAATATGTTAGAGTCAGTTATCAAAGATGTGATAACAGCACATTTGGAAAGCGGTGAAATCATCAGACAAAGTCAGCATGGATTTGTGAAAGGAAAATCATGTCTGACGAATCTCACAGTATTTTTTGAGGATGTAACTAGTAGAGTAGATAGGGGAGAACCAGTGGATGTGGTATATTTGGATTTTCAAAAGGCTTTTGACAAGGTCCCACACAGGAGATTAGTGTGCAAACTTAAAGCACACGGTATTGGGGGTAAGGTATTGATGTGGATAGAGAATTGGTTGGCAGACAGGAAGCAAAGAGTGGGAATAAACGGGACCTTTTCAGAATGGCAGGCAGTGACTAGCGGGGTACCGCAAGGCTCAGTGCTGGGACCCCAGTTGTTTACAATATATATTAATGACTTAGATGAGGGAATTAAATGCAGCATCTCCAAGTTTGCGGATGACACGAAGCTGGGTGGCAGTGTTAGCTGTGAGGAGGATGCTGAGAGGATGCAGGGTGACTTGGATAGGTTAGGTGAGTGGGCAAATTCATGGCAGATGCAATTTAATGTGGATAAATGTGAGGTTATCCACTTTGGTGGCAAAAACAGGAAAGCAGATTATTATCTGAATTATGGCCGATTAGGAAAAGGGGAGGTGCAACAAGACCTGGGTGTCATTATACACCAGTCATTGAAAGTGGGCATGCAGGTACAGCAGGCAGTGAAAAAGGTGAATGGGATGCTGGCATTCATAGCAGGAGGATTCGAGTTCAGGAGCAGGGAGGTACCACTGCAGTTGTACAAGGCCTTGGTGAGACCACACCTGGAGTATTGTGTGCAGTTTTGGTTCCCTTATCTGAGGAAAGACATTCTTGCCATAGAGAGAGTACAAAAAAGGTTCACCAGTTTGATTCCTGGGATGGCAGGACTTTCATATGATGAAAGACTGGATTGGCTAGGCTTATACTCGTTGGAATTTAGAAGATTGAGGGGGGATCTTATTGAAACGGATAAAATCCTAAAGGGCTGGGACAGGCTAGATGCAGAAAGATTGTTCCTGATGTTGGGGAAGTCCAGAACGAGGGGTCGCAGTTTGAGGATAAAGGGGAAGCCTTTTAGGACCGAGATTAGGGAAAACTTCTTCACACAGAGAGTGGTGAATCTGTGGAATTCTCTGTCACAGGAAACAGTTGAGGCCAGTTCATTGGCGATATTTAAGAGGGAGTTAGATATGGCCCTTGTGGCTAAAGGGATCAGGGGGTATGGAGAGAAGGCAGGTACAGGGTTCTGAGTTGGATGATCAGCCATGATCATACTGAATGGTGGTGCAGGCTCGAAGGGCCGAATGGCCTACTCCTGCACCTATTTTCTATGTTTCTTTGTTTACCTCTGTTGTTGTTATCTCTGCAGCTTTGCTCTTCAGCTTCTGCCTGTATGCAGGTAGGAGAAGGACAGTCAAGTGTTCAGATTTCCAGAAATGTGGTCTAGGCATGGAAAGATAGGCATTTCTAATTGTAGTGTAACAGTGGCAGAGTGTGTTGGGACCCTCGCTGCTGGTGGTTTATGCTGATAATCGGGCAGAGATTTCTTCAAACAAGCCTGATTGATATCCCTGACTACGATTGAAAAGACATCAGGGTAGACAGTTTCTTGTTTGATAATGACAGCACACAATATCTCAAGTGACTGATTAACACTGTTTTTGGCAGTACGTAAACTGGAGTCATGATCACGGAAGAGAACTCTCTTGGTAAGTCAAGTCAAGACAAGTTCAAGTGAAGCTTATTGTCACTTAACTACAAACATGTATATAACATATATAACAATATAATGTATATTCAAACAAGACAACATTTCTTCAAACCAGAGTGTAAAGCACAGTGGTACACATAACACACATAATACACAATAGCTTAGGAAGGTAAGGATAAGATCTACAGATGATTCACACATAAATAGCAAACTAAAGTGAATTAACATTCAATATTGTAAGGTACAGGACAGATTAACCAGAGACACTTGGAATACAATGCGGCCGGGAGTTCGGAAGCCTAATGTCCTGTGGGAAGAAGCTGTTTCTCATTCTGACCGTTCCTTGCTTTTATACATCAGAGTCTCCTTCCTGATGGTAGAAAGTCCTAGAGGATGCTGGATGGATAGATGGAATCCTCAATCATACTAAGAGCCTTGCATATGCCAAGCTCCTGATAAATGTCCCCTGTGGATAGTACGGAGCCACTATGATCCCCTCAGCCGTTAAACATAGAAACATAGGAAACTGCACAATACAGGCCCTTCAGCACACAATATTGTGCCAAACATGTACTTACTTACAAATTACCTAGGGTTACCCATAGTCCTCTATTTTTCTAAGTTCCATGGAAGTTCTATCCAAGAGTCTCTAAAAAGACTCTATCGTATCTGCCTCCACCACTGTTGCTGGCAGCCCATTCCATGCACTCATCACTCTCCCTGACATCTCTTCTGTAACTACTCCCAAGCACCTTAAACCTCTGCCCTCTTGTGGCAGCCATTTCATCCCTGGGAAAAGCTTCTGATGATCCACACTATCAATGCCTCTCATCATCTTATACACCTCTATCAGGTCACCTCTCATCCTCCATTGCTCCAAGGAGAAAAGGCTGAGTTTACTCAATCTATTCTCATAAGTCATGTTCCCCAATCCAGGCAACATTTTTGTAAATCTCCTCTGCACCCTTTCTATAGTTTCCACATCCTTCCTGTAGTGAGGTGACCAGAACTGAGCGCAGTACCCCAAGTGGGGTCTGACCAGGGTCCTATGAAGCTGTAACATTGCCTTTCAGCTCTTGAACTCAATCCCATGGTTGATGAAGGCCAATGCACCATATGCCTTCTTAACCACAGAGTCAACCTGCGTAGCAGCTTTGAGTGTCCTATGGACTCGGACCCCAAGATCCCTCTGATCCTCCACACTGCCAAGAGTCTTACCATTAATACTATATTCTGCCATCATATTTGACCTACCAAAATGAACCACCTCACACTTATCTGGGTTGAACTCCATCTGCCACTTCTCAGCCCAGTTCTGCATCCTATCGATGTCCCACTGTAACATCTGACAGCTCTCCACACTATCCACAACACCCCTAACCTTTGTGTCATCAGGAAATTTACTAACCCATCCCTCCACTTCCTCATCCAGGTCATTTATAAAAATCACGAAGAGTAGGGGTCCCAGAACAGATCCTTGAAGCAAACCACTGGTCACCAAATTCCATCTACAACCACTCTTTGCCTTCTGTGAGCAAGCCAATTCTGGATCCACAAAGCAAAGTCCCCTTGGATCCCATACCTCCTTACACTCTCAATAAGCCTTGCATGGGGTACCTTATCAAATACCTTGCTGAAATCCATATATACTACATCTACTGCTCTGCATTTGTTCTCACAGTCTATGCAGGGACTTCAGGTCTGATGCCCGACTGCTCCCATACCAGATGGAGATGCAACTTGTCAGGACGCTCTCAGTGGCACTGTAAAACATAGTTAAGGTGTGGAGTAGAAGTCTTGCATGCCTCAATCCTCTTAGGAAGTTCAGGGAGGTGATATTAAGGGACCAGGTGAGATCATCTGTGAGTGAACTCCCAGAAAATTGGTGTATTTAACTCTCTCTGGAGGAGACATGTATTTGCAGAGGGGGATGGTTTGCCTAAACCTTCCTGAAGTTCACAATGATTTGCTTTGTCTTCTCCTCATTCAGGCTTAGGTTGTTCTTCCCACACCAATCCACCAGCCAATCCACTTCCTCTCTATACACCTCATCATCATTCTTGATAAGGTCAACCACTGTTGTGTCATCCTTAAACTTGATGACATGGTTTGAGCTGGATCCTGTGAAACAGTCCTGTGTCAGCAGTGTGAACAGCAGCGGGCTGAGCAGTCAGCCTTGGGGAGCACCAGTGCTCAGCATAATGGGAAGGAGGATGTTGCTGGCCACACAGACTGACTGTGGCCTTACTGTTAAGAAGTCCAGTATCTAATTGCAGCCTCCAGCCTTGCCTCACCTCAAGTCTCCGTCCTCCAGCCTCGCTCGCATCAACTCTCCGGTCTCCAGCCTCCAGCATTGCGTCAAGTCTCAAGTCTCCTGCCTCCAAACTCGCCTCACCTGAAGTCTCCTGCCTCCAGCCTCACTTGGTCTCAAGTCTCCAGCCTCCAGCCTCCAGCCTCGCCTCACCTCACCTCAAGTCTCCAGCCTCCAGCCTCCAGCCTCACCTCGCCTCAAGTCTCCAGCACTCAGCCTCACCTCACCTCAAGTCTCCAGCCTCCAGCCTCGCCGCGCCTCAAGTCTCCTGCCTCCTGTCTCCAGACCTGCCTTGCATCGTCTCCTGCCTCCTACCTCCAGCCTCCAGCTTCTCCTCGCCTCAGGTCTCCTACCTCCAGCCTCGCCTCAAGTCTCCTGCCTCCTGCCTCCAGTGTCGCTTCGCCTCAAGTCTCCTACCTCCAGCCTCGCCCTGCCCCAAGTCTCCGGCCTCCAGCCTCCAGCCTCACCTGGCCTCAAATCTCCTGCCTCCTGCCTCCAGTGTCGCTTTGCCTCAAGTCTCCTGCCTCCAGCCTCCAGCCTCCAGCCTCTCCTCGCCTCAGGTCTCCTACCTCCAGCCTCACTTCGCCTCAGGTCTCCTACCTCCAGCCTCGCCTCAAGTCTTCAGCCTCCAGCCTCCAGCCTCGCCTCACCTCAAGTCTCCTGCCTCCAGCCTCCAGCCTCCAGCCTCGCCTCACCTCAAGTCTCCTGCCTCCAGCCTCCAGCCTCTCCTTGCTTCAGGTCTCCTACCTCCAGCCTCGCCTCAAGTCTCCAGCCTCCAGCCTCCAGCCTCGCCTCAAGTCTCCAGCCTCCAGCCTCCAGCCTCGCCTCAAGTCTCCAGCCTCCAGCCTCCAGCCTCGCCTCAAGTCTCCAGCCTCCAGCCTGGCCTCAAGTCTCCGGCCTCCAGCCTCGCCTCTCCTCGCCTCAGGTCTCCTACCTCCAGCCTGGCCTCAGCTCGCCTCAAGTCTCCAGCCTCCAGCCTCCAGCCTCGCCTCAAGTCTCGGGCCTCCAGCCTGACCTCAATTCGCCTCAAGTCTCCAGCCACCAGCCTCGTCTCAAGTGTCCGTCCTCCAGCCTCCAGCCTCTCCTCACCTCAGGTCTCCAACCTCCAGCCTCCAGCCTCGCCTCAAGTCTCCAGCCTCCAGCCTCGCCTCAAGTCTCCAACCTCCAGCCTCCAGCCTCGCCTCAAGTCTCCAGCCTCCAGCCTCGCCTCAAGTCTCCAGCCTCCAGCCTCCAGCCTCGCCTCAAGTCTCCAGCCTCCAGCCTCGCCTCAAGTCTCCAGCCTCCAGCCTCCAGCCTCGCCTCAGGTCTCCTACCTCCAAGCTCGCCTCGCCTCAAGTCTTTTGCCTCCAGCCTCCAACCCCTCCTCGCCTCAGGTCTCCTACCTCCAGCCTCGCCTCAAGCCTCCAGCCTCCAACCTCACCTCGCCTCAAGTCTCCAGCCACCAGCCTCGCCTCAAGTCTCCGGCCTCCAGCCTCCAGCCTCTCCTCGCCTCAGGTCTCCTACCTCCAGCCTCGCCTCAACTCGCCTCAAGTCTCCAGCCTCCAGCCTCCAGCCTCGTCTCAAGTCTCCTGCCTCCAGCCTCACCTCGCCTCAAATCTCCTGCCTCCTGCCTCCAGTGTCGCTTTGCCTCGAGTCTCCTGCCTCCAGCCTCCAGCTTCTCCTCGCCTCAGGTCTCCTACCTCCAGCCTCGCCTCAAGTCTCCAGCCTCCAGCCTCCAGCCTCGCCTCAAGTCTCCAGCCTCCAGCCTCCAGCCTCGCCTCAAATCTCCAGTCTCCAGCCTCCAGCCTCCAGCCTCGCCTCAAGTCTCCTGCCTCCTGTCTCCAGCCCTGCCTTGCGTCAAGTATTCTGCCTCCTGCCTCCTGCCTCCAGCCTCACCTCACCTCAAGTCCTTTGCCTCCTACCTCCAGCCCCCAGCCTCGCCTCGCCTCAAGTCTCCTGCCTCCAGCCTCCAGCCTCACCTCGCCTCAGATCTCCTACCTCCAGCCTCGCTTCAACTCGCCTCATCTCCAGCCTCCAGCTTCCAGCCTCGCATCAAGTCTCCAGCCTCCAGCATCACCTCACCTCAGGTCTCCAGCCTCGAGCCTCGCCTCGCCTGAAGTCTCCAGCACCCAGCCTCGCCTCACCTGAAGTCTCCAGCCTCCAGCCTCGCCTCGCCTCAAGTCTCCTGCCTCCAGCCTCACCTCGCCTCAAGTCTCCAGCCTCCAGCCTCGCACTCACCTCAAGTCTCCAGCACCCAGCCTCGCCTCAAGCCTCCAGCCCCCAGCCTCGCCTCGCTTCAAATCTCCTGCCTCCTACCTCCAGTGTCGCTTCACCTCAAGTCACCAGCCCCCAGTCTCCAGCCTCTTCTCGCCTCAGGTCTCCTACCTCCAGCCTCGCCTCGCCTCGCCTCAAGTCTCCTGCCTCCTACCTCCAACCTCCAGCCTCCCTCGTCTCGCCTCAAGTCTCCTGCCTCCTGCCTCCAGCCTCGCCTCAAGTCCCCTGCCTCCTACCTCCAGCCTCTCCTTGCCTCAGGTCTCCTACCTCCAGCCTCACCTTAACTCGCCTCAAGTCTCCAGCCTCCAGCCTCCAGCCTCTCCTTGCCTCAGGTCTCCTACCTCCAGCCTCGCCTCAACTCGCCTCAAGTCTCCAGCCTCCAGCCTCGAGCCTCGACTCAAGTCTCCAGCCTCCAGCCTCCAGCCTCCAGCCTCGAGCCTCGACTCAAGTCTCCAGCCCCCAGCCTCGCCTCGCCTCAAGACTCTGGCCCCCAGCCTCGCCTCGCCTCAAGTCTCCTGCCTCCTGCCTCCAGCCTCGCCTCAACTCAAGTCTCCAGCCTCCAGCCTCGCCTTGTCTCCAGCCTCCAGCCTCACCATAAGTCTCCAGCCCCCAGCCTCACCTCGCCTCGACTCAAGTCTCCGGCCTCCAGCCTCGCCTCACCTCAGGTCTCCAACCTCCAGCCTCCAGCCTCGCCTCACCTCAAGTCTCCTGCCTCCAGCCTCCAGCCTCGCCTCGTCTCCAGCCTCCAGCCTCCAGCATCACCTCGCCTCAAGTCTCCAGCCTCCAGCCTCACCTCACCTCGTCTCCAGCCTCTAGCCTCACCTCGCCTCAAGTCTCCAGCCTCCATCCTCACCTCACCTCAAGTCTCCAGCCTCCATCCTCACCTCGCCTCGCCTTGCCTCAAGTCTCCTACCTCCTGCCTCTAGCCTCACCTCGCCTCAAGTCTCCAGCCTCCATCCTCGCCTCACCTCAAGTCTCCAGCCTCCATCCTCGCCTCGCCTCGCCTTGCCTTGCCTCAAGTCTCCTACCTCCTGCCTCCAGCCTCGCCTCACCTCAAGTCTCCAGCCTCCAGTCTCGCCTCGCCTCAAATCTCCAGCCTCCAGCCTCGCCTCGCCTCAAATCTCCAGCCTCCAGCCTCCAGCCTCTCCTCGCCTCAGGTCTCCTACCTCCAGCCTTGCCTCAACTCGCCTCAAGTCTCCAGCCTCGCTTCGCCTCAAGCCTCCAGCTTCCAGCCTCGCCTCAAGTCTCCTGCCTCCAGTGTCGCCTCGCCTCAAGTCTTTTGCCTCCAGCCTCCAGCCCCTCCTCACCTCAGGTCTCCGACCTCCAGCCTCGTCTCAAGTCTCCTGCCTCCAGCCTCCAGCCTCACCTCATGTCTCCTACCTCCAGCCTCCAGCCTCACCTCAGGTCTCCGACCTCCAGCCTCGCCTCAAGTCTCCAGCCTCCAGCCTCACCTCATGTCTCCTACCTCCAGCCTCCAGCCTCACCTCAGGTCTCCGACCTCCAGCCTCGCCTCAAGTCTCCAGCCTCCAGCCTCACCTCACCTCAAGTCTCCAGCCTCCAGCCTCGCCTCACCTCACCTCAAGTCTCCAGCCTCCAGCCTCCAGCCTCACCTCGCCTCAAGTCTCCAGCACTCAGCCTCACCTCACCTCAAGTCTCCAGCCTCCAGCCTCGCCGCGCCTCAAGTCTCCTGCCTCCTGTCTCCAGACCTGCCTTGCATCGTCTCCTGCCTCCTACCTCCAGCCTCCAGCTTCTCCTCGCCTCAGGTCTCCTACCTCCAGCCTCGCCTCAAGTCTCCTGCCTCCTGCCTCCAGTGTCGCTTCGCCTCAAGTCTCCTACCTCCAGCCTCGCCCTGCCTCAAGTCTCCGGCCTCCAGCCTCCAGCCTCACCTGGCCTCAAATCTCCTGCCTCCTGCCTCCAGTGTCGCTTTGCCTCAAGTCTCCTGCCTCCAGCCTCCAGCCTCCAGCCTCTCCTCGCCTCAGGTCTCCTACCTCCAGCCTCACTTCGCCTCAGGTCTCCTACCTCCAGCCTCGCCTCAAGTCTTCAGCCTCCAGCCTCCAGCCTCGCCTCACCTCAAGTCTCCTGCCTCCAGCCTCCAGCCTCCAGCCTCGCCTCACCTCAAGTCTCCTACCTCCAGCCTCGCCTCAAGTCTCCAGCCTCGCCTCAAGTCTCCAGCCTCCAGCCTCCAGCCTCGCCTCAAGTCTCCAGCCTCCAGCCTCCAGCCTCGCCTCAAGTCTCCAGCCTCCAGCCTGGCCTCAAGTCTCCGGCCTCCAGCCTCGCCTCTCCTCGCCTCAGGTCTCCTACCTCCAGCCTGGCCTCAGCTCGCCTCAAGTCTCCAGCCTCCAGCCTCCAGCCTCGCCTCAAGTCTCGGGCCTCCAGCCTGACCTCAATTCGCCTCAAGTCTCCAGCCACCAGCCTCGTCTCAAGTGTCCGTCCTCCAGCCTCCAGCCTCTCCTCACCTCAGGTCTCCAACCTCCAGCCTCCAGCCTCGCCTCAAGTCTCCAGCCTCCAGCCTCGCCTCAAGTCTCCAACCTCCAGCCTCCAGCCTCGCCTCAAGTCTCCAGCCTCCAGCCTCGCCTCAAGTCTCCAGCCTCCAGCCTCCAGCCTCGCCTCAAGTCTCCAGCCTCCAGCCTCGCCTCAAGTCTCCAGCCTCCAGCCTCCAGCCTCGCCTCAGGTCTCCTACCTCCAGGCTCGCCTCGCCTCAAGTCTTTTGCCTCCAGCCTCCAACCCCTCCTCGCCTCAGGTCTCCTACCTCCAGCCTCGCCTCAAGCCTCCAGCCTCCAACCTCACCTCGCCTCAAGTCTCCAGCCACCAGCCTCGCCTCAAGTCTCCGGCCTCCAGCCTCCAGCCTCTCCTCACCTCAGGTCTCCTACCTCCAGCCTCGCCTCAACTCGCCTCAAGTCTCCAGCCTCCAGCCTCCAGCCTCGTCTCAAGCCTCCTGCCTCCAGCCTCACCTCGCCTCAAATCTCCTGCCTCCTGCCTCCAGTGTCGCTTTGCCTCAAGTCTCCTGCCTCCAGCCTCCAGCTTCTCCTCGCCTCAGGTCTCCTACCTCCAGCCTCGCCTCAAGTCTCCAGCCTCCAGCCTCCAGCCTCGCCTCAAGTCTCCAGCCTCCAGCCTCCAGCCTCGCCTCAAATCTCCAGTCTCCAGCCTCCAGCCTCCAGCCTCGCCTCAAGTCTCCTGCCTCCTGTCTCCAGCCCTGCCTTGCGTCAAGTATTCTGCCTCCTGCCTCCTGCCTCCAGCCTCACCTCACCTCAAGTCCTTTGCCTCCTACCTCCAGCCCCCAGCCTCGCCTCGCCTCAAGTCTCCTGCCTCCAGCCTCCAGCCTCACCTCGCCTCAGATCTCCTACCTCCAGCCTCGCTTCAACTCGCCTCATCTCCAGCCTCCAGCTTCCAGCCTCGCATCAAGTCTCCAGCCTCCAGCATCACCTCACCTCAGGTCTCCAGCCTCGAGCCTCGCCTCGCCTGAAGTCTCCAGCACCCAGCCTCGCCTCACCTGAAGTCTCCAGCCTCCAGCCTCGCCTCGCCTCAAGTCTCCTGCCTCCAGCCTCACCTCGCCTCAAGTCTCCAGCCTCCAGCCTCGCACTCACCTCAAGTCTCCAGCACCCAGCCTCGCCTCAAGCCTCCAGCCCCCAGCCTCGCCTCGCTTCAAATCTCCTGCCTCCTACCTCCAGTGTCGCTTCACCTCAAGTCACCAGCCCCCAGTCTCCAGCCTCTTCTCGCCTCAGGTCTCCTACCTCCAGCCTCGCCTCGCCTCGCCTCAAGTCTCCTGCCTCCTACCTCCAACCTCCAGCCTCCCTCGTCTCGCCTCAAGTCTCCTGCCTCCTGCCTCCAGCCTCGCCTCAAGTCCCCTGCCTCCTACCTCCAGCCTCTCCTTGCCTCAGGTCTCCTACCTCCAGCCTCACCTTAACTCGCCTCAAGTCTCCAGCCTCCAGCCTCCAGCCTCTCCTTGCCTCAGGTCTCCTACCTCCAGCCTCGCCTCAACTCGCCTCAAGTCTCCAGCCTCCAGCCTCGAGCCTCGACTCAAGTCTCCAGCCTCCAGCCTCCAGCCTCCAGCCTCGAGCCTCGACTCAAGTCTCCAGCCCCCAGCCTCGCCTCGCCTCAAGACTCTGGCCCCCAGCCTCGCCTCGCCTCAAGTCTCCTGCCTCCTGCCTCCAGCCTCGCCTCAACTCAAGTCTCCAGCCTCCAGCCTCGCCTTGTCTCCAGCCTCCAGCCTCACCATAAGTCTCCAGCCCCCAGCCTCACCTCGCCTCGACTCAAGTCTCCGGCCTCCAGCCTCGCCTCACCTCAGGTCTCCAACCTCCAGCCTCCAGCCTCGCCTCACCTCAAGTCTCCTGCCTCCAGCCTCCAGCCTCGCCTCGTCTCCAGCCTCCAGCCTCCAGCATCACCTCGCCTCAAGTCTCCAGCCTCCAGCCTCACCTCACCTCGTCTCCAGCCTCTAGCCTCACCTCGCCTCAAGTCTCCAGCCTCCATCCTCACCTCACCTCAAGTCTCCAGCCTCCATCCTCACCTCGCCTCGCCTTGCCTCAAGTCTCCTACCTCCTGCCTCTAGCCTCACCTCGCCTCAAGTCTCCAGCCTCCATCCTCGCCTCACCTCAAGTCTCCAGCCTCCATCCTCGCCTCGCCTCGCCTTGCCTTGCCTCAAGTCTCCTACCTCCTGCCTCCAGCCTCGCCTCACCTCAAGTCTCCAGCCTCCAGTCTCGCCTCGCCTCAAATCTCCAGCCTCCAGCCTCGCCTCGCCTCAAATCTCCAGCCTCCAGCCTCCAGCCTCTCCTCGCCTCAGGTCTCCTACCTCCAGCCTTGCCTCAACTCGCCTCAAGTCTCCAGCCTCGCTTCGCCTCAAGCCTCCAGCTTCCAGCCTCGCCTCAAGTCTCCTGCCTCCAGTGTCGCCTCGCCTCAAGTCTTTTGCCTCCAGCCTCCAGCCCCTCCTCACCTCAGGTCTCCGACCTCCAGCCTCGTCTCAAGTCTCCTGCCTCCAGCCTCCAGCCTCACATGTCTCCTACCTCCAGCCTCCAGCCTCACCTCAGGTCTCCGACCTCCAGCCTCGCCTCAAGTCTCCAGCCTCCAGCCTCACCTCATGTCTCCTACCTCCAGCCTCCAGCCTCACCTCAGGTCTCCGACCTCCAGCCTCGCCTCAAGTCTCCAGCCTCCAGCCTCACCTCACCTCAAGTCTCCAGCCTCCAGCCTCGCCTCACCTCAAGTCTCCAGCCTCCAACCTCCAGCCTCGCCTCGCCTCGTCTCCTGCCTCCAGCCTCGCATCTCCTCATCTCCTGCCTCCAGCCTCGTCTCACCTCAAGTCTCCGGCCTCCAGCCTCGCCTCACCTCAAGTCTCCAGCCTCCAACCTCCAGCCTCGCCTCGCCTC
Organism: Mobula birostris; assembly: GCF_030028105.1. Classification (NCBI taxonomy): domain Eukaryota; kingdom Metazoa; phylum Chordata; class Chondrichthyes; order Myliobatiformes; family Myliobatidae; genus Mobula; species Mobula birostris. The sequence continues at coordinate 80,811,634 of NC_092378.1, forward strand.
GTCTCCTGCCTCCAGCCTCGCATCTCCTCGTCTCCTGCCTCCAGCCTCGCCTCGCCTCAAGTCTCCAGCCTCCAGCATCGCCTCGCCTCGCCTCGTCTCCTGCCTCTAGCCTCCTGCCTGGCCTCTTTCCAAGCCAAGCCAAGCCTCTAGCATCTAGCCTCTTGCCAAGCCAAGTCTCTAGTCTCTAGCCTCAAGCCTGAAGACTCCAGCCTCCTGCCTCCTGCCATTTCTTGCCTCTAGCCTCGACCTGCCTGCCTGCCAAGCCTCGTCCTTGCCTGGTTCTGGGGTCCGAGCCAAAGGCAAGACCCAGGTACTGGATCCTTGTCCAGTCTCTGGCTTGGAGTCCAAGCCCGGGCTCCTAGCTCTCTTGTCCAGTCCTGTTCCAGGTTCCTGGCTTTCCCGTCCATTTCCTTGCCATCGCCCTGTATCCTAGTCCTGTCCCTAGTACTTCAGTGTCTGTGTCTTGCACTTGGGTCCGTTCCCAGCCACGTCCTTATGACACTTGCTGTGAAACGGAGGCATTCTTTTTCTCCCTTATTTGGGAGAGAGAGAGCCTGTGGTACATGGAAGACCGGGTGAACAATGTAGTCTTTGGAGTATTGCAAGTCTGTGTCTTTGCTGTTGCTTTGCTCATGCTTCAGTGTTCGGTGGGAGGTGCTGATGCTTTTTTTGCCGGTGGGGGAGCTTGCTGCTACTTACACAGGCGGAGGAGGGGAGCTAGGGGGGACTTTGGGTTTCTAACATTTAACTGTTATTCTTTCATTGGAGCACTCCTCTGTTTTCGTGGATAGTCGCAAAAAAAAAGCATTTCAAGATGTATTTTGTATACACTTCTCTGACATTGAATGGACCTTTGAAACCTTTGAAACCTCCTTTGAACCCTCTCCAGTTTCAGCGCATCCTTTCTATGATAACAGGCCCAAACCAGCTCACAGTACTCCAAGTGAGGCCTCACCAGTGCTTTATAAAGTTTCAACATTACACCCTTGCTTTTATCTTCTAGTCCTCTACCTGTATTATCTGTATAATGCCTGTATTATTGTCATGTATGTTGATTGATCATGCAAGTAAGGAATTTGAATATCCATAAGGTTACCAATTGGTTAATATCTTTCAGTTTCTGTATAAAATGGCATTTCTTTGTTCAAAATTCAGAACAGTCTGGTGAGAGAGGCCATGCTGCTCTCCTGCACAAGTAAATAAGGAACTGGGGAACGAATGTGAGTTTTCAGTCCAGTTCATCAGTGACAAGGTAGATAAGTCCATAGACCATAAGACAAAGGATCAGAAGTCGGCCATTCAGCCTATTGAGTCTGCTCCGCCATTTGCTCCGATAAGTTGAGTTGAAAGGCATCTTTCAAGGTTGTATTACACTATCTGACCCTACTATGAGCGATGGAAAGTGTTTGTGCAGGAAGACAGGAGGGATAGAACTGAGGATTAGACCACACTTGGAATATTGTGTTCACTTCTGATTGCTTCATTATAGGAAGGGTATGAGAGGGTACAGAGGAGATCTACCATTATTTTTTGGAATACATTGTTCCCCCTCATTATCCGACAGACAAAGTGTAGTGGACCTTGAGTATTTCTTTGCTTATTGATCCTAAAATTCTTCCAGTGTAAGATGGTGCTGGTGAAACTCAGTGACTTCTTATGAGCAGCAAACAAAACAAAGGAAGCTAATAATAACACTTTCAATGGGTAAACAATTGCTGCAAACAATAGGCTGTAACTTCACTTTGGAATTAGAGGCAAATTGATGCAGCAGAACCAAGGTGAGTTGAGCAGAGGCAAGATGATGCATCACCGAGAGTGAGGAAAGAACCTTGGTTCAATGAATTTAAGTGCTAGGTGAAAAGGCCACAGTCATGGGTCAAGGCCCCAGAATGCGTGAAAGTGACAGTACTCAGTGTTTAGGTGACAATTAAGTGCCAGGCCAGATTGAAAATGTCAAAGCGCTGGGGCGAGAGGCAAGGGACGGGATGGATCTGCTCATTGCTCTGTGGCATTTACTCAGCTCTGAATTGAAATGACTTTATTTCTTACATTCCTCACATACATGAGGAGTAAAAATCTTTATGTTACATCTCCGTCTAAATGTGCAATGTGCAATCATAATAATTTATAATAAATAGAACAGTCAATGTAATATAGACTACACTCAAATCAGTGTGAATTAAACAGTCTAATGGCCTGGTGGAAGAAGCTATCCCGGAGCCTGTTGGTCCTGGCTTTTATGCTACGGTACCGTTTCCCAATTGGTAGCAGCTGGAATAGATTGTAGTTGGGGTGACTCTGGTCCCCAATGATCCTATGGGCCCTTTTTACAGACATGTCTTTGTAAATGTCCTGAATCATGGGAAGTTCACAACTACAGATGTGCTGGGCTATCTGCACCACTCTCTGCAGGGTCCTGCGATTAAGGGAGGTACAGTTCCCATACCAAGCAGTGATGCTCTCAATTGTGTCCCTGTAGAAAGTCCTTAGGATTTGGGAGCCCACACCAAACTTCCTCAACCGTCTGAGGTGAAAGAGATGCTGTTGTACCTTTTTCACCACACAGCTGGTGTGTACAGACCATGTGAGAGCCTCAGTGATGTGGATGCTGAGGAATTTAAAGCTGTTTACCCTCTCAACCCCAGATCCATTGATGGCAATAGGGGTTAGCCTGTCTCCATTCCTCCTGTAATCCACAACCAGCTCCTTTCTTTTTGCGGCATTGTGGGAGAGGTTGTTTTCTTGACACCACTGTGTCAAGGAGATGACTTCTTCCCTGTAGGCCATCTCGTTATTGTTCGAGATTAAGCCAATCAATGTAGTGTCATTGGCAAATTTAATTAGTAGATTAGAGCTGTGGGTGGTGACACAGTCATGGGTTATACGGGGGTAAGGGAGGGGACTTAGTACACAGCCTTGAGGGGCTCCTGCATTGCAAGTCAGAGGGGTGGAGGTAAGGGAGCCCATTCTTACCACTGCCAGAGATCAGACAGGAAATTCAGGATCCAGCAGCACAAGGCAGGATGAAGGCCAAGGACAGCTTCTTTTCGATCCTGAATGGAAATATGGTGTTGGATGCTGAAATGTAGTCCGAGAACAGCATTCTCACATAAGTATCCTTCGTCTCCAGATGTGTAAGGACGGTATGTAGAGCAGTAGCTATTGTGTCGTCTGCCGATCGGTTGTGTCAGTAGGGGATCAAGTTTGGGAGGTAGCAAGCTGCAGATGTAATCCTTGACCAGCCTTTCAAAGTATTTGCTTATTATTGACTGATAATTGACTCTGCGCTGATCTCAGGCTGTGGATTCATGTCTGTGGACAGATTTTCTTTCATGGACTTCAGTTCTGAATGCTATTTGCTTGTTTTTATTGTTTGCATGACTTGTTTTTTCTCTCTGCACATTGGCTGTTTTAATGGGTTCTTTTGAGTTTCTTTGTTTTGTGGCTGTCTGTAGGGAGACAGATCTCAAGGTTGCATAACGTATACATACTTTGTACTGTACTTTGAACTTTGAAAAGTTCAGATGAAACCACAATCAAAAGCATAAATTAATTTGTAGGTACAGCAAGAAGTTAGGAAGAGAGTTAGGCCAAGAGTCCATTACAACGCTTTGGTGAGATCATACCAGGAGTACCATTTATAATTTTGGTATCCTCATGGTTGGAGAACCTACAATGTGGTTTGATTTCTGGAATAAGGGACTCGACCTCAGAGGGCAAATTCAATACTTTACTCAAAAAATGAAAAAATTGAAATTTGGTGAATAGGAATGACAAGGTGGCTGCTTACTTTGCCTGGAAAGTCTAGTAAAGGGAGTGTGGTTTTAAGACAAGAGATCAAAAATCCAGTTAGCTGAAATGTGAACTATCTTCATGCCGAGGATTGAAATTTTCTCCAATACAGACAGTGGATATTCATGTTCAGTTAATGATTATATGCTGAGCTGAAATGGATGGATATTGGAATGTTATTCCAGTTGTTCAAGCCAAGTTGAAGCAGGAACAACTTCTTAATAATACAAACACAAGTGATATTGGAGATGCTGGAAATTCAGAGCAACACACACAAAATGCTGGAGGAACTCAGCAGATCAGGCAGCATTTATGAAGAGAAATAAAGAGTCAATGTTTCAGGTCGAGACCCTTCTTCAGGACTGCTTCTCAATAACAATTACAATGTATGCAATAATCTGTAAGTCCTACTCCACTTCATCCAGATTCTAGATTCAAGATTCAAGATGGTTTATTGTCATTCTTCAGTACACAAGGGTAAAGGAGAATGAAATGATTGTTACTCTGCATTTGATGCAGCTAAAAAAACACATTTAGCATAAAGAACACAATAAAAAGTAAAAAAGCACAGTAAATACAAATATAAAAGCAATCTTATAAAACACAATGTACAAGTAGCTGTAAAAACAAGAGATCCTGCAGATGCTGGAAATCCAGACAAAATGCTGGAGGAACTCAGCAGGTCAGCTATGGAGTGGAAATAACTTGTCATCGCTTAGGGCCAAGACTCTTCAACAGAACTGTTGTAACAAATAAATGTTTGCGTGTAGCTGTAAATACATAAGATTAGCTTATATATGTCGATGGATTGTTTGTGCTCTATGTAAAGTGATGATAAGTACAGGAGTCCCTGAACATAACATGTCTCTGACAGGAACTAATAAAGTGAGAAAGTGACTCTTGACAAGAGAAATTCTTCCAGGTTGCAGCAGGACAAATGAAAACAGAGTAGGATAGGGATTGCATCAATGTAGCTATGAAATGTGGAATATAAGTGTAAAATGGTAATGCATGGGGGGATGAAGGGTGCTGAGAGGTTGTGGAAAGGTGTGGCTGATGAGGATATAGTGGTGGTGAGAGGATTAGTGGGTGGAGGTGTTGATAAGCCTTACAGCTTGGGAAAAGTAAATGTTTTTGAGTCTATTGGTCCAGGCGTAGATACTGCGTAGCTTCTTCTCTGATGGGAATGGGCTATGAATAGGGTGGGTGACATTGCTGGAAATTTTCTGCTACTTTTCCTTAATAGTGGGTAGGCTGGTGCCGGTGATGTGCTGACGTATGATGGTGATGTAGCAGATCCAGAACTGGCTTGCCCACAGAAGGCAAAGAGTGGTAGTAGATGGGTCATATTCTGCATGGAGGTTGGTGACCTCAGGGATCTGGGACCCCTACTCTTCGTGATTTTTATAAATGACCTGGATGAAGAAGTGGAGGGATGTGTTAGTAAATCTGCTGATGACACAAAGTTTGGGGGTGTTGTGGATAGTGTGGAGGGCTGTCAGAGATTACAGTGGGACATTGATAGGATGAAAAACTGGGCTGAGAAGTGGCAGTTGGAGTTCAACCCAGATAAGTGTGAAGTGGTTCATTTTGGTAGGTCAAATATGGTGGCAGAATATAGCATTAATGGCAAGACTCTGGCAGTGTGGAGGATCAGAGGGATCTTGGGGTCCAAGTCCATAGGACACTCAAAGCTGCTGCGCAGGTTGATTCTGTAGTTAAGAAGGCATATGATGCATTGGCCTTCATCAATCGTAGAATTGAGTTTTGGAGCCAAAAGGTAATGTTGCAGCTATATTGGACCCTGGTCAGACCCCACTTGCAGTATTGTGATCAGTTCCGGTCACCTCACTACAGGAAGAATGTGGAAACCATAGAAAGGGTGCTGAGGAGATTTACAAAGATGTTGCCTGGATTGGGAGCATGCCTTATGAGAATAGACTGAGTGAACTTGGCCCTTTCTCCTTGGAGTGAGGGAGGATGAGAGGTGAACTGGTAGAGCTGTATAAGATGATGAGAGGCATTAATCATGTGGATATTCAGAGGCTTTTTCCCAAAGCTGAAATGGCTAGCATGAGAGGGCACAGTTTTAATGTGCTTGGAAGTAGGTACAGAGAAGATGTCAGGGGTAAGTTTTTTATGCAGAGAGTGGTGAGTGAATGTAATGGCTGCCAGCAATGGTGGTGGAGGTGGATACAATAGGGTCTTTTAAAAGACTCCTGGATAGGTACATGAAGCTCAGAAAAATAGAGGGCTATGAGTAGCCCTTGGTAATTTCTAAGGTAGGAACATGTTCAGCACAGCTTTGTGGGCCGAAGGGCCTGTAATGTACTGTAAGTTTTCTATGTTCTATGTTCTACGTTCTTTAGTTACCCATTGTAGAGTCTCATTCGGGATTCCCTCATGTCCCAAATTTAAAAGATCCCATTTCTAGAGACACAGGCTGCTTGTTCAAAACATGGTACTCTTAAGCTTAATTATGATTGACAACTACTTAAGACCCTGATGATTAGCATGAGTATTGAGGTATAATATAGAAGTATAATGCCTGCTTCGCTGCTGCTGCTACAGTGTGGTCCAGAATCTCTGGAGGAGAAGGCCCCGAGTCCTCGGCTTTGCTTGTTGCTCGGCGGCCGGGGCAGGGTTGAAGCACTCGGCAGAGGATGGTGCTCGGAGAGGCTGTGTCGGAGAAGCTGGTCGGAGGCTGGAAGTTTTCAGGCGGACTCAGAGTCTGCTGCAGTTGGGTGCTTCCAATGGTGCTGCATCGGCAAGTTGGCGGTGCTTGGAGGTTCAAGGTGGGGAGTGTTCCTCCCTTCTGCCGCCTGCGTGAGATGATGAGTCTATCGGGACTTTGAGACTTTTTTTAACCTTGCCCATGGTCTGCTCTTTATCAAATTATGGTATTCCTTTGCACTGTTGTAACTATATGTTATAATTATGTAGTTTTGTCAGTTTTAGTTTTGGTTCGTCCTCTGTTTTTCTTGTGATACCATTCTGGAGGAACGTTGTGTCATCTTTTAATGCATGCATTTCTAAATGACAATAAATGAGGACTGGGTGTCCTCATAATCTAATCTAAAATAGAGGCCACTGATTTCTAAAGAATTACACCATTATTACACCATTGCACTTTTATTTGGTTGTAGATCACAATATCATAGTGAATGCTGAAGTTGGGGACTTCAATCAGGCTTGTTTAAAGAAATCACTGCCTAATTGCCATCAACATATAACCTGTAGCACCAGTGGCCCCAACACTGCCATATTCTAATAAACAATGTTCAAATCACATTTCAGAAAATCTGATCACCTGGCTCTCCTTCTCTTACCTGCATGCAGGCAGAGGCTAAGGAGCGAGACTATAGAGATAAGGACAATGAAGAGGTGCACACAGGAGGCCGAGGAGCTGCTATGGGATTGCTTCAAGCTGGTGGACTGGGCAATGCTTAAAGACTCATCTGTGGATCTGAATGAATACATCATGGTTGTCAGGAACTTTATGAAAACAGTTGTAGACAAGTGTGCTCCATAAAATCATTCAGAGTCTTCCCCAACCAGAAACCTGGATGAACCAGGAAATCCATTCTCTGTTAAGGGGCATTCAGTTGCATTCAGATCTGATGACCAAGGACAGTACAAGAGGTCCAAGTCCGTCTCATGGGCAAAATGGCAATTCCGGACTTAACTTCAATCAATGAAGAATGCTCAACAGTTGTCGCAGGGCGTGAATATTATCACCTCTTAGGTAAAACCAAACAACATAGATGACAACAGGGCCTTGCTTCCATATGAGATCAATGCCTTCTATGTTTGCTTTAACTGTCAAAGCTTGGAGGAACCTTTACATCTCCCACGTTCCCCAATGTTTCTGTGATTTCAGTCTCTGAGGCCAATGTGAGAGTATCCTTCAAGAGGGTGATTACATGGAAAGTATCCATCCCAGGTAAGGTACTAGGCCGAGTACTAAAGACGTGTGCCGATCAACTGGCTGGAGTGATCACTGATAACTTTAACATCTTGCTTCAGCAGTCTGAGGTACCCACCTGCTTCAAGCAGGCCACAATCAAACCGTTATAAGAACATGGTAACCTGCCTCAATGACTATTGTCGAGTAGCTGTAGCACACACAGTTATGAAGTGCTGAAACATTTCAACTCCTGCCTGAGAAGCGACTTAGATCCACTCTAATTTGCCTACTGGCACAACTGGTCCACAGCAGATACCATTTCATTGGTTCTTCACTCAATCCTGGAACATCTGGACAGCAAAGGTGCATATATCAGAATGCTCTTTATTGACTACAGCTGGGCATTCAATACTATCATCCCTTCAAAGCTAATCAATAAGCTTCAAGACATTGGCTTTAGTATCTCCTTGTTCAACTGGATCCTCAAATTCCAAACCCCAGACAGTTTGCAACAGTATCGCTTCCACAATCCCCATCAGCGCAGGCACATCACAAGTCTGTGTGTTTAGCCCCCTGTCACTGTTCCCTCTAAGCTGTGCGAGCGCACAGACACAGTAACTGAAAAGCTCCCAAACACATAGCCTTATTTTTCGCGCAGCTGGAATTTTCTTTCATGTAATGTGCTGCACAGTTTTCAGGATTTGTAAACATTTCCTGCTCAAGGTTGTTGCTCTGCACGGCTGTTAAAAAATAGAGGGAAATTTGCCCCTGCTGTACTTGCTTTATGCCTTTGACTGTGTGGCTAAGCATAGCTCCAATGCCATATTTAGGTTTGCTGATGACACCCCTGAATCAAAGGTGGTGACAAATCAGCAAACAGGAGGGAGATAGAAAATCTGACTGAGTTGTGCCACAGCTACAACCTCTCATTCGATGTCAGCAAGACTAAGGAGTTGATTATTAACTTCTGGAGGAGAAAACCAGAGGTTCATGAGCCAGTCCTCATAGGGGGATCAAGGTGGATGGTTGGCAACTTTAAATTCCTCAGTGTTATCATTTCAGAGGACTGTTCTGGGCCCAGCACATAGGTGCAATTATAAAGAAAGCATGGCAGCACCTCTACTTCCTTTGAAGTTTGTGAAGAATTTCAGCATGACATCTAAAGCTCTAACAAACTTCCATATGGAGAGTGTATTGACTGGCTACATCATAACCTGGTATGGAAACACCAATGCTCTTGAATGGAAAATTCTTCAAAAAGTAATGCATACAGCCCAGTCCATCACGGGTAAAACCCTCCCCACCGTTAAGCACACCTACATGGAGCTCTGTCACAAGAAAGCAGGATCCATTATCAGGGACCACCACCACGTATGTCATGCTCTCTTCTTACTGCTGCCATGCCATCAGGAAGAAGGTACAGGAGCCTCAGGGCTCACACCACCATGTTCAGAAACAATTATTACCCCTCAACCCTTTGAACCAGTGTGGATAACTTCACTCACTCCATCATGGAACTGTTCCACAACCTATGGATTCACTTTCAAGAATGCTTCCTCTTGATACTTACTGCTTATTTGTTTGTTTATTTATTTATTTATTTGCACAGTTTGTTGTCTTTTGCACATTGGCTGTTTGTCTGCCCTGTTGGGTACGGTCTTTCATTGTTTCTATTATGCCCGCAAGAAATCTATCTCAGGGGTGTACAGTATGTGGTGACATATATATACTTTGAAAATAAATTTACTTTAAACACATTCAATGGCTTATCAAAGTCAAACTTATTAATGAGTCACTTGACATGATCTGTAAAAATAAGACTGAGTTTACTTTATTACATTATTTTAATTGGATTTATTGACTCAGGTTAATGTGCCAGAGTTAATTAACCAGATGCAAATTCTTAATCAAAGCTGGATGAGCTTTATTGCCAGCATGTGCATTTGAGATTTCTGTTACCCTGCTGTCCATGGTCCAAGGAAGAGCGTAACTAGTTCTCTTGCTGCTATTCAGGATTCAGGAAATGCCAGGGGAAATGACGTGATTAACGCTTACTACCATTAGAGGGGTAATGCTGGCCTGTACTTAACATAAATAACAAATTATGATTCTAATACAAAGCTGCTATTAATAACCTGAATGAATTTTCCATTTTACACTGCAAAATCCTCCTGTCTAATTAACATCCTAAAAATGGACAAGCTCTAAGCTATCATTAGCTAAGTAAGCATATGCAATACCACAGATGTGTTTTGTTAAAATTGCCTTTCAGTATTAGCCAACCAGTTAACGTAATTACTTGTCGAATCAACACAGATGTCAACATTATAGGATGCCTAATACAAAACAAAATTGAAGGTTGGCAACTCTATTTCAATGCAAATCAGTGACACATGATTAAACAATGTATTTTTGATGGATAATTTAAACCAAACAAAAATAAAAATAGACACTGTCTTGGTCTCTGTGAAGCAGACTTTTAGTTTGTAAAATGATATAGTTATGGAAAACTAATTTTAAAAGGTGCTATAAATTTTTTGAGGAAGCTTAAAAATTAACTTTAAAAATCTAGAATTTAAAAGACGTAGAATTAAAGATTAGGTATATTTGTTAGGTATATATCAACACATACAGTGATATGCATCATTTTGTGTCAAATACAATCAGCGAGGATTGTGCTGCTGGGAGCCCGCAAGTGTTTCTAGCGCCAACATAGCATGCCCACGACTCACTAACCTTAGCCCATACAAGGGGTGATTGATAAGTCTGAGGCCTATGGTAGACAATAAGACCATAAGACAAAGGAGCAGAGGTCAGCCATTCAGCCCATCGAGTCTGCTCCACCATTTTATCATGAGCTGATCCATTCTCCCATTTAGTTCCACTCCCCCCCCTTCTCACCATAACCTTTGATGCCCTGGCTACTCAGATACCTATCAATCTCTGCCTGAAATACACCCAATGACTTGGCCTCCACTGCTGCCCGTGGCAACAAATTAAATAGATTCACCACCCTCTGACTAAAAAAACTTCTTCGCATTTCTGTTCTGAATGGGCGCCCTTCAATCCTTAAGTCATGTCCTCTCGTACTAGACTCCCCCATCATGGGAAACAACTTTGCCACATCCACTCTGTCCATGGCTTTCAACATTCGAAATGTTTCTATGAGGTCTCCCCTCATTCTTCTAAACTGCAAGGAATGCAGTCCAAGAGCTGACAAACGATCCTCATATGTTAACCCTCTCATTCCCAGAATCATTCTAGTGAATCTTCTCTGTACCCTCTCCAACGTCAGCACATCCTTTCTTAAATAAGGAGACCAAAACTGCCCACAGTACTCCAAGTGAGGTCTCACCTGCGCCTTATAGAGCCTCAACATCACATCCCTGCCCCTATTCTGTAACCTCATCCTTGACCATCGACTCCAACAACTTCCCAACCACCGATGTCAAGCTAACACGTCTATAATTTCCTTTTTGCTTCCTTGCCCCCTTCTTAAATAGCGGAGTAACATTTGCAATCTCCCAGCCCTCCAGAACCAAGAAGGAGTCAATTTTAGAAAACCTAGCACATTTATTTTTCCTATATTTACACACTTAGTCCAGCGGTCGTGGAGTTCTTTGTAGAAGTCAGTGTCTTGGACCTCCAGAAGTGGTCCACAGCAGGGGTGATTGATTAAGTTTGTGGCCTAAGGTAGAAGGAGATGAGTTATTAACTTCAAACTTTCTGCATTTTCACTCAAAGAGTTGAATTGCACGTGCATGTAACCGGAGCTATATAACTCATCTCCTTCTACCTTAGGCCACGAACTTATCAATCACCCCTGCTGTGGACTACCTGGAGGTTCAAGATGCTCTCGTTACATGCACTTGCAATTCAACTCTTTGAGTGATAATGCAGAAATCTTGAAGTTAATAACTCAACTCCTTCTACCTTAGGCCACGAACTTATCAATCACTCCTGCTGTGGACCACTTGTACAAAGAAGGGATCCGTGTGCTCCACAACTGCTGGACTAAGTGTGTACATGTAGGAGAGGACTATGTTAAAACATAAGTGTGCTAGATTTTCTAAAATTGACTCCTTCTACCTTAGGCCACGAACTTATCAATCACCCCTCGTACATATTTAGAATGTAGGCGGAAACCAGAGCACACAGAGGAGACCCACACATATTGTGGGTATCGAACCCTGATCTAACAGCCAGTGCTATAACACACCTCAATTAACTGTTACACTGCTGTGTTGCCCCATTCAGGGATAAGTCATTCAGCTTGTTAAGCAAGTACATTTATTATCAAAGTATGATGCAGTGTTAAACCCTGAGATTTGTCTCTCACAGACAGCCACAAAACAACGAAAGCCATAGAACCCATTCAAAGAAAAACATCAACCCCCCCCCAAAATGCAAATAACTAACCGCATAAACGGCAGAAAACCACAAGTGAAAAAACGTAGAATATGAAATATCAAACCACAAGTCATTGAAACAGTCCAGGAGTAGTCAGTTCAGCTCAGTTCTATCCAGTGCGGTGCTGTCCGTTGACTGAAGTCAGCAGCGCCAGTCTGCCAGATCAAAACCTCACAAAATAGCAATAATAAAAGGAGTGACTAAAAATGAGAAATACATCATAACGTGAACAGCAGAGTCCAATGCACAAAGTACCTACTCAGTAAAACCATGGTTACCTCAGCAGCATTTTCTTACATGATACCAAATCCCTAGATTCCTTTACTATCCAAAATGCTAATGATATCTGTCTTTGAATAAACACAATGACTGAACCTCAGCAGCAGTTCCGAAGATCCCACTGATGAAGAAGTATTTCCTAGGCTCAGTACTGACCATTTAATTTCAGCCTGACTCCTGTTTCTGGACTCACTAGCTTGGAGAAATATCATCCCTGCATTTACTTGGCTCCAATAATATCACCTATCATTTTTGTAAATTACAAAGAGTACGAGTCCTATCTGCTTAATTTCTCCATAGTCAAAGACGAGATCAAAGTAAATGTATTATCAAAGTACGTATATGTCACCTTATCCTAACCCCTCACAGCACATACTTATCAACAACCTAGCACCTTAAAAAATAATTATAACAGAGAAGTTCAGGGGGTTAATGGATAGACTACAAGACAGAATTCCCTACATTCTCCCAACTGGCGAATCTTTGTACTCATTTTGATTCATTAACAAGTAGAGGCTGGACAAGTAAGAGGAAAGTGTGGTATTCTTGAGCATATCCTGTCCCTTTATCCAGCAACACAGTACCACAGGTCCAGGTCAGAGAGCAAGCAGTCTGTCTACCTGTAATAATGTCAGGGTGATGTATAAACTGCTAAATGGTGTGTGTGCTCTGATATGATGCATATTTAAATGTACCCTCGTCTCCTATGCTCCGGGGAGAATATTCTAATCTATTCAACATTTCTCTATAACTCAAGTCCTCAAGAGCTAGTAAAATCCTTGTAAAACTTCTCTGTTTTCTTTCAATCTTATTGATCTTTTACCATAACTGCAGAAAATACTCCGAATTAGTCTTCACCAACATCTAATATATATTCAACATAGCATCCCAATGTCTGTACTCAATCCTTTGAATTATGAAGGCCAACGTGCAAAAGCTCTCTTTACAATACTATCAACCTGTGATACTACTTTCAAGGAACTATGGATCTGTATTCCCAGATCCTTCTGTTCTACCGTACACTTCAGTGCCCTACCATTTACTGTGCCTATCCTCCCCTGCACTTGTCTGCATTAAATTTCATCTGCCATTTTTCCAGCTAGTCCAGATCAGATCCCACTGCAAGCTTTGATTATCTTCGTCACTGTCAACTGAACCCCAAACTTTGTGTTATCTGCAAATCTGCTGATCCAGTTTAGCATAGTCGTTCAGACTGTTGATATGCTGTAGATGATAAACAACAACTGGCCCAGCACCAATCCCTGTGGCACTCCACTAGTCACAGACCTTCTGTCAGACAGGCAACCATCTACTACCACTTTCTGGCTTCTCCCATGAATCCAATGTTAAATGTAATTTATCACCTCATCCTGAATGCCAAGTGACAGAACCTTCTTGAACAACCTCCCATGTGAGACCTTGTCAAAGGTTTTGCTGAAGTCTATGTAAACAACATTAACTTCATCAGCTTTCAATAGGTTTCAATAGGTACATTTAATGTCAAAGAAACGTATACAATATACATCTTGAAATTCTTTTTCTTTGAAACATCCATGAAAACAAAGTGCTTCAAAGAATGAATGACAATTAAATGTTAAAACCCCAAAGCCCCCCCAGCTCCCCCTTCCACACACAAGCAGCAACAAAGCAAAGACCCCACCTCCCCCACCAGCAAAAAAGTATCAGTGCCCTCCACCTAGCACTCAAGTGTGCAGCAAAGCATCAATAAAGACACAGACTTACAGTACCCCAAAGACTACTCATTCACCTGGTAATTCGGCTCTCTCTTCCTAATAAAGGAAAAAGAAGTGTCCCCATTTCACAGCAAGAGGGGAGACATAACAAATAATTTGCTAATTTATGGTGTTAAAAGTCTGTTGTGTCACTCTTTCCGAGCTTGGCCCCCAGAGAGTCAGCCCCAGAAAGGCTCAGCTCTCTGGACACACAACCGGCAGCTAGCCCGCTGCTCCCGATGTTCCGTGTTCTCCGGTGACACCTCAGTCAGGGGCACCAGCCTAGAATCAGCCCATCTTCAGAGCCACAAAAATCCGGCACGCTGAAGGTGTGCTAGTCTTCCAGGCTGTGTCCTTGGGATATCAAAAAGCGGCTGGTTATGAGGCCCTGACAGTGGGTCCCATTTCCGTAAAGAACCGAAGTCAGAATGTAACTCCAGGTCAGGGTCTTAAAAACGGATAAAAGAACTATCAGAGATATCGAAGATGCAAGCAAAGGACTCGCTGTTTAGTGCCATCATAACTTTGCACCACCCCTCGCTCCTGGTTACTTACTCAAAAAAAGTTCTATTATAAACTGGTTAGGCACAACTTACGTGCACAAAACCATGTTGACTCTCCTTAATCAAGTCCCATCTATTGAAATACTTATATATCTGGCCCCTTACAATATCCTCCAATCACTCACTACCAACATCAGTCTCACTGGCCTATAATTTCCAAATTTATTCTTCAAGCCAATCTTCAACAACGGAACAACTTTAGCTTTCTTCCAATCCTTTCGCACTTCACCCATGGCTAAGAATCCTCTCACACTTCACCCATGGCTAAGGATGTTTTAAAGTTATTAAAATTATCTGCTAAGGCACTTGTAATTTGTGGACTAGCCTCTCACCAGGTAGGAGAGAATACATTATCATGTCCTGGGGATTTATCCAACCCAGGACAACAAGCTGGGGTAGATAAATCCCCAGGACAACAAGTGCCTCCTTCTCTGTAATCTATATATGCTCCTTAATTTCACTGCTATGTTGCCTCACTTTTATAGATTCTATGTCCATCTCCTGAGTAAATTCAGATGTAAAAAAAATGCATTTAAGATCTCCCAATCTCTTACGGCTCCATGCACAAATGACCACGCTGATCAGGACCAATTTTGTCCTTTGCTATCAATTTGCTCTTAATCTGTCTGTAGAAACTCTTGGAATTTTCCATCACTTTGTCTGCTAGAGCAATCTCATGCCATCTTTTAGCCCCCTTGATTTCCCTCTTGCATTTCTTATACTCATCAAACACCTCAGTTGTTTCTGCCTGCCCATACATGCATCTCATTTTTCTTCTTAGCCAGGCCTCAATATTCCTTGAAAACTAACGTTCTCTAAACCTGTTAGCCTTGCATTTATTCTGACAAGATCATACAAATTCTGTACTCTCAAAATTTCACTTACCAAGCATGCCTTTGCCTTTGCCAAAATACAGCCTGTCTCAATCAACATTTGCTAGACCCTTTCTGAATTGGCCTTACTAAGTTAGAATCCCAACATGAGGATCAGACCTAAACTTTTCCATAAATATCTTGAATTATGATCACTACATCCAAAGTGTTGCCCTACATATGCTTCTGTCACCTGCACTGTTTCTCATAGGAGATCCAGTTTTGCACTCTTTCTAGTTGGGATCTCTATATATTGATTAAGGAAATTTTCCTGAATATATTTGACAAACTCAATATCATCGAGCCCTTTCGCCCTTTTACAGTATGGAATCCCAGTCAATACGTGGAAAGTTAAAATCACCTATTAACAAAACGTTTTGTTTCTTGCAACTGAAGCCCTACCCCACCCCCACAAGGCTCGTATGGAAACTTGGCTCATTGCCAGCTCCACTAACATCCACGGGACTTAGAGAAGGCCACCTTTCACAAACAATGTACGTCCGGGGTCGATATGATTTGGAGTTCAGCCAAACAGGAACGTTGTAATGTTCTGATTAAAGAAATCCTGATTTAATTGAATGCTGCCCATGCACAATTGCCAGTCGGCACAAAATAAGAAATTGTACACCACATAACATTTTAAACAGAGTATATTTACAATTTTCAGCTTTATCAAACAGTTAGTAGGAAAAAGAAAATGTTAAAAAAAACAGAAGGGCCCATTCCAGTTAACCCAGTCCAAATATGCACCTGTAGATGGAGCTCATACTGGAGTCGTCAGTAACTCACACACTGGACCCTCGGTCTGCATAAAAGCACACACCACATTCCGAACGTCACTCAAAATCCATCTCAAACAAGCGGAGTATTGGCCCTTCCTTCTTGGAGCCATTCATCTGCACAAAACACTTTGTGCAATTGGGTTGCTCCTTCCTTCCCGTGGTATCCTCAGCCACCTTTCCTCCTATCCTCACCAAAATATAAAACCACAAACCACACTGTCCATCACAAATCTTTCTCTGTCCCACTTTCTCGAACTTTCTCCCAATTCCAGCATCCAGATTGGCTGACATAATATTCCTAAATTAAACGTCATAGTCCCTTATCACTCAGCCAAAACGGACCACCCTAAAAGCAGAACACACTGCATTTACAGAACCGCTAAACTGAAGCACCTACAGCATAACAATAAGAATCTTAAGTAGGGCATTACACAACTCTCTGCAATCTCTCTACAAATTTCTTCTTTGAAACCCCTTTGGGCGTTCTATAATATAATCTGTTAACATGCTCATTCCTTTCTTATTCCACACTTCACCCATATAGCCTCAGAAGACGAGCACTCAAATCAGTCCCGTTTGGGCACTTGCAGAACATTTTCCCTGACTATTAATATCATCCCCCTGCCTTTACTCCTCTACTTTATCATGTCTAATTTGAAGGAACCCCAAAACTTTGATCTGTCGGTCCTGCCCTTCCTGCAATCTATTCTCAGAATAGAAATGCTCACTCAGCCTTTCTATTCCTGCCTTTGTATGTAGGTTTAACAACATCTTTTTCACAACCACTCCAATATCTATTCAAGATCACTGGTTCCCAAATCATTGGAAGAGAGCTCCCTCCTGCATCAACTCCTTAGCTATGTGTTAAACTGTATGATCTTCCTATTTCTGGCCTCAGCAGCATTGGTGGCAATCCTGAGATCACCACCTTGGAGGTCCTGTCCTTTTACTTAACACCTCACTTTCTGAACTTACTTTGCAGGACCTCAGCATCCTTCCCACCTATGCCCGCACTTTGGGAAGTCTGATCACCCAGCTGTACTTCTACTCCATGAGTATAGGCAGAGCCAGAAGACTGCAGCACCTGTAGTGAGGACCAAGAAGGTTTGGACAAGGGAAGAACAGGAGCTCCTACAGGACTGCTTTGAATCGGTGGACTGTACAGTATTCAGGGATTCAACTTCGAATCTGGATGAGTATGCTGCAGTTGTCACCGACTACATTAAAACCTGTGTGGATGAGAGTGTGCCTACAAAGACTTACTGTATGTTCCCAAATCAAAAGCCATGGATGAACCAGGAGGTACACCACCTGCTGAAGGCTACATCTGTGGCATTCAAGTCTGGCAACCCAGGCCTGCACCAGAAAACCAGATATGATTTGTGGAGGGCTATTTCAGGGGTGAAGGGACAATTTTGAATGAGGTTGGAGGCGATATCAGATGCACGGCAACTCCAGCAGGGACTGCAAGACATTACTTCCCACGAAGCGAAACCCAATAGTATGAATGGCAGCAATGCTTCACTGCCAGATGAACTCAATGCCTTCTATGCCTGCTTTGAAAGAACACAACTACAGCTGTGAAGATCCCAGCTGCACCTGATGACCCTGTGATCTCCATCTCAGGGGCCGACGTTAGACTGCCTTTAAAGAGAGTGAACAGAAGGTCCCGATGGAGTACCTGGTATGGCTCTGAAAACCTGTGACAACCAACTAGCGGGAGTATTCAAGGACATTTTCAACCTGTCACTGCTATGGGCAGAAGTTCCCACTTGCTTCAAAAAGGCAGCAATTATACCAGTGCCTCAGAAGAATAATGTGGGCTGCCTTAATGACTATCCCCCGGTCGCACTCACATCGACAGTGATGAAATGCTTTGAGAGGCTGGTCATGACTAGACTGAACTCCTGCCTCAGCAAGGACCTGGACCCATTGTAATTTGCCTATCGTCACAATAGGTCAACAGCAGACACAATCTCAGTGGCTCTCCACACGGCTTTAGACGGCCTAAACAACACAAACACCTACATCAGGATGCTGCTCATCGACTATAGCTCAGCATTTAATACCATCATTCCCACAATGCTGATTGAGAAGTTGCAGAACCTGGGTCTCTGTACCTCCCTCTGTAATTGGATGCTCGACTTCCTAACCAGAAGACCACAGTCTGTGCAGATTTGTGATTACATATCCTCTTCACTGACAATCAACACTGGCGCACCTCAGGGGTGTGCGCTTAGCCCACTGCTCTAATCTCTATATACACGTGACTGTGTGGCTAGGCATAGATCAAATACCATCTACAAATTTGCTGACGATACTACTGCTGTTGGTAGAATCTCAGGAGGTGACGAGAAGGCGTACAGGAGTGAGATATGCCAACTAGTGGAGTGGTGCCACAGCAACAACCTGGCACTCAATGTCAGTAAGATGAAAGAGCTGATTGTGAACTTCAGGAAGGGTAAGATGAAGGAACACATACCAATCCTCATAGAGGCATCAGAAGTGGAGAGAGTGAGCAGCTTCAAGATCCTAGGTGTCAAGATCTCTGAGGATCTAACCTGGTCCCAACATATTGATGTAGTCATAAAGAAAGCAAGAGAGCAGCTATACTTTATTAGGAGTTTGAAGCGATTTGGCATGTCAACACATACACTCAAAAACTTCTATAGTTATACCGTGGAGAGCATTCTGACAGGCTGCATCACTGTCTGGTATGGAGGGGCTACTACACAGGACTGAAGGAAGCTGCAGAAGGTTGTAAATCTAGTCAGCTCCATCCTGGGCACTAGACTACAAAGTACCCAGGTCATCTTAAGGGAGCAGTGTCTCAGAAAGGCTGCGTCCATTATTAAGGACCTCCAGCACCCAGGGCATGCCCTTTTCTCGCTGTTACCATCAGGTAGGAGGTACAGAAGCCTGAAGGCACACACTCAGCGATTCAGGAGCAGCTACTTCCCCTCTGCCATCTGATTCCTAAATGGACTTTGAAGCTTTGGACACGACCTCACTTTTTTAATATATAGTATTTCTGTTTTTGCATATTTTTAATAATCTATTCAATATACCTAATTGATGTACTTGTTTATTTATTAATATGTTTTATTGTTTTTATTTTTTTTTCTCTCTCTCTGCTAGACCATGTATTGCATTGAACTGCTGCTGCTAAGTTAACAAATTTCATGTCACATGCCGGTGATAATAAACCTGATTCTGATTCTGATTCATTGGTACCGAATTGGACCATGACCTTTAACTGCTCACCTTCCCACTTATGAATATTACATACTTGATTGAGACGTCCATGACTCTAAGGACCTAGGAGGTAACATACCATCTGCGTAACCTTGTTCTCATCCACAGAACCTACTGTCTGTTCCCCGATGATGATTACACCCTATCTTCTCTGATGTCTCTTACGACTGCAATAAACAATTGGATGAACAATAATTTCCTAAAACTGAATAAAGATAAAACTGAAATATTTTTAGTTGGTCCCAAAGCCAAAATAGATAAACTTGGAAACTTGACTTGCCTTGTAAAATCAGAAATAACAAGCCTGGGTGATTTCCTTGATTCAGATTTGAATTTTAAACCCCACATAAAAAAAATGAAGAGAGCAGCATTTCTACACTTAAAAATATTGCAAAAGTACATCTATTTTTGCTGAAAAACTAATTCACCTCTTTATATCAAATGGACTAGATTGCTGTAATGCACTTTCTATTTGTCTTCAAAAACAGTCCGTTGACAAATTTCAATTCTATCGGAACACTGCTACTAGACTTTTATCTAAAACCAGGTTGAAAGAGCATATCATTCCCATCATAACTACATTGGTTTCCTGTATCCTTTAGAATTGATTTTAAAGTTCTTTTACTTGTTTTGATATGCTCTGGGACCAGAGTACATCACAGAATCACTTTTGTTTTATAATCCTGCTCAGGCTCTCAGGTCTTCTTTCATCAGTGTCTTAAATTAAAACAATCTCCCTCAAAAGATAATTGGCAGATCAGCTTTTCTGAACTATACTCCTAAACTGCAGAACTCAATACCTAAAGCTATAAGGGATGCAGACTCAGTTGACACATTTAAATGCCAGCTCATACCACATTTATTTAACTTTGCTCTTAACTAACATTATTTTGTCTTTTATTTTTAGATATGCACTTTATCCCATGGTAAAACACTTTGAAATGTACCATTTGTATGAAAATTGCTCTACAAAAATTGTTATTATATTTTTTCTCTCAGCTCAAGCTGGTAAAACCTGAAGTACGAGCATAGCCAAGCACACTCATTTCTCAATTGATAGTCACTTTCTGGAGATTTAGATAAATATTGCTGAAACACCCTGGTTTCCTTTGCTGTGTAAGTGTAGGGAAGACACGCTCAAGTCCTGCTAAACTCATGAGATTGAGATGGCTCATCCCACCCCAAACCCCAGTTTGTGTGGATGCTGTGTCATTTGCTACCCTGTTACAAATTATTACACGAAATAACAGACAGTACACTGCATATGATTAAAGGAATTATATTTACGATTAGCTAAAGGGTTAGTAAAGAATAACAAAATGAAAAGGGCCCATTCTAATTAAACAGTCAAATGTCTACAAGTTGGAGCTCATTTTGAACTTCTCTGTGACTCACGCACTAGGCTTTTGGTCAGTGTGAGCTTTCACACCACTTTCCGAACGTCACTCACAATCCATCTTGAGCAAACAGGTTTCCCTCCAGATCGTATGCTACGATCGGTTCTCCCCAGCATCTTCTCTCTTCATCTCCTGACTAACAAAAGCCCAAGACCAACTTTATTGTGTCTCACCAAGAAAACCCCCCCCTAATTGGATGGCACACATTCCACATCATCCCTTATCTTCAACAATAACCCAAACAGGCTGACTGCAGAACAGACTGCTCTTACAGAGCTGCTAAATGAAATGCCTACAGCATAACAGTGAAGATGTAAACCAGTGCATTACACACTCCCCCCACAACAAATAGTCATGTCTTTATGATTTGGAAATAATTTATCATCCCGTCATTAACAACACTGTTTTCAAAGGAATTTCGTGAGGTCGGCATCTCCAATCCATTTGTAAATGGTGGTGACATATCTCACTAGGGAGATAGTCACAACCTTCGGTTCCCCTGGTGCTACATCGGCCAGCCTATCTGGGGGTCTCCTGACTCTTTGAGACCTCCTTATCCCATCTTATAAAGTTAGTACATGTTCGGCACAGCATTGTGGGCTGAAGGGCCTGTATTGTGCTGTAGGTTTTCTATGTTTCTATGTTTCTCATCTACGTCTTTAGTTTCAGACACACCTTGGGATACTTCTGGTCTACGTGGCAAGGCCTCCCCAGGTCTACTACTCGTATCTTCTGGCAACCAGGTCCCTCTGCCACTTGGCTGAGCTCAGCTTCATTCCCAGTTACTTTAGAGCCCAGTCCCCTTTTGTGGTCCAGCTGCAAATGTGCATGTCCACAGATAGCCACAGCGATTTCACCTGCCTCAGCATGAGAAGGATTGGGAATCTCTTCCTCAATTAGTGGGGAGTTAGCAAAGGGCAGCATTTCTCACCCCTCTATTTCCTCATCCTCTGAGTCCATATCCCATTCAGGGGTGGGAGCCAGTCTCATCTCTCCTGCTGTTGGTCCTTCAGTCTCTCCACATCACCGCAGAGTTCTCTTATGAGGTGTAGGGTCCAGGTTAGGCTCTGGGTCAACACGCAACTTTTGTCCCAGAGGTAGATGGTAGATGGACCTTGCAGGCCCATTCCCATCCTCTGGTTTCACCCAGAAAACTGGTATATTTGGCATCTAACTCTCCACTACATGGGGTGTAGCCACCCAGCGGTTAGCGAACTTTTTCTTCCCAGGTAGCCCCAAATTCTTTATGAGGACTCAGTCTCCAGGCATGAGTTGGGAGAACTTAACCTTTTGATCGTACTTCCTCTTATTTCCTTGATTCTGCTTGGCAGCCGATACCTCAGCTAATTGATAAACCTTTTTCAGCTCCCTTCTCATATCAGACACATACAAGGGGTGATTGATAAGTTCATGGCCGACGGTTGAAGGAGTCAATTTTAGAAAACCTAGCACATTTATTTTTCTTTCTTTTCTTTTTCAATCTTTTTATTAAGTTTCAAAATTGATAAACATAACGATAATAGTAATGATACAAAGAGATCGGGATTACATTAATAACGGTTAACATGTACAAGGACAGATTCCAAGTGACAAATATAGTTTAGCCTCCCAATCTCATAGCAACTAACTATGAAAAAGATATTTTATAAAGAGGAAAAAAAAACCTAAACTAAAAAAAACAAACAAAGAATAGGCTGTCATATTACAACGGCTGAAATTATTATTTATCGTTAACTCCTCTCTTCTATACATTAACAAAAAATTAGGAAAGGGTCAACTTACATCATATGAAAATATTGAATAAATGGCCTCCAAGTCTCTTCAAATTTAACCGAAGGATCCATAGTACCGCTCATAACTTTTTCCAAGTTTAGGCTTGCTATCGTTTGGGAAAACCATTGAAATGTAGTAGGGGGATTGGAATCTTTGCATTCAAGTAAAATAGATCTTCTGGCTATTAATGTAACAAATGCAATTAAATGACAAACTGACAAGGATAAATGACTGGAGTCTATCACTAGTAGTCCAAAAATTGCAGTAATAGGATGTGGTTGTAAATCAATGCGCAGAACTACTGAGATAATATCAAAAATATCTTTCCAGTATTTTTTTAGAAGAGGACAAGATCGGAACATATGTGTCAAGGAAGCTACCTCGGATTTACATCTATCACAAAGAGGATTTGTATGGCAGTGAAAACAAGCTAACTTATCCTTGGACACATGAGCCCTATGAACCACCTTAAATTGTATCAAAGCATGTCTGGCACACATTGAAGAGGTATTAACCAGTTGAAGAATTTTCTCCCATTTCTCTGTAGGTAAAGGTATCTGAAGTTCTCTTTCCCATTCATTCTTAATTTTATAGGAAGTACCTGAGCGTATTTTCATAATTAAATCATAAATAAAAGATATTAAACTCTTCTGATAGGGATTTAAACTTAAGATTTTTTCTGTAACTTCAATTTGATGTGATATCAAAAAGGTAGGTAAAATAACATTCAGAAAGTTTTTAATCTGTAAATATCTGAAAAAGTGTGACCTAGGCAAGTTATATTTATTAGACAACTGTTCAAAAGACATAAAACAGTCATCCATAAATAAATCATGAAAGCATGTTATTCCCTTTGTTTTCCTTAAAAGAAAAGCTTGATCAATTCTAGATGGTTGAAAGAAAAAATTAGATATAATAGAGCTTGACAGGATAAATTTATTCAGTCCAAAAAATTTACGAAATTGAAACCATATTCGTATAGTATGTTTAATTATTGGATTTATCATTTGTTTATTCAATTTAGTAAGTACAAAAGGAAGCACAGCTCCTAAAATAGAAACCAATGAAAACCCCTGTGCGGACTCACGCTCAAGGTTCATCCATCATGGACATTGAGTTTCATCCAACTCTTGTGTCCAAAACAAAAATACCGAATATTAATTGCCCAATAATAAAATCTAAGATTCGGCAAAGCCAAGCCACCTTCCTTTTTTGATTTCTGTAAATATTTTTTACTTAACCTAGGATTTCTATTCTTCCATATATATATGAAGAAATTTTAGAATCAGTTCAACTCTGACTGATTATGCAGAAAGTTTGAAGTTAGTAACTCATCTCCTTCTACCTTAAGCCACGGACTTATCAATCACCCCTGATGAGTTATTAACTGATGAGTTATTAACCTCAAACTTTCTGCATAATCACCCAAAGAGTTAGACTGCATGTGCATGTAACGAGAGCTGTATAACTCACCTCCTTCTACTTTAGGCCGTGAGCTTATCAATTACCCCTGCTGTGGACACTTTCTGGAGGTCCAAGATCCGTATGCTCCACGGCCGCTGGACTAAGTGTGTAAATGTAGGAGGGGACTATGTTGAAAAATAAATGTGCTAGGTTTTCTAAAATTGACTCCTTCTACTTAGGCCACAAACTTATCAATCACCCCTCGTACTTTAGATAAATCTTGTGCAGTAGATCTTCCTCACCACTCCCAAAATAGAGGTCAACGGGCAACCTCACCTCGCGGCCAATCATCAGATAATATGGCGAGTACCCGGTAGCTTCATTCTGTGCACAGTTGTAGCAGTGGACCAGATGTCCAATATGTTGACTCCATTTGCTTTTTTTGCTGATCTCCGAGGTTCCGAGCATGTCTAGCAAGCACCGATCCCTTCATGGGCTGGAGATCACTCTGCAAGTGATAAGGCGTAGTATTCAATTTCTCAACTCCAAGCATGCTCAGTAACTGATGTTTGAGCCTACTCTTGAAATTCCGTCCCTGATCACTATGTATTTGCCTGGGGAGGCCATAATAAATGAAATACTTCTCCCAGAACACTTTGGCCACCATGGACGCCCTCTGATCCTTGGTAGGGAAGGCTTGTGCACATCTGGTGTTGTGAACCGTAATAACCAAGACATTTACCATGTTCTATCATCAAACTCTATTGATAGGAAGTCCATACACACCAGATCAAGTTGCCCCACACTCTGCAACTTGGATAACAGAGCAGCCCTTGCAGGCAGTGTCTTCCTCTGTATACATCAAATGCACAACTTACATTACTCTAGCTTCATTCAGGACCAGTAGAACCAATCTCCGAGCAATCCAAAGGTCTTTTCAACCCTCAAATGGCCGGAATCATCATGAAGTGACTTCAGCACAATCCTCCGATAGTTCTCAGGCAGAACCAACTGGGAATGCCACAGCCGGTCAGGAGATGATGTGAGCTGGTATAGAATCTGGTTCTTCAACTCCAATCTGGGCCACTCTTTCAGTAGTAGAGATACCACAGAGTGTTTCATCTTGTCACTTCACTAGATAGTCACTTAGCTTATCCAACACAGCCCATTTCAATGCCAGGAACTCCAGTTTGTGTGTGGGGTAGATTCACTTGGAGGATGACAGACTCTGGCTGACAAACACAACAGGTCTCAACCCTGTGCCCTGATCCTGATACTGAACACCCCCTAAGTCCTCTCTGTTGGCATCTGTATGCGATACATACAGCAACCATGGGTCTGCAGAAGCTAGCACAGGCACTTTCATCAGCAGCTCCTTCAGCAACTGAAAGTCTTCTTCACTTTTCGCATCCCACCTCCCCCCAAAAGGCTCTGAACGGCAAAGATACTCTTTACCATCCTCTCCTTTCATCCTCCCTTTCTTCCCCAAGGGAGGGTAACAGCACAGAATCTGATTTAAAGGGTTACTCACTTTAGAGTAGTCCTTCACGAACCTCTGATAGAACCCACAGAACCCAAGGAATGAGCGCAGGGTGCTCACAGTCTGGGGCCTTGGCCATGTGGTCACCACCTCTATCTTAGACAGATTTGTAGCTTCTTCAACTATGAGACTATGTGCCCAACATACTTGACAGATGTCTTGCAGAACTGGCATTTGTCCAGGAAAGTTTTAATCCTTCAGCTTTCAGGTGGCCCAGCATCTTCAGTAGCCTTGCTTCATGTTCCTCCAAGGTGGACCCGAACACTATGAGGTCATTCAGGTGCACCAACACCTCAAGCAAGTTCACATCCCCCACCGTTTTCCCCATGATACGCTGGAAAGTCACAGGAGCTCCCAACATGCCCTGGGGCATCCTTTCGAACTGGAAGAGTCTCAGTGGACATATGAATGCCGTCTTCTCTTTATCAGTCTCACTTATCTGGTAATACCCACTCCTCAAGTCTAGCACACTGAACCATTTCGCACCATTCAGGCAAGCCAGTGTTTTCTCAATTCTCGGAACTGTACACTGGTTGGGGACTATACGGCTGTTCAGAGTCCTACAGTGCACACACATCCGTACCTTCCCATTGACCTTCCTGGCCACCATTATTAGAGATGCACAAGGGCTTCTGGACTCAGTGATGATCCCACCTTCCTTCAACTTCCGCAGATGCTGCCGAATGTCCTCCACCTCTGCAGGTGCCAGTCACTGCGACCTTTCTCTGAACGGGGTGTCCTCTGTCACCCTGATGGTGTAGCAAATGCTCTTAGAACAACCCACATCAAACACGTCAGTAGAAAAGACATTAGATTAATGAGGACACTCAGTCCTCATTTATTGTCATTTAGAAATGCATGCATTAAAAAATGATACAATGTTCCTCCAGAAAGATATCACAAAAACCAAGACTAAAACTGATAAAATCACATAATTATAACATATAGTTACAACAGTGCAAAGCAATACCGTAGTTTTATAAAGAGCAGACCATGGGCACGGTAAAAAAAAGTCTCAAGTCCCGATAGCCCCATCATCTCACGCAGATGGTAGAAGGGAGAACCTCTCCCTGCCGTGAACCTCTAAGCGCTACAAACTTGCCGATGCATTGGAAGCACCCAACCGCAGCCGACTCTGAAAACTTCGAGCCTCCGACCAGCCCTCCGATACCGAGCACCGAGCACCATCCTCTGCCAAGCGCCTCGACCCCGCACCGGCCGCCGAGCAACAAGCAAAGCCGAGGACTCAAGGCCTTCCCCTCCAGAGATTCTGGATCGCACAGTAGCAGTGGCAGCAAAGCAGGCATTTTTCTTGCAGCTTCAGCATCTTCTCTATCAATCTGTTTATCCAACCTCCAGGTACCAGGGAGTCTCTAAACTTGAATGACTCGGCAGTCACCTTTCCTCTTTTCGGAGAGAATTTCTCCCCGGCTTGCCTCACAGGGACACAATTACTGTTACTGGAAAGAGGTGCACCATTGGCATCCTCCGCCTGAGGGTAACCTCCCACTCCGAAGTGTTCCTGACACTCACTGTCATCTTGTTCAAGTATACAGCTGAAGACTTCTGCAGTTCGGGCCTCACCAGTACCCCAGCAGGTAAGCATGACTCCTCTTCGTGGTCTTCCAGAGCGTCCACCAAGAGGGCCTCGGCATCAGGTATTTTGGGAAATTTGAGGTTTCCCATCACTCTCGCTACTTCCCCAGGTCGTAACACAACCGGTTTGTACTGGGTGAACCACACGGTCCCTCGTTATTGCTCATTATCTAGCCCAGTGCACCCACGCACTTCCTCAAAAGCAGCTTTGAACACAGGGTGAATGGACAATGTTTTCAGGAAGCTCTCTCCAACTTTCTCCTTGCAGGCTCCCACTAGCCTCCTCATAATAGGAGCATTCATCACCACGAGAATTGAAGCTTCATCCTTCTCGACCAGCACCAGACAAACCAGCACTAATGTTTCAAGGAAATCAGCTACTCCCACATCTGCCTCTAAAAACTCCAGCTTCAATGACAAATAACCATTGTACGGATAGTCATCCATACTAAGACCCCAGATCTCTAGCGCACTGACTGGGGTCAAAGGTAAATGCGTCAAATACCAGTTGTAAAACAGATGGAACAACAGAGTAACCTGAGAGCCGGTGTCAAGTATGGCTCAATCCCCTCAAACCATACACTGGAGCTTGACCCCACTAAGCCTTCAGGAATAGGGTATTTTACATTTGGGTGTTCCTTGATATATTGCTAGTGTTACATACCTCAAGGAGATCTGTGACTTTTTTTTGTGAGAATGATGTAATGGTCTTTTGGAGTTCACCTGATGTAATTTTCCCACCGATGTGAAGTCACGTGATGACGTGCACCACGGGTATAGAAACATAGAAACATAGAAAATAGGTGCAGGAGTGGGCCATTCGGCCCTTTGAGCCTGCACCGCCATTCGGTACGATCATGGCTGATCATCCAACTCAGAACACCGCCCCAGCCTTCCCTCCATACTCCCTGACCCCCGTAGCCACAAGGGCCATATCTAACTCCCTCTTAAATATAGCCAATGAACTGGCCTCAACTGTTTCCTGTGGCAGAGAATTCCACAGATTCACCACTCTCTGTGTGAAGAAGTTTTTCCTAATCTCGGTCCTAAAAGGCTTCCCCTCTATCCTCAAACTGTGGCCCCTTGTTCTGGACTTCCCCAACATCGGGAACAATCTTCCTGCATCTAGCCTGTCCAATCCCTTTAGGATCTTATACGTTTCAATCAGATCCCCCCTCAATCTTCCAAATTCCAAATTCCAGTTCATCCAGTCTTTCTTCATATGAAAGTCCTGCCATCCCAGGAATCAATCTGGTGAACCTTCTTTGTACTCCCTCTATGGCAAGGGTGTCGTTCCTCAGATTAGGGGACCAAAACTGCACACAATACTCCAGGTGTGGTCTCACCAAGGCCTTGTACAACTGCAGTAGTACCTCCCTGCTCCTGTACTCGAATCCCCTCGCTATAAATGCCAGCATACCATTCGCCTTTTTCACCGCCTGCTGTACCTGCATGCCCACTTTCAATGACTGGTGTATAATGACACCCAGGTCTCGTTGCACCTCCCCTTTTCCTAATCGGCCACCATTCAGATAATAATCTATTTTCCTATTTTTGCCACCAAAGTGGATAACTTCACATTTATCCACCTTAAATTGCATCTGCCATGAATTTGCCCACTCACCCAACCTATCCAAGTCACCCTGCATCCTCTTAGCATCCTCCTCACAGCTAACACTGCCACCCAGCTTCGTGTCATCCGCAAACTTGGAGATACTGCATTTAATTCCCTCATCCAAGTCATTAATATATATTGTAAACAACTGGGGTCCCAGCACTGAGCCTTGCGGTACCCCACTAGTCACCGCCTGCCATTCTGAAAAGGTCCCGTTTATTCCCACTATTTGCTTCCTGTCTGCTAACCAATTCTCCACCCACACCAATACCTTACCCGCAATACCGTGTGCTTTAAGTTTGCACACTAATCTCCTATGTGGGACCTTGTCAAAAGCCTTCTGAAAATCCAAATATACCACATCCACTGGTTCTCCCCTATCCACTCTACTAGTTACATCCTCAAAAAATTCTATGAGATTCGTCAGACATGATTTTCCTTTCACAAATCCATGCTGACTTTGTCCGATCATTTCACCACTTTCCAAATGTGCTGTTATCACATCCTTGATAACTGACTCCAGCAGTTTCCCCACCACCGACGGGTATATAAGGAAAGACCTCAGATGACGCAGCTAGTTTTTAGTTTTTAGTTTTTAGTTTTCCAGCTAAAACGTTGATGTGTCTCCGTTTCCGTTGCATATTTGTTTTTATGACGCAGTTTCATTTTTAAAACGGAGTGTTATATTCTATGTTATATTCATAGTGTTGGACTGGAAATTTTTGGCTAGATGTGTTGATGTACCTTATTCCAGCAGTAGTACAGGAGAGGGAAGACTTTATCGAAGTACAGGACCCGAAGGATTGAGAGGAGTCAGCATCGTTCGGTAGTTTAACAAAGGATCGACCTTATTGAGTCTTCGTTGAAGGAGTAGTGACCTGCATCGAAGATAACTCTTGCCAAAAGACAAAAGAGTTCATGCAAGGTGCTCTCTAGAATTTAAGGTCAGTTGTTTTAATCTGTTTATTTCCTGCATCGTGAATCCTTTGGACAGAACCAACAGGAAAGTCGCATCTATGAAGAAATCCTTCTCCAGAGAAGTCTCTCCCAATTGAACATATAAATCTGTTGGACTTTCGAATTTACCTTTTTAAGAACTATATCTGACTTTACCGCTTTAAGAACTGTTTTCACATTTAATGCTTTTAAGAACCAGTGCTGAGTGACGATTTGTTGAACGGTTGCATAGCGGTTAACTTCCGGTTAAGGTTTTTGTTTGTTTTTTTTTATTGTTTATCTGTGTTCAATAAATGTTTGGCTGTTTTTATATAACCTGTCTCGATTAACATTCATTGTTGCCAGTTACGTAACACTAAGAACATGTTCCCCCCGAAATAACAGGCCATTCCCTCACTGGGTCTCTCTGCTTGGGTACACATTGGCTCATTTTCCTGAGGGTATTCCCGTCCTTCACAGTCCCACTTGATGTGTCCCTCTTCACCACAGTTTCAACAGACAATACCGGTTGCTCCCCCTCTCACGGGACGCCATTCACTTGCACCCCTCTTCTTACATAGAAACATAGAAACATAGAAAACCTACAGCACAATTCAGGCCCTTCAGCCCACAATGCTATGCCAAACATGTACTTATTTTAGAAATTAGCTAGGTTTACCCGTAGCCCTCTATTTTTCTAAGCTCCATGTACCTATCCAGGAGTCTCTTAGAAGTACCTATCGTATTCCACTCCACCACCGTTGCCAGCAGCCCATTCCATGCACTCACCACTCTCTGTGTAAAAAACTCACCCCTGACATCTCCTCTGTACCTACTTCCAAGTACCTTAAACCTATGCTCTCTCATGTTGGACATTTCACCCCTGGGAAAAAGCCTCTGAATATCCACACGATCAATGCCTCTCACCACCTTATGCACTTGTATCAGGTCACGTCTCATCCTGCTCCAAGGAGAGAAGGCCAAGTTCACTCAACCTATTCTCAAAAGGCATGCTCCCCAATCCAGGCAACATCCTTATAAATCTCCTCTGCCTCCTTTCTACAGTTTGCACATCCTTCCTGTAATGAAGTGACCAGAACTGAGCACAGTACTCCAAATGTGGTCTGACCAGGGTCCTATATAGCTGTAATATTACCTCTCAGCTCTTAAACTCAGTCCCATGGTTGATGAAGACTGTATGCTTTCTTGACCACAGAGTCAACCTGCGCAGCAGCTTTGAGCGTCCTATTGACTCGGACCCCAAGATCCCTCTGATCCTCCACACTGCCAAGAGTCTTGTCACTAATGCTATATTCTACCATCATATTTGACCAGCCAGAATGAACCACCTGACACTTATCTGGGTTGAACTCCATCTGCCACTTCTCAGCCCAGTTTTGCATCCTATCAATGACCCGCTGTAACCTCTGACACCCCTCCACACTATCCACAACACCTCCAACCTTTGTGTCATCAGCAAATTTACTAACCCATCCCTCCACTTCCTCATCCAGGTCACTTATAAAAATCACGTTGAGAAGGGGTCCCAGAACAGATCCCTGAGGCACACAACTGCTCACCAACCTCCATGCAGAATCTTAGTCTGTCCCCTCAGGGGGTCTGACTCCCTGTTGGCTTTATTGTATGGGATGGCCACACCTGCTGATAACAACTGAGTCATCTCAGTCCTAAACTCTGCCATGAGCTCCTTCACCATTCCCTGGAGTGGGTTACCAGTGGTCACTTCAGCCAAGAGGACTACTACTGAGGACTGTAACCTGCAGATGGAGGCCTCCCGTGCCTCCATCGCATTCTCCTCCTCTCTTACTTCTCTGATTAGCTTGACAAATGAGGGAGGAGGCGCATCTTACGAAACATTCAGAGATCCCAAGCGATCAGGTTCGGTGAATGGGCGCCTTTCGCCACTTGGTCCATTCTTAACTGATTCACTTCAGCCGTTCGAATGGCCCCTCTACATCGCAGCAACTTAGCTGCCTCTCTCCACAAAATAGTCAGAGGCTTTTCCCCAGGACTGAAATGGCTGGCACAAGAGGACATAGGTTTAAGGTACTTGGAAGTAGGTACAGAGGAGAAGTCAGAAGTATTTTTTTTACACAGAGAGTGGTGAGTGCATGGAATGGGCTGCTGGCAATGGTGGTGGAGGCAGAAATGATTGGGTCTTTTAAGAGAATCCTGGATGAGTACATGAAGCTTAGAAAACAGAGGGCTATGGGTAAAAGCCTAGGTAGTTCTAAGGTAGGGACATGTTGGCACAGCTTTGTGGGCCAAAGTGCCTGTATTTTGCTGTATGTTTTTTCTATATTTTCTAAAATGTTGGCAGAAAGCTTCTCCCCCTGCTCCTGAAACATGTTCTGAAACCCTGTCATAAGCCCCAATGGGCTTCCTGTTGCCCCAAACACCTTTTCTAGTGCTTGCATGTAACCCGCAGGGATAGCAAAAGGGTTCTGTGTCTTTATGGATTTCTCTACGTCAACAGCCGGCCCCCTCAATCTTTCAACCGATCACTGTCTTTTTTCATCACCAGGGCACTGCCACTTATCCAGCAACAAAGAACTCTGTTCTGTCCAAGTCTCATACTCCTCTTCTCCCTCACAGGTGGGCTTTACCTCTGAGAATATTCTCAGCTAGGACCCTCAGCTTGTGCACTGGGCCATTTATTTGCCAGAGAGGTAAGGGCTGTTACCAGCTCAAAATTCTCAGTCTTCACTGGGGGACTCATTGAACCTCCCAAATGTGGTCACTACTTCCCCTCACTCCTCAGAAATGAGAGCAACCTGTCTTTGAAGTCTCCACCCCTCCCACCCCCGGCTACATGAGACTTGATTTGCAATTCAGCGTGCTCACCTACACTCCCCTCCTCCTGGAAAGCATGGACAGCCCATGGTCGCCCCTCTCCCAGGGCCCCAGTAGTACCAGGCACTTTCACTGCCATGAGGAACATTTGTCCACTCTTGGACTGTATTCCTTGGAGTTTAGAAGAATGAGGGGAGACCTCATAGAAACATTTCGAATGTTGAAAGACATGGACAGAGGGGATGTGGCAAAGTTGTTTCCCATGATGGGGGAGTCTAGTACGAGAGGGCATGACTTAAGGATTGAAGGGTGCCCATTCAGAACAGAAATGCGAAGAAATTTTTTTAGTCAGCGGCTGGTGAATCTATGGAATTTGTTGCCACAGGCAGCAGTGGAAGCCAAATCATTGGGTGTATTTAAGGCAGAGATTGATAGATAACTGAGTAGCCAGGGCATCAAAGGTTATGGTGAGAAGGCGGGGGAGTGGGACTAAATGGGAGAAAGGATCAGCTCATGATAAAATGGCAAAGCAGACTCGATGGGCCGAATGGCCGACTTCTGCTCATTTGTCGTATGGTCTTATTACGTCAGCACTCGTCTGAACTAAAACAAAGTCTTTGCCTGCCACTTTATCAAACATCCGCTCAACCCCTGCAGCATCCATAACTTAACATAATGATTTTACCGGACAATAGTTTAACACAGACTTAAACACACAACCCACTGCCTCATTGCTCAGGGCAATCACACAGCATCCAACGAAATCGATCCTGGACAATACCCCCACAATGAAACAGCCTGGTTTCCTTGGCTGCATAAGTCTAGGGAAGACACTCTCAAGTCCTGCTAAAGCCGTGAAATTGAGACGGCCCGTCACACTCCAAACCCGGGTTTGTGTGGATGCTGTGTAATTTGCTACCCTGTTACAAATTAGTGCCACGAAATAACAGCCAGTACACTGCATATGATTAAAGGAATTATATTTATGAACCTGAACTTAACTACTGGATTAGTAAAGAATAACAAAGCGAAAAAGGCCCATTCTAATTAAACAGTCAAAGATGCACAAGTTGGAGTTCATCTTGAACTTCTTGGTCACTCACGTGCTGGGCCCTCGGTCAATGTGGAAGCACACACCACCTTTTAAACGTTGCTCGCAATCCATCTCGAAAAACAGATCTCCCACTGGATCATATGCTATGCCTGGTTCTCCCCAGCGTCTTCTCTCTTCATCTCCTGACGAACAAAAGCTCAAGACCAACCCTATTATCCCTCAAAAAGAAAACCTCCTGCTAATTGGATGGCACACATTCCAGATCATCCCTTATCTTCAACAATAACCGAAACAGGCTGAAAGCAGAACAAACAACTCCTACAGAGCTGTTAAATGAAGGTAGGTCTAACCAGTTAATGCTATCTTGTAGTGACTTTGGGATGCTACTAGTTGTAGGTATTACTGCTGGGACATGTAATATGTCTTCTGAGAAACAGAGGAGCTCCTTCTGCCAATACAGAATCAGGCCGGTTAACACAAAAAATATCAAAAATACATAACAAAAGGCAACAAATTCAAGATGATAAATATAGAAAATGCCAAGAGAAACCAGAAATAATCTAACACATTACAGGATCCTGCAGTAATTTAACTCAATCAGATTACTTATCCAGGCACAATCAAGTGGCAATATCTCTCACCAAAATCTCGCTTTAAAATGTTTCCTATGGCAGAAGTGGCTAATACAAGGAGAAATAATTTTAAGGTGACAGTATAGAGAGGATACTAGAGGTAAGTTTTTACATAGAGAGCGGTGGATCCATAGGGTAGTGACATAGGCAGATACTTTAGGGGCATTTAAGAAACTCCTAAATAGGCACATACGTGAAAGAAGAAGAGGCCTAAGTTGGAAGGAAAGGTTAGATTGATCTTAGAATAGGTACAGTTCTATGTTTTTGTTCTATATTCTACAGTATGTTTGATCTACATTTCTTTTTCATGTGTTGATTTAGTTGTTCCCTTAAGAACACGTTGACTAGTTGCTTCTTATGGTAATGAATTCTATGGTCCCGTCACGCTTTTTGAGGGGCCAGAACACAAGCAGAATGTCCAGCTGCATTCTGATCTTTGACGTCTACCTGAGTCGCAGGAGTGCACAATTAAAGCCCTAATTCAACTGTTCATGCAAAAATCCTAAGGACTAAAATCCATTGGCCACCACTTTATCACTGGAAGTATAGAGAGGAAGATGCTAGGAATCTCATTGCCACTCTGTCCTGGTAGTAATGTCATCCAAAATTCTGCAGATTTACACAAAAGGAGAAGTTTTCTTCAAATTTCAGTAAGCTCTCTATCACCTCACAATGGAGCCGGTCACGTTGGACCAAATCATCTCTGCTCCAGTACAAAGTACTGGAAGAATTTTGGGCCAAGACCCTTCATCAGGAATGTCAACTGTTCATTCCCCTCCATAGATGTTGTCTGACCTGCTGAGTTCCTTCAGCATTGTTTGTGTGTTTCTCTGGATTTCCAGCATCTGCAGAATCTCTTATGTTTATCACTGTTTCATTGATGTGGAAACTGAAATGAGTTAAATTGTCAGAAATTTCCTTTAGAGTGAAGCAACAAACTATGTGGGAGAAGGCCTATATAGAGTATAACTACCACATAAAGAGACTTAACTCTGTCCCTCTTTCTACAGATGCTGCCTGACCTACTGAGAGTTCCCTGCATTGTTCGTTGGTTTTCCTTTCAAATTTCTACCATCTGCAGTTTCTTTTTTGATTTTCATAGCCACCGCACAGTATACTTATGTTGTCATTACCACCCTTTCCAGCTAGACGTCAGTTCTGATTCCTAACTGTGCACCTAATATCACAAACAAGAGAAAATCTGCAGATCCTAGATATCCAAGCAACACACACAAAATGCTGGAAGAACTCAGCAGTCCAGGCAGCATAATGTGGCATGGCCTTCTGAGTTCCTCCATCATTTTGTGTGTGTTGTGCACCTAATATCAGTGGATTACGCATCTGTTCTCATAACGTGGTATGCAGTCTCGGGTATCATTCAATTCAAGAAGCATTTCCCTGCTTTGTTCCCCAGTTTTGCAATGGTAAGGCAAAGTTGTTGCTGGTTAACATATGGACCAAGAAGTGATATAGTAGTATGCAGGAATTTGTAGAGTTATTGGAATGGTCAGGCTCCTGAACCAGCATGGATAACTTCACTCACTTTAACACACTGAACTGATTCCACAATCTATGGATTCTACAAATCATGTTCTCAATATAATTTATCTATCTATTTGTCTATTTATTTATTTATTTGTTTGTTTGTTTGTTTATGGACTTTCAGTTTCTATTCTTTTGCATATTGATTTTTTGTCCATCTTTGTGTGCAGTTTTTCACTGATTCTATTATATTTCACTGTTCTATTGTGAATGCCTGAAAGATAATAACCTCAAGATAGTATATAGTGACATATACTTTGATAATAAATTTACTTTGAACTTTGAACAGTCTGAGTTAATAAAAAACTTCATGATGCATTTATTGTCATGTGCATAAGTACAGTGAAGCACAGGTACAATGAAAAACTCACTTGCAGCAGCATCGCTGGCACGTAGATTCAGACAAAGAATGAGAATCAGGTTTATTATCATCGCCATGTGTTGTAAAATTTGTTCACTCGCAGCAGCATTTCAATGCAATACATAATATAGAAGAAAAAATAATCAATCAATCAATTAATTGCAGTTTTGCAACGGCAAGACAAAGTTGTTGCCAGTTAGCATATGGACCAAGGTGTGACTTAAGTAGTATGCTGGAATTTATCGAGTTATTGGAATGGTCAGGCTCCTGAACCAGCGTGGATAACTTCACTCACTTTTAACACTGAACTGATTCCACCACCTATGGATCCTACAAATCATGTTCTCAATATTACTTGGCGCACAGAACACGAGTTATACATAAATTATAAAAGACAATGAAGAGAAAAAAATAGGAAGACATCCATGCAAAGGAAAATACCTTCAGAGACATGTCTGTAGTGGTGCGAGAGGTGGTCCTTAGCGTTCTGTTGCTGAGGCAGAGTTAGCATTGCTGAGGCTGGCTTATTGCATCCTAAACAGTTTCTAATTTGTTTGTTTACTGGAGGTAATGCAGATCAAACTACATATATCATCCATCCACAGTTACTCTTTTAAAATAACCATTATTATCTTTGTGAGAATGGTATGTCAGAATGAAAACATTGTATTTCAAGCAAAGTGAAATGAAGCCTCGGTCCAAAGGGAAAGCATATTTTCATTGGGATGTGACATTGAACTGAGATTCGAAGGTGTATGCATCCTTTCAGGTGGCAATGGAAAGCACTTCTGCACTATTTTGAGGAAAAGTAGGACATTGTCCTCACCAAGGATCCATTAGTCCTCACATTCCTATTTGTAGGAGCTCACAGTTCATAGATTAGCTACAATTTTTGCATGATGCCAAAAATCATATTACCATTAAATCACTTCATTAGCTGGAATATATTTTAGTATGTCTTGCATTCATGAATGTACTGATATGTTATAGATCAAGTGGACAGCCAGAGACTCTTTCCCAGGACAGAAATGGCTAATATGAGGGGTCATAATTTTAAGATGAATGAGGGGGGGAAGGATGTCAGAGGTCAGTGTCTCACAGAGAGCAGTGCCACTGGTGATGATAGAGGCAGAGACATTCGCGGCATTTAAGACACTCTTACACAGGCACATGGATGATAGAAAAATGAAGGGCTATGTACGAGGGAAGGGTTGGATTGAACTTTAGAGTAGGTTAAAAGGTTGGCACAACATTGTGAGCTGAAAAGCTCGTACTCGGCTGTAATGTTCTAAATTCTATATTCTATGGTCAACCCTCTCTTTGTCTTTTACAAATGATCCACCGTACCCTCTATGATATCGAAAGCATGGGTAAAAATTCTGAATAGTAATTGCATTTAACCAGTAATGAATGCTACATTTGTTGTGGATTTATGAAATAAATCATCATACTCATTTCTGTTTATGTATTTTTAATATCTAATATAAACCAATTGTCTATAAGGTAAGTGAACTGTTTACAGTTCAGCAGTCATTTGCATATAAGTAGGACTCTGAAATTACATAGAATATCAAAAATCTGAATTGAAGTAAAATTGACAAATCCTATTAGTTCACAGCCTTAAACTATGATGGTGCAGTTTTCATTTTATAGATGACATTTTAATAATTACAACATTAGTTTTGGGCAATGTTTTTGCAAAGAATATTCATGCTTGATTAGGCTCAATTAGGCTCAATGTTTTAATAGGAAAAAATAAACTTGCCAACCACACTGGATTTTATGTTTGATTTGAAACACACTTACAAAGGAATAAAATTGCAGTTATAAGTTAAACCAGAAGATTTAGCATCTGATAAACGATAATAGAGAAATCTGTATCTAGTTCATATTTGAAATTCTAGCCCATTTAACATTACTAAAAAACCATCAAGAGGTCCCAGAAACAGCTGAGGCTGAAACAAGATGATGAGGTTTCAAACCAACATCTCACCATGGATTTCATTATTGATAAAGGAATAAGTAATAACCTTTTCTCTTTGCTAAACTACAGGAGGCTTCAAGGGGTCTATTAGGAGAAAGATGATGTCATTATGAACAAGTTACTAGTTAGCACAATCACTTTATAGCACCAGCTGTAAGATTTGAATTCAATTTCCATTGTTGTCTATAAGGAATTTGTAATTTGTAATTCTTTATGGCACCAGAAGCATGGCAACACTTGCAGGCTGTTGAGCACAATTCTCGTTGATTTAATTTGGCACAAAATAGTGCATTTCACTGTATGGTTTAATGTACAAGTGACTAATAAAGGTAATATTTTAATATTCTAAATGAGCAATCTACATGCTATGACGTACAAATAATGCATGCATTGGGATACTATTAATGCATAATTTAACATGAATATTAACATATACATGTAACATGTTATAACAGTTAATAATATATGCTAAACATACCACCAAAAGAGTGCAATAATCTGTATAGCTATAGATTAGCATTATGTTATACTTTGTTGATGGTGATCTGGACCTCTCAAATAAGACCAGTATCTATTGCCCAGCTCTGATTGCCTTTGACTCATTGGTGAGTTTCCAAATTCTTCTTGCCCTTGTTCTTCCAGATAGCGGTTGTTGCTTGTTGGAGTGACCTGCATGAGTAATTGCAGTGAATTTTGTGAACACAGCAGCCAAGGTGTGCTAGCAAGGGAGGAAGTGAATGCTTAGGGTGGTGGATGGATGGTAATAGGAGCAATCAAATGAGCTCCTTTGTCCTAATGGTGTTAATCGTCTTGAGAGTTGTTGGACATGCACTCATCCAGGCCAATGAAAAATCAGAATCAGAATCAGGTGTATTATCACTGACAGTCTGAAATGTGGTAACAGTACAGTGCAAGACATAAAAATTCCTATGAATGACAATAAATAAATAGATAGATACAGTACATACAGTAGTTAGATAGATGATTGACAAATATGTTGTGCAAAAGAGGAATAGCGAGGTAGTGTTCATAGGTTGGTTTATTGTACATTCACAAATCTGATACCAGAGGAGAATCAGCTGTTTCAGAATCATTGAGTGTTGGTCTTCAGGCTCTTGTACCTCCTCACTGATGATAGTAATGAGAAGAGAGCGTAACCTGAATAGTGACAGTCCTTAATAATGGATGCTATCTTCATGAGGCAACACCTTTTGAAGATAGCCTCGATGATGGAGAGGGTTGTGCCCATGATGGAGTTGGTTGAGTCTATAACACTTCAGTCCCATGCATTGTAGACTCCGTTACACAGGGTAATAACATTTAGGAAATTTGAAGTTGACTCAAGCCCCAACAGGATACCCATCCTGTGGCCCATCCCCATTGCTATAGTGTGTGACTACTCCAGTTTAGTTTCTAATCAATGATGGCACAAGGGATTTGAGGATTTTGATGGCAATACTATTAATATCAATGGCAAAGTCTGGCTGCCCCTTGTAAAAGATGGTCATTGTGTGGCATAAATAATACTTGCTACCTGTAAGCTATTCCAGGTCTTGCTGCATGCAGGCATGACTGATATGTGACATGGCACAAATACAACAGAACTAAACATAGTGCAATGATCACAGAACAGTCTCTGCTTTAGGAGACCACACTTGGAGTGTTGTGTAGAGTTTTAGTCATAGGAAAGACATCCTCAGGTTGGAGACGGTGCAGAAGAGATTTGAGGATGTCCTGGATAGCTGAGTTATAGGGACAGTTAACCACACTAGCTTTTTATTCCATGGAGCATTGGAGAATGAGGGGTAATAAGATGATGAGGAGTATAGATAAGATGGAGAGTCATAGGGTTTTTTCCAGCATTAGAGCCCCAAACTAAATACAAGATAAGAGGGGAGGGATTTAAGTGACTTGAAGGGACAGTTTGCAAAGTACCTGGAATGAGATGCCAGTGGAGGTGGTTGAAATAGTTACAATTTCAACATTTAAGAGGCATTTGGATAGGAACATGGAAGGGAGGGGTTTGGCAGGTTAAGGGCCAAATGTGGGGAACTGAGAGTAGCAGGGAGGATCCTGTGGTTAACATGGATCAGATAGGATGAAGGACTTGTTACCATGTTGTATTAATCTGACTCCACAGTGGAGAACTTTCTGAGTAGTTGCATCACATCCTTGTATGGAGCTTCAATGCACAGGGTATGCTTGGAAATTACAGAGGAGCTGTCCAGAGCTGATTGGCAGGATGAATTGCAGAACAGCAATAGCAGGAGTTTACATGAGCAATTTAGAAGGCACATGATAGGTACATCACAAAGAAGAAAAAGTATTCTAAAGGAAGGATGAGGCAACCATAGCTGACAAGGGAAATCAAAGCCAATATAAAAGCAAAAGATAGGGCATATAATAGAGGAGAAATTAGCAGGAAGGTTAGAGGATTGGGAAACCTGTTAAAAAAAAACATCAAAAGGCAACTAAAAAAGCCACAAGGGGGAAAAGATTAAATATGAAGCTAAACTAGTCAACAGTATCAAAGATAATACCAAAATTTATTTTCAGATATATACACTGTAAAAGAGAGGCGGGAGTGGATTTTGGACCACGAGAAAATTACGCTGGAGATGTAGTAATGGGGGACAAGGAAATGGTGGATGAGATAAATAAGTATTTGCATCAGTATTCACCATAGAAGACACTAGCAATATGACAGAAATTTGAGAGTGTCGGGGACAGAGTGAGTGCAGTTGCTAACAAGAGGGAGAAAGTTCTTGGGAAACTCAAAGGTCAATAAGTCACCTGAACCAGATGGTCAACGTCCCAGAATTCTGAAAGAGGTGGCTGAAGAGATTCTGGAGGTATTAGTAATGATCTTTCAAGAATCGCTAGATTCTGGCATGGTTCCAGAGAACTGGAAAATCACAAATGTCATGACTCACTAACAACGGATGAAGGCTGAAAAAAGGATATTATAGGCTACTTAGTCTGTCCTCAGTGGTTGGGAAGATGTTGGAGTCAATTACTAAGGTTGCGGTTTCAGAGTACTTGAAGGCATATGATAAAATAGGTCAAATTCAGCATGATTTCATTAAGGGAAAATCTTGCCTGACAAATCTGTTATAATTCTTTGAGAAAGTAACAAGCTGGATAGACAAAGGAGAATGAGTGGATGGTGTGTCCTCTCTGCCTCTGTAATTCCCATGCATACCCTGTGCATTGAAGCTCCATACAAGGTTGTGATGCAACCAGTCAGAAAGCTCGCCACTGTAGAGTCAGAATAATACAACATGGAAACAAATCCTTCATCCCAAACTAGTTCATGCCAACCACAGCATTTTCCCTTCAACAGAGTGCCGTGCATGAGGCTGTTTAACAAGAGCCCATGGTATTACAGGAGAGATAATAACTGATAGAACATTGGATGATTGACAGGAGGCAAAGAATGGGAATAAGGGGAACCTTTTCTGATCGGCTTCCAATGACTAGTGGTGTTCCACAAGGTCTGTGTTGGGATTGCTTCTTTTAACTTTGTATGTCAATGATTTGGATGACAGAATTGATGAGTTTGTGACCAGGTTTGCAGATGATATTAAGATCGGTGGAGGGGCGAATGGTATTGAGGAAGCAGGGCGTCTGCAAAAGGATTTGGACAGATCAGGAGAATGGGCAAAGAAGTGACAAATGCAATACAATGCCAGGAAGTGTATGGTCATGCACTTTGATAGAAGGAATAAAAACATAGACTATTTCCTAAACACAGTGAAAATTCAAAGATTTGCAGTGCCAAGGGACTTAGGAGTGGTCCATGAGCAGGATTCCCTAAAGGTTAATTTCTAGGTTGAGTTGCTGGTGAGGAAGGCAAATGCAATGTTTGCATTCATTTCAAGAAGAACAGAATATAAAAGCAAGGATGTGATGCTGAGGCTTTGTAAGACACTGGCAAGGCATCACATGAAGTATTGTGAGCAGTTTTGAGCCCCTCATTTAAGAATGTATATACTGACATTGGAGAGGGCTCAGAGAAGGTTCACAAGAATGATTCCAGAAATGAAAGGGTTAACATACGAGAATCAATTTATGGCTCTGGGCCTCTATTCACTGAAATTCAGAAGAATGAGGGGGGATCTCATTGAAAATTATTGAATGTTGAAAGGCCTAGACAGAGAG
The DNA here is from genome assembly GCF_030028105.1 of Mobula birostris. Lineage (NCBI taxonomy): Eukaryota > Metazoa > Chordata > Chondrichthyes > Myliobatiformes > Myliobatidae > Mobula > Mobula birostris. The sequence continues at coordinate 80,854,036 of NC_092378.1, forward strand.
GATATGGAGAGAAGGGTGCAGGAGTCTCGGACCAGTGGGCACAGCCTAAAGAAGAGGTGATGCCTAAAGAAGTCAGCATCCATCGCTAAGGACCTTCACCATCCAGGACATGCCCTCTTCTCATTACTGCCAATGAGGAGGAGGTACAGAAGCCTGAAGACCCACACTCAATGATTTAGGGATCATCCTCTGCCATCACATAACCCAGGTTAATTAAACCCAAAGGTGTCATGTTAAAAAGCTCCACCTTGTAAAGGGATGAAAACGAGGTTTACCAACTTTAAAAAAAAGAACTTGGCAATAAAAAAGCTATGCGGGAATAAGGCATGGCTGCCGCAGCGCGGGAAAGCGAGAGAAATGCAGTAAACTATTAGAAACTAAAGACGTTAACGGTTAAAAGTGGAATTATTAATGAGTATCTCTACCCTGCTTATTTGAAAACCTCAGTCATAGTCATAGTCATAGTCATACTTTATTGACCCTGGGGGAAATTGGTTATCACAGGGTGAAAGCCCTGGAGGAGAGACAATATCGATAAAAGATCTATTGAAGCTACGGATATAACAAGCAGCAGCTGTAATGAGACTGAGACGAATGACCAAGATCTCTACCGTGTAACCAGGAATTATTTCTGTTAAATCACACCAAGCAATTTGGTCAGGGTTATTTTTGTATAAGTTTGTGAATTAACTTTCTGTGGATGATCAACTACTTCATCCACAAAACAAGAAAGAAGATAGCAACCCACCCCAAGATGAAGAACCAGAACGGGAACAAAATGTTTCATGACATAGAGGATTTAATAAGGTTGGATGTATAAGTTTATTTTCATTTGAAGGACTTGAATCTGATTTTCTGTAAGAACTGATTATTCTTGCAAAGATTTTGAAAAGTTACTGAATGAGATTTACTTTGTTTAAAAGTTATGATGTTGGAGAATTGTCGTGAAAGGAGTTAACCTGTATAGATATATAATTTTTGAACTTGAATTTGAATTTGTAGATATACTGACTGGAACTGAAACTGAAGTTAACCATGATAAGAATCAGAATTCACTTAGTTTTTTAACTAATAGGGATAAATAAAAAGGAAAAGTTTGTCTGTAAACCTTTAACTAGGAAATAACACTAGATCTAATTAGTTAGAGAAATTGGAGTAACAAAGGTTATTCTAATGAATATCACTGATTATAATTGAACAGGAATTTGGTTTTTGTTGATATCTGAGATTTGGAACCTAACAGAATGTTGAAATATGAATTGTTCTTACTCATGTAAATATTTTAGAAATCTTGTTTTTTTATATAAACAAAACTTACCTCCAGAAGTACATGTTTTCTACTTACTGCCTCCTTCCAACATCTAGAGCTTTTGATGGCCTACTAGACACTATGTAATTTGATTTTCTCATAAAGAGTGCGGCAACCAGTCATATGAGATAAGACAAGCACTACACGAGTGTTACAGTCAGATTTTTGGACAATGAATCCATGACCACCATTTTGATAAACCTTTTGTTTGCAGTATGCATTTATTTGTATAATTTATAGTAATCTATGTCTTTGCATTGTACTGCTGCGGGAAAACAAATTTCACAATGTGTAGGTCAGTGATAATATATCTGATTCTGAAGATGCAGGACTCTGCTGTGACTAACTCATGCAATGCTGTCCTGAACACTGACCAGAAGCAAGTGCATATTTTGTGTGAACTGAGTCCAGCCTTCCCCTTTGACTCCCACTGTCTTAATTTCACCTTGAACCCAAACCAAACTTAAGAGACTGGGGAAGAGGAGGTTGGCTCACAAAAAGAGAAAGCTTGCAGAAAGTGCGAGAAGGAGGATAGGCAGGTGATAGAGAAAGGATGTGCTCAGACCGAAGGTTTGGGATGCGTCTATTTTAATGTAAGGAATGTTGTGAACAAAGAGGATGAGCTTAGAGCATGGATCAGTACCTGGAGATATGATGTGGTGGCCATTACAGAGACTTGGATGGCTCAGGGACCGGAATGGTTACTTCAAGTACTGGGATTTAGATGTTTCAGAAAGGACAGGGAGGGAGGCAAAAGAGATGGAGGCGTGGCCCTGTTAATCAGAGATAGTGTTACGGCTACAGAAAAGGTGGATGCCGTGGAGGGATTGTCTACGGAGTCTCTGAGGGAGGAGGTTAGGAACAGGAAGGGTCAATAACTTTACTGGTTGTTTTTTATAGGCCGCCCAATAGTAACAGGGATATCGAGGAGCAGATACAGAAACAGATCCTGGAAAGGTGTAATAATAACAGAGTTTTCGTGATGGGAGATTTTAATTTCTCAAATATTGATTGGCATCTCCCTAGAGCAAGGGGTTTAGATGGGGTGGAGTTTGTTAGGTGTGTTCAGGAAGGTTTCTTGATACAATATCTAGATAGGTCTACAAGAGGAGAGGTTGTACTTGATTTCGTATTGGGAAATGAACCTGGTCAGGTGTCAGATCTCTCAGTGGGAGAGCATTTTGGAGATAGTGATCATGATTCTATCTCCTTTACAATAGCATTGGAGAGAGATAGGAATAGACAGGTTAGAAAAGCGTTTAATTGGAGTAAGAGGAATTATGAGGCTATCAGGCAGGAAATGGGAAGCTTAAACTGGAAACAGATGTTCTCAGGGAAAAGTATGGAAGAAATGTCAAGTCAAGTCACTTTTTATTGTCAATTCGACCATAACTGCTGGTACAGTACACAGTAAAAATGAGATAACGGTTCTCAAGACCATGGCGCTACATGAACAATACAAAAACTGCACTGAACTACGTGGCAAGTGTGGCGAATGTTCAAGTGATATTTGTGTAGAGTTGTGCATAGGTACGTTCCAATGAGACAGGAAAGTTATGGTAGGGTACAGGAACCATGGTGTACAAAGGCTGTAATAAATCTAGTCAAGAAGAAAAGAAAAACTTACAAAAGGTTCAGAGAGCTCAGTAATGTTAGAGATCTAGAAGATTATAAGGCTAATAAGAAGGAGCTTAAGAAGGAAATTAGGAGAGCCAGAAGGGGCTATGAGATGGCCTTGATGGGCAGGATGAAGAAAAACCCTAAGGCATTCTACAAATATGTGAAGAGCAAGAGGATAAGATGTGAAAGAATAGGACCTATCAAGTGTGATAGTGGAAAAGTGTGTATGGAACCGGAGGAAATAGCAGAGATACTTAATGAATACTTTACTTCAATATTCACTATGGAAAAGGATCTTGGTGATTGTAGTGATGACTTGCAGCAGACTGAAAAACTTGAGAATGTCGATATTATGAAAGAGGATGTGCTGGAGCTTTTGGAAAGCATCAAGTTGGATAAGTCGCCGGGACCGGATGAGATGGACACCCAGGTTACGGTGGGAGGTGAGGGAGGAGATTGCTAAGCCTCTAGCGATGATCTTTGAATCATCAGTGGGGACGGGAGAGGTTCCGGAGGATTGGAGGGTCGTGGATGGTGTTCCTTTATTCAAGAAAGGGAGTAGAGATAGCCTAGGAAATTATAGAGCAGTGAGTCTTACCTCAGTGGTTGGTAAGTTGATGAAGAAGATCCTGAGAGGCAGGATTTATGAACATTTGGAGAGGTATAATATGATTAGGAATAGTTAGCATGGCTTTGTCAAGTGCAGGTCATGCCTTACGAGCCTGATTAAATTTTTTGAGGATGTTACTAAACACATTGATAAAGGAAGAGCAGTAGATGTAGTGTATATGGATTTCAGCAAGGCACTTGATAAGGTACCCCATGCAAGGCTAATTGAGAAAGTAAGGAGGCATGGGGTCCAAGGGGACATTGCTTTGTGGATCCGGAACTGGCTTGCCCTCAGAAGGCAAAGAGCGGTTGTAGAAGGGTCATATTCTGCATGGAGGTCGGTCACCAGTAGAGTGCCTCAGGGATCTGTTCTGGGACCCTTACTCATCGTGATTTTTATTAATGACCTGGATGAGGAAGTGGAGGGATGGGTTAGTAAGTTTGCTGATGACACAAAGGTTGGAGGTGTTGTGGATAGTGTGAAGGGCTGTCAGAGGTTACAGTGGGATAATGATAGTATGCAAAACTGGGCTGAGAAGCGGCAGATGGAGTTCTTCCCAGATAAGTCTGAAGTGGTTCATTTTGGTAGGTCAAATATGGTGGCAGAATATGATATTAATGGGAAGACTCTTGGCAGTGTGGAGGATCAGAGGGATCTTGGGGTCCGAGTCCATAGGACACTCAAAGCAGCTCCGCAGGTTGACTTTGTGGTTAAGAAGGCGTACGGTGTATTGGCCTTCATCAATCATGGAATTGAATTTAGGAGCCGAGAGGTAATGTTGTAACTATATTGGACTCTAGTCAGACCCCACTTGGAGTACTGTGCTCAGTTCTGGATGCCTCACTACAGGAAAGATGTGGAAGCCATAGAAAGGGTGCAGAGTAGATTTACAAAGATGTTCCCTGGATTGGGGAGCATGTCTTATGAAAATAGTTTGAATAAACACGGCCTTTTCTCCTTGGAGCAACGGAAGATGAGAAGTGACCTGATAGAGGTGTGTATGATGATGAGAGGCGTTGATCATGTGGATAGTCAAAGGCTTTTCCCCAGGGCTGAAATGGTTGCCACAGAGGACACGGCTTTAAGATGCTGGGGAGTAGGTACAGAGGAGATGTCAGGGGTATGTTTTTTACTCAGAGAGTTGTGAGTGCGTGGAATGGGCAATGAGTGCCGGCAATGGTGGTGGAGGTGGATACAATAGGGTCTTTTAAGAGACTTTTGGATAGGTACATGGAGCTTAGAAAAATAGAGGGCTATAGGTAAGCCCAGTAATTTCTAAGGTCCGGACATGTTCGGAACAATTTTGTGGGTCGAAGGGCCTGTATTGTGCTGTAGGTTTTCTACGTTTCTATGTTTCTATGGATGACATACTCAGTCAATGCTGTTTTACTGTCAAAGATCCTTTTCTTCATGTTTGAATATGCAGTCAGATCTGTAGCTGAATGAAAAAGGTATAACAAAAACTGAGTACTGCTTCACTCCATGAAGCCATGGCATGTTCCATAATGGACACAGTGAACATAATGGGTTTGTACAACAATCCTGTCATTTCATGTTCACCATTTACCATGTATCTTATTTTTCTAGATTAGCTTATAAGTTTTTGCTGCTGTTTTGAGATGGAACATCACTTCTTAGAATCAGTCCAGGTCCACAGATCAGAAACAAAATAGATTCTGCAGATGCCGGAAATCCAGAGTAACACACAAAATGCTGGAGGAACTCAGCAGGTCAGAGAGGAATAAAGAGTCCTGATGATGGGTCCTGGCCTGAAACATCGACTCTTTATTACTCAGGCCTCCAGATCCAGAAAAATAAACATGAGCCTATATGTCCAAGGTACACCCGAGTAATGCCTGGGTCAGCATCTGCCTCCTGAGAAGCGGCCTCCTCAAAGTTCATTGATATTTAAGACAAATTCTTTACATAGAAACATAGAAAACCTGCTGCACAATACAGGTCCTTCAGTCCACAATGCTGTGTCAAACATGTACCAATAATCCTCTATTTTTCTGAGCTCCATGTACTATGGAACAGTCTCTTCAAAGACCCTATCATATCCACCTCCACCTCAGTCGCTGGCAGCCCAGTCCACACACTCGCCACTCTCCGTATAAAAAACTTACCCCTAACATCTCCTCTGTACCTACTTCCAAATACCTTAAAACTGTGCTTTCTCGTGTTAGTCATTTCAGCCCTGGGAAAATGCCTCTGACTATCCACATGATCAATGCCTCTCATCATCTTATACACCTCTATCAGGTCACCTCCCATCCTCCGTCGCACCAAGGAGAAAAGGCAGAATTCACTCAGCCTATTCGCATAAGGCATGCTCCCCAATCCAGGCAACAACCTTGTAAATCTCCTCTGTACCTTTTCTATAGTATCCACATCCTTCCTGCAGTGAGGTGACCAGAACTGAGCACGGTACTCCAAGTGGAGCCTGACCAGGGTCCTGTACAGCTGTAACATTACCTCTCGGCTTTTAAACTCAATCCCATAGTTGATGAAGGCCACTACACTGTACACCTTCTTAACCACACAGTCAACCTGTGCAGCAGCTTTGAGTGTCCTATGGACTTGGATCGCAAGATCCCTCTCATCCTCCACACTGCCAAGAGTCTTACCATTAATACTATATTCTGCCGTCATATTTGACCTACCCAAATGAACCATCTCACACTTATAGAAAACATAGAAAATAGGTTCAGGAGTAGGCCATTCGGCCCTTCGAGCCTGCACCGCCATTTATTATGATCATGGCTGATCATCCAACTCAGAACCCTGCACCAGCCTTCCCTCCATACCCTCTGATCCCCCTAGCCACAAGGGCCATATCTAACTTGAACTCCATCTACCACTTCTTAGCCCTAAGTTTTGTATTCTACCGATGTCCCACTGTAACCTCTGACAGCCCTCCACACTATCTACAACACCTCCAACCTTTTGTGTCATCAGCAAATTTACTAACCCATCCCTCTACTTCCTCATCCAAGTCATTTATAAAAATCACAAAGGGTAGGGGTCCCAGGACACATCCCTGAGGTACACCAATGGTCACCAACATCCATGCAGAATTTGACCCATCTACAACCACTCTTTGCGTTCTGTGGGCATGACGATTCTGGATCCACAAAGCAAGGTCCCCATGGATGCCATGCCTCCTTATTTTTTCAATAAGCCTGGCAAGGGGTACCTTATCAAATGCCTCACTGAAATCCATATACACTACGTCTACTACTCTACCTTCATCAATATAGAAACATAGAAAACCTACAGCACAATACAGGCCCTTCGGCCCACAGAGTTGTGCCAAAGATGTCCCTACCTTAGAAATTACTCGGTTTACCTATACCCTCTATTTACTAAGCTCCATGTACCTATTGAAGAGTCTCTTAAAAGACCCTAACGTATCCACCTCCACCACCATTGCTGGCAGCCCATTCCATGCACTCACCACTCTCTGAGTAAAAAACTTGCCCCTGACATCTCCTCTGTACCTACTTCCCAGCACCTTAAACCTATATCCTCATGTGGCAACCATTTCAGCCCTGGAAATAAGCCTCTGACTATCCACATGATCAATGCCTCTCATCATCTTATACACCTCTATCAGGTCTTCTCTCATCCTCTGTCCCTCCAAGGAGAAAAGGCCGAGTTCACTCAACCTATTCTCATAAGGCATGCTCCCCAATCCAGGCAACATCCTTGTAAATCTACTCTGCACCCTTTCTATGGCTTCCACATCCTTCCTGTAGTGAGGTGAGCAGAACTGAGCACTGTACTCCAAGTAGGGTCTGACCAAAGTCCAATATAGCTGCAACGTTACCTCACGGCTCCTAAACTCAATTCCACAATTGATGAAGGCCAATACATCATATGCCTTCTTAACCACAAAGTCAACCTGCTCAGCTTCTTTGAGTGTTCTATGGACTCGGACCCCAAAATCCCTCTCATCCTCCACACTGCCAAGAGTCTTACTTTAATACTATATTCAGCCATCATATTTGACCTACCAAAGTGAACCACTTCACACTTATCTGGGTTGAACTCCATCTGCCACTTCTCAGCCCAGTTTTGCATCCTATCAATGTCCTGCTGTAATTTCTGACAACCCTCCACACTATCCACAACACCTCCAACCTTTGTGTCATCAGCAAACTTACTAACCCATCCCTCCACTTCCTCATCCAGATCATCTATAAAAATCATGAAGAGTAAGGGTCCTAGAATAGATCCCTGAGGCACTCCACTGGTCACTGATCTCCATGCAGAATATGACCTGTCTACAACCACTCTTTGCCTTCTATGGGCAAGCCAATTCTGGATCCACAAAGCAATGTCCCCTTGGATCCCATGCCTCCTTACTTTCTCAATAAGCCCTGCATGGGGTACCTTGTCAAATGCCTTGGTAAAATCCATATACACTACATCTACTGTTCTTCCTTCATCAGTATGCTTAGTCACATCCTCAAAAAATTCAACCAGGCTCGTAAGGCATGACTTGCATTTCACAAAGCCATGCTGACTATTCCTAATAATATTCTGCCTCTCCAAATGTTCATAAATCCTGCCTCTTAGGATCTTCTCCATCAACTTACCAACCACTGAAGTAAGACTCACTTGTCTATATTTTCTTGGTCTATCTCTAATCCCTTTATTAAATAAGGAAACAACATCTGAAACGCTCCAATCCCCTAGAACCTCTCCCATCCTCATTGATGATGCAAAGATCATTGCCAGAGGCTCAGCAATCTCCTCCCTCGGCTCCCACAGTAGCCAGGTGTATATCTCATCCGGTGCCGGTGACTTGTCCAACTTGATGTTTTCCAAAAGCTCCAGTACATCCTCTTTCTTAATGTCTATATGCTCAAGCTTTTCAGTCCACTGTAGGTCATCCCTAGAATTGCCAAGGTCCATTTCCGTAGCGAATACTGAAGCAAAGTATTCATTAAGTACTCCGCTGCCTCCTTCAATTGCATACACGTTTTTCCACTGTCACTCTTGATTGATACTATTTTCTCACATCTTATCATCTTGCTCTTCACATACTTGTAGAAATTTACCTTTTAGACAATGAAATAATACTTTATTCCATGCAAGCCACATTTAGCAAAAGGCCAAATGTAATTGGAGATGATGACAAAGAAATAAAAGACAGAATTATTTCATGGGTGACATGGTAGCATCTCCTGCCATTGTCTGTAAGGAATTTTGACATTATCCTTATGACCGCATGGATTCCCTCGGAATGCTCCAGTTTCCACCCACATTCCAGAGATGTATGATTAGGGTTAGTTAATTGTGGGCGTGCTATGTTGGCACTGAAGCATTGTAACTCTTGCAGGCTGCCCCCGGCACATTCTTGGACAATTGGTCATTGAGGTAAAACAATGTATTTTATTGTGTTTCAATGTACATGTGACAAATAAAGACAAACATTAAAATAAGATGTCAGTGTCTGTGGGAAAGACTACTTTTGGCTGTCATAAAAATACAATGCTGACAAATAAATCTAATTGAGAAGTCAAGAGAAATATTATTGCCCGATACAGTTAGATCCTGTTCCCATGTGTCTGGTTAAAGAGAAGGAAGGGAACAGTGAGAGGGGAAAAATAGGAGGGTGTCTTTGAAGGGACAGGACGGACTGATGGGGAATGATGTGATAGAAGAAGGTCAAGGGAGTAGGACAAAACAGCGAAAGAACAATAAGGAAGGGTTTTAAAGGTTACAGGAAGGGTGGCAAAGGAAAGGGAAAGATGTGAGGCCAAACCTATGACTGCAGCAGCAGCAGCAAACCGAAGAAATAGCTGGTAATATTGTTGAGAAGCCTACAGGAACAGTTCTGGCCTCAGCAAGTGGAGGAATGAGATTGCTCCAATTGCTCCAAGAGATTTGAAAGGCTGAATGGCCTCTCTGCACCAAAAGGGAATATGAATATGTAAAAAGCAGAAGCAATTCTGCAGATGCTGGTATTCTTGTGGAACACAAAATACTGGAGGAACCCAGTAGGTCAGGGAGATCAGGAGGGAAATAAACAGTTGATATTTCGGGACGAGATCCTTCATCAGGACTGGAAAGGAAGGTGGGGGAGGTGAAGGAGAACAAGCTGGTAGGTGATAGGTGAGTCCAGGTGGGTGGATGGGGGGGAAGGGGAATGAAGTGAGAAGCTGTGACGTGATGGGTGGAAAAGATATAAGGGCTGGAGAAGAAATCTGAAGGAGAGGAGAGTGGACCAGGGCAAAAAGGGAGAGGAGGGACACCAAAAGGAGGTGATGGCAGTTGAGGAGAAGACAAGGGCTAAGAATTAGATTAGATTAGATTAGAGAACACTCAGTCCTCTTTTATTGTCATTTAGAAATGCATACATGCATTAAGAAATGATACAATGTTTCTCCGGAGTGATATCACAGAAAACAGGACAAACCAAAGACTAATACTAACAGAACCGCATAATTATAACATATAGTTACAGCAGTGCAAAGCAATACCATAATTTGATGAAAAACAAACCATGGGCATGGTAGAAAAAAGTCTCAAAGTCCCCAAGTCAATCGACTCCCGAGTCCCTGATAGCAGGCGGCAAAAGGGAGAAACTCCCTGCCATAAACCTCCAGGCACTGTCAACTTGCCGATGCATTGGAAGCAGCCGACCACAGCCGACAATAAGTCTGTCCGTCCGTAAACTTCGAGCCTCCAACCAGCCCTCCGATACAGCCTCCTGAGCGCCATCCTCTGCCAAGCACCTTCGACCTAGCTCCAGCCGCTGAAACAAGCAAAGCCGAGGATTCAGGGCCTTCTGCTCCGGAGATTCCGGTTACCACACAGTAGCAGCGGCAGCGAAGATGGCATTTCAGAAGTTTTCCAGATGTTCCTCTGTACTCTCATGTCTGTCTCCATCAAATCAGAATGTGTACGGTCCCCGACTTGACAGATTACAGATATCATTCACCGAATTGGCCACGCACACTGCCGTCATGCCGCCATCTTCTGGAGCCAGGATGGGGAAAGGAAAATGAGAGAAGAAGGAAGGAGCTGAAATTACTGGAAATTAGAGAAATCAAGTTCATGAACATGTAATTTTTCACTTGCATCCTTGGGACACCCTCTGATTTGATGCTTTGATATTCCTTGTGATTCTATTTCAGAGCTCATTGCCTTACACTGTTGCAAGGACGTGGCTGGGGACGAACCCAAGAGCAGGACACAGGCACGGAGACAGGGTCGTAAGGCGTTAGTGCAGCCACGAACGTGGAACAGGTATTCTGGAGAATCTTTACATGGAGGCAAGGCTTATGTAGATTATCCAGGGAATTGTGTGGAGCTGAGAACTGACAGTCCTAAGGAATCAGGAAATGAGATTTACACACACTAGAATAGACTAACGAACTGGTGAAGCCTGACAGTGACACCAGGGTTCTTATCCTCAGTTTGCTGATTGAAAGCAGGTGTGCTGTATTTCATGAAAACTGGGAACAATTGGAAATCAGACAAGGGGATTAAGACCTAATCAAGGAGATAAAAGCAAGGTGGGGCATTGCCGGACCGGACCATGACATACATGAACTGAAATGAGTACTTAAGCTACTGGTTAATACCACAGGGCAGCACATTCAATTATTTTCACTCCATTTCTGATCCAATATCTATTAGTCAGAGCCAAGATAAAACAGCCCCTCTCCCATTGAACTCACCATTGAATCTTCATTAATAAGTGAAGTTGCTATTAACTGGCCAGCACCCAAACTGAGGTGCTGTCCGTGACTAGTATACGTACATAAAAAAAATATGACATATCTGAACAAGTACACGTAATTTAATACTACTTAAACCATGTCCAACTAATAACACTCAGAGTGGTTCTCTGCTAGAGTTATTGATCCGGTCATCACTTGAGAGTTATCCTTTTATATAAATTGCACAAGCAGAAGTTAATCAAAATTCGATAAAAATGAAATTTAATCTGTATATATCATCCATTTAAAAATTGCTGAATTCAATGAAATGGAGCTCTAAATGCACAGGGGATCCTGTCATCAAGAAGCTTCAAGTTATGTGTTTTGAGGATACACTGGGAAAAAACAAATGTGTTTGGTGCTTAACTACTTCAGCATGTTCTTCATATGTTGCCAGACATAATGGGTAATTTCACACACCTCATTCAAATTCTTTGTAGAACCCAGAGCTATCCTAACTTCCAGTAAAGACGGTGTTGAGCTGCAGTCTCTGTCGAGATTGTGGCTCAGGCATAGTGGTGTTTTTAAGTTTGTCGGGCTAGTTTTGGGGAGAGAGAGTGAAGTTAGGCGTCAGGTTAGGATTTAGGGATGGGACGTAGAGGAGTTAGAAGTCAGACCCTTGCTCCTTGTTCAAAGGCCAGCAATACGAACAGGTGACAAAGGATAGCTTTTTAATTGATTCTATTGCATTTCTTCGCTTTTCTGTGAAGGCCCGCAAGAAAATTAAACTCAAGGCAGTAAATGGTGACATATACAGTACATACCTTGATAGTAAGTTGACTTTGAACTTAGAACTTCAAATACAGATAAAGGGCTGTTCCCATTTGATGGGTCCTGGAAAGTATGAGGGCCTGGAGTTGAAGCCTGGACGAGGGGTACCATTATTAACTAGTCTAGGGGATGATGCTAAAGGTCAAAGCCAAGCAGTCAATCTGAAGTCCCTCAGTCAAAACTTGATGGCTGTAGCCTAGAGATTGGAGGCCCAGAGGCCTCCCCTGGAGTTGGAGTACTGTTCATGTGGATAGGGAGGGAGGGTGGGTGAGAGGAAAGGGGCTTGTTTTTCTGTTGTTGTTTTGTTGCTTGTTGTGTTCCATGTTGTTCTGCTGAGCATCGTAGGTGTGCTGTGTTGGCCCAGTGTGTTTGGTGACACCTGATGGCTGCCTCCAGCACATCCTTAGGAGCAACATACACAGTTCTTTAGGTGTGTTGGTTGTTAATGCAAATGACTCATTTCACTGTGTGTTTCAATGCACACGTGATCGGTAAATGTGAATCTGACATAGATTCTATTTTATTGGTGATGATGATGAAGAGTGTACTGTTCAATGGACTTTCTGGGAGAAACATGATAAGATCTTATGTCATGAAATTAGCTGAGTGTCTAAATTTTTAGGTACCCCTGTCCCCTGGATTATTAATTATCATAAATTAGATCATTAATCTAATCAGTCAATCATGTGGCAGCAACTCAATGCATAAATGATTGCAGACATGATCAAGAAGTTCAGATGTTGTTCAGACCAAACATCAGAATAGGGAAGAAATGTGATCTTAGTGACTTTGACCATGGAATGAATGTTGGAGTATCTCCAGAAATGATGACTTCTTGGGATTTTCATACTCAACAATCTCTAGAGTTTACAGAGAATGGTGTGAAAAACAAAAAAAAATCCAGTGAGCAGCAGTTCTCTGGGTGAAAATGCCTTGTTAATGAGAAAGGTCAGAGGAGAATGGTTCAAGCTGACAGGAACAAAACACCTACTGGTAGTCTACTAGTTGTTCGTCCATCTGCTTTCTTGACCGTTTCACCTTCCATGGATCTCGTCCGCTCAATCCGCCGGAGTCTGTCTTCACATGCTGGGATAGTCTACTACAAGTAACTACAAGCACCAAAATTTTGCATGGCTAATGGTGAGAGGGACCTCACGGTCAGGTCTTTACTGTACAGAACCGAAGAACCGAACCGAAGGACGATGACACCTAACAGTGACTCCTTTGCTTGCATCTTCAGAAGCAGTTCTATTTCCATCTTTAATATCTCTACTTTTCTCTTTCTTTTTTTCCTTTCAGAGTTGTTTTGAAGAACCTGACCTGGAGTTACACGCTGACTTCGGTTCTTTGTGGGAATGGGACCCGCTCTCGGGGTCTCACAACTGGCTGTTATTCGATGTACCAAGGACGCAGCCTAGAAGACTAGCATGCCTTCAGGATGCTGGGATTTCATGGCTCTGGAGGCATGTGGGCTCGAGGTTGGTGCCTCTGCTGTAATCGGTGTGTAGTGGGAGATGGAAGATCATAAGCAACAAGCTGGCTGCTGGCTGTGTGCCCAGAGACCTGAGTTCTTTGGGCACAAAGATTGGAAAAAACGATGCAACAGACTTCTAACGTCATAAATCAGTGAGTTGTTTGTTATGTCTCCCCTCTCGCTGTGAAATGGACACATCTCTTTTTCCCTTATTAGGGTGAGAGAGAGCCTGTGGTATGTCAAGTTACCAGGTGAACGAGTGGTCTTTGTGGTACTGCAAGTGTCTGTGTCTTTATTATGCTTTGCTACATGTTTGAGTGCTTGGTGGGGGCGCTGATGCTTTTTTTGCTGGTGGGGGAGGGGGAGTCGTTGCTTTGCTGCTGCTTATGCGTGAGAGTGGGGAGCTGGGGGGTCTTTGGGGTTCTAACATTTAACTACCATTTATTCTTTGGGGCACTCTGTTTTTGTGGATGGTTGCGATGAAAAAGAATTACAGGGTGTATATTATATACATTCCTCTGACATTAAATGTACCTTTGAAACCTTTGGCAGATCATCCATCAATGCATACTGCCTTAGGCATGGCTCTGGTATGGAAGGGATTGTTGTAGACTATGGAAAAGGATGTCAGGGCCCTTGTCTTAGTTCATCCAAAAAGTGCATGACAGAGGACCTTGTGATCAGTGAGCTGTTCCCAGGGGCACACGCCAGGCCAGCTATCCAGAGAATATGCACCACACAACATTAAAGGACAGTAAAGGCACCTTGGCCATAATGTTGTGCCAACCCTTTAAGCTACTCTAAGATCAATTTAACCCTTCCCTCCTACATTGCTCTTGATTTTTCTATCATCCATGTGCTATCAAAGATTTTCTTAAAATCTCCCTAATGTATCAGCCTTTATCACCACCCTTGGCAGCATGTTCCATACACCCATGACTCTGAGTGAAAAGCTTACCTCTGACTTCTCCCCCAGACCTTCCTCCAATCACCTTAATAATTATGTGTAAGACTCGCTTTGCCTAGTGACATGATCTTGGGGGTGGCACCCCCTACCTGGCCAAACTTTAGCACTCTTGTTTGGATGGATGCTGCATGTTGTGTCCCCTGTGTAACATCAGTAAGCTGAAATAACATTCAGTCTACAATGTGTGGTTAAACGATTACGATTTTATATTTAAGTATGGGGTTAGTAGAAAAACAAAAGAAAAGGAAAACGAATAAAAGGCACCAATAATCTCATAAACATGTCCGGTGCACAAACATTGGAGCTTATGGATTCCCTTTCGCTGATCCCCCTCCGCTTGTCGTTGACCCCTGGGCTCCCGCCCCAAGCCTAGGCCCAGCGGGTCCGGCAACCGTCTCTTCAAGCCACGTCTTCTCTCTTCATCCTCCTCGCACCTTCTCTCTCAAATCCCACGCAAACAACAGCTTTCAGATATACAAGAAAGAATAACACCTATCCCAATTGGTTAGCAAATGAATCCATTAGTCCTGCGAGACCATCGATCTGCGTCTGGAAAGTCTTCACTTTCCAGGACGCGGGCCTGAGCAAGGTTGTATGGAAGACCAGCAGTTGCCCATGCTGCAAGTCTCCCCTCTCCACGACACCAGTGTCGTCCCAGGGAAGGGCATTTGGACCCATACAGCTTGGCACCAGTGTCGTCACAGAGCAATGTGTGATTAAGTACCTTGCTCAAAGACACAACACATTGCCTCGGCTGGGGCTCGAACCCACAACCTGCAGGTTGCTAGTCCAATGCCTTAACTACTTGGCCACGTACCCACATGTGCAAATGAATACAAGTCCCGTTACCAATAATTATAATTATAATCACTAATTATAACCCAAACATGTTACTACAGAGAACATTACCTTATCAGTTAACATTACAGAGAAGCCAATTTATTATAACACTACAGAGAAGCCATTTTATTAGCCTTAGCAAGTAACATGAAAGAAGAAACCCTTTACACTCTCCCTCCACCAAATTTAGTCCTCATGACTTTTAAATAACTCGCAAACCCTTCCTGCAGACACAAAAACACAATCCAGGTACAAACAGTGACATTGCTCCCCAAACAGTAGACCTTACGCCCTATTCCCCAGGCGCTACATCGGCCTATCCAGGACTCTCCTAATCCTCTGAGACCTCCATACCCCCTCACCTAAGCCCTTCAGGCTCAGACACTACTGGGGATACCTTGGGTCTGCTTGCCAAATCCTCTCTCAATCTCTTACTCATCCCCCCACTGCAACTCGGAGTCTCCTGTCCTGTGTCCAGGCACCCCGTCTGTCCTTCAAGGTCCTGCAGTAACCCAGGCTGCCCACAGCTAGCCCCTCTCCCCTCAGCTGACTCAGTGGGAGAAGGGCCAGGAGTCTTTTCATCCAACAAGGGGAAGTTAGCAAAAAGTTAGCATGTACCACACCTCCATCTCATCATCCATCGAATCCGTATTCTTCCCCTTTTCCTCGATTTGTAGCTGCTGGTTGGTTCCTTCCACACTGGAGCACTTGGCCTGGACTGCTTCTGCTGCCTCTTCAGCCTCCTGTAATCGAGACGACGGCTTCTTCTTGGACTCTTCCAACTCTCACCACGGTCTTCACAGTTCTGACTCATGCTTCTTGGTCATCTCAATCTGGGATGCAGTTCCTCCACCAGCTTCTTCCACCCCGACCTGAAAAGCAGCAGTTAAAGATTGTTTAGCCTCCAGTTTAGTGTTCACTGAACTTACCTCCAGCTTTTTCTTCCTAATGAATTCTTCCAGGTCTACTTTCAGTTTTTCCACTTCATTTAAACTGTCGATGGTCATCTTCAGGTTCCCTTCAAGCTTCCGTTTCCCTCTTCCGAGACCTGTCCGCAATTGCTTCACTTCCTCGGAAGTGTAGTCAAACTCCCCTCTCTGGGCTCTCAGTTTTCTGTTGGCCTCCATCAGACAGCTTTCTTTTTCTTCCCCAACTTGTAAGTCTTCCAACTGGTTCTGGATCACTTTCTCCAGTCTCTGCTGGGAATTCTGTCTCTCCGTCTTCACTTCAAACTTGATCCCATAGAGACAGTCACTCACGAGCTGCGACCTTCACCAGACCTGGCACGTGTCCAGAGAAAGCTTTAACTCTTTAGTTCTCAGCTGCTCCTGCAACAGCCTTGCTTCATATTCTTCCGAGGCAGATCCAAATACTAGGAGATCACCCAAATACACCAAAGCTCCGAACAATTCCACATCCCCCACCGTCTTCCTCATGCCCCGCTGGAAAGTTGCAAGGGCTCCGGATATGCCCTGGGCATCTTTTTGGACTGGAAGAATCCCAGGAGACTTATAACAGCTGTCTTCTTCTTGTCGGCCTCACTCATTGGGATCTGGCAACATCCACTGCTCAGATCCAGCACGTTAAACCACTTCACACCACTCAGACAGACCAATGCACCTTCGACCCTCGAGACCGCATACCGGTCAGGTACAGTGCACCTGTTCAGCATCCTATAACCCACACACATGCTGCCTGCGTCCTCCACGTCTTCAGGTGCCAGTCGCCGCGACCTCTCTCTCACCAAAGTGTTTTCAGCGGTCAACTCCCCCCTCTCGTGGTACATCGAAGCATCCACTGACAGGTTCTCACCCTCAGATACTTGCCCCGGGCCGTACCACCATCAACTCTTGTTTAAATTCGGTACCGGCCCAATGTTGCTACACACGTCCTAACAAGCAGCTCGAAACACTGGGTGCACAGACAATACCCCCAAACAGCTCTCACCTGCCTCCTCCTGGCAGGCCCCCATGCACCTCCTCACCAGCGGGGTGTTGGTCCCCTCCCGAATCAAAACACTGCCCATCTCAACAGTGTCAGGCATATCAGCACTAACGATTCACGAACCTCAGACACCCCCACCTTGGCCTCTGAGAACTCCAGTTTCACTGACCCATAACCGTCTTCTGGAGAATCCCCAGCACTGATAATCCGACTTTCCAGTGCCCGGAATGGTGTCAAGGGTAAATGCTTCAAATACTGGTTGTAAAACAAACTGTACAACAACTTGTCCTGTGCTCAGCGTCAAGGATGGCCTTAGCATAGCTTCCCTCCATCCGTAATAACACACTGAAGCGTGGTCCCACTGAGCCCTCAGAAATAGGGTCTTTTTCTTCCTGGAGTTCCTTGGTACATTGCTGGGAACGTGTTCCCCCAGAGACCCCGAGCCATTCCCCCACTGGGCCTCCATTAAGTTTCCCGACACCTCTCTGATCAGCTGAATGACTGAGGGAGGGGCTGATCCCCCTGGTACTGCAAGCAATTTACCTGCCCCCCTAGCCAGAGAAGAAACTCTGAAAACTTTCCCCCAATCTCCTGACACAGGTATGGGAAGCCCCCCAGGTGCTGCATCTTACTTCCAGTCGAACCAAACACATTCTCCCCCGCTTTCAGATAACTGGCCGCTGTCACTACAGGGTAATTGACCCTGATCTTTCTAACATCATTACCAGCCTGCCTACTCAAACTTTCAACCAATCCCTGCCGCTCTCCCTCAACCAAGCACTGCCACTCATCTAACAACTGACAGATCCGTTCTGCCCCCTCCCTCCTGACAGTATGGACAGCCCATGACCCCGCCTCACCCAGGGCATAATTAGACACTGGCAATCCCACCTCCTAGCACTAGCCCCTCATTTTATCAACTTTTTGCTCTACGATTTCAAACTCGCCATCAGCTTTAACCTTACTCAAAAATCGAATTAACAATTCATCCAAGGTACGAATATCCACCCCACTCAGCCCGTTACTAACCCCAATCCAACAGAGGCACACATGTCTAACCGCAATCCCACAAAAAAACACCAGCACGGATTTAAACAGGGCAAACACGCAGCACCCTACAAAAATCCATATCCCGGACGAGCAACCCCACATTGTAAGATTCGCTTTGCCTAGTGACATGATATCAGGGTTGGCACCCCCTACCGGCCAAACTTTAGCACTCTTGTTTGATAGGATGCTGCATGTTGTGTCCCCTGTGTAACATCAATACTCCGAAATAACATTCAGTCCACAATGTGCTGTTAAACGATTAAGATTTTATATATAAGTATGGAGTTAGTAGAGAAATAAAAGAAAAGGAAAACAAATAAAAGGCGCCAATAATCTCATAAACATGTTCAGTGCACAAACATTGGAGCTTATGGATTCCCTTTCGCTGATCCTCCTCCGCGCATCATCGACCCCTGGGCTCCCACCCAGAGCCCAGGCCCAGTACATCCAGCAACCATCTCCCCAAGCCACGTCTTCTTTCTTCATCCTCCTCGCGCCTTCTCTCTCAAATCCCGTGCAAGCAACAGCTTTCAGATACACAAGTAAGAATAACATCTATCCCAATTGGTTAGCAAATGAATACAAGTCCTGTTATCACTAATTATAACCCAAACATGTTGCGACAGAGAACATTGCCTTATTAGTTAACATTACAGAGAAGCCTTTTTATTATAACACTACAGAGAACCCTTTACAAGAATAAAGAGTATACTGACCAATACTAAACTAGGCATGACAACCCGGCTCAGAGTACTGAAATGTTATGTTTATCCAGTTATGTTGCATGGCTTAGAATGTTGGACAATATCTAGTAAGATGAGGAAACAAATTGAAGCAGCAGAGAGTTGGTTTTTGAGGAGGATGCAAAGAATATCATGGCTGCTGATAACTGGGACAATAAAACCACTATTAACAATAAATATGAGGAATTCACCACCAAGATAGGTCAGGTTCTTGACTACCTGGGAAGTGGAAGGAAGGAAGTGGATTAGATATTTCGCCTGCATCAGCTTGGTTCTGGATTACACGTGGAATTCAAAACCCACATGGCAGACTGCAGCTGGAATGGGGAAGTACTGCTGGCCCTTTACCATCAGGGCCTCTTGGAGTGTTTAACAGATGAATTGTCTACCAGGAAGCACTCAGCGACCTCACAAACCTCATCACTCTGGGTCTACGAATTGACAAGTTTCTTATGTAATGGCCCTCCAGATCATCAGCCAAAATCCCAGGTCTGTTTCTAGAGCCATTTCAGGCTGCAGGTCAATGCTTCATCAATGCTGCATCATCGATGCTTCCAGAACCTATGCAGTTAGGGAGAGCTCCCTTAACCCATTGCTGGAGAAATAACTTGTGCAAATACTGTGGAGCAGCAGATCACTCCACAGCAAGTGCCCACTGTGTTTGGGAAAATGGGACCACCAGTAGAGACGAGGGAACATCTATGTGGTAAGCTCCTCCTGGCTTCTCGTTCCAACATCATAGCCTTATTTACTCTCTATCCTCCTCCACAAACCAACAGTTCTGTGCGCATAGGAGCTCTGGTGGATTCTGGTGCAACAGGCAACTTTCTGTACTGGGCCCTGTATCTGCAGCTTGGACTCCTTACCAAGCCTTTCACTGCTTCTGCATTATGGCCATTGATGGTCATCCCTTAGAGTGTGGGATGGTCAGAGTGTGCACATGAGCATTGGAGAGCACCACGAGTCCGTCCCAGTCTTCCCGATCAACTCACCCATCACTCTTCTCATCTAGGGTTAAACCTGGCTCTCCACTCACAACCCTCACTTTACCTTGTCAACCAGTTCACTGCTGAGTTGGGGACCCACCAACCAAACCAGCTTCCTGCACCCTCAGCTGACTTCACACCATAAAACCGTGGAGACAGAGTAAATTCTCAATACTCACCAAACTCCCATAGGAATACCACAACTTCACTTTCACTTTCAGTAAATGGGAGGCCAGCACCCTGCCACGTCAAGAACCACATAACTGCATGACTGACCTCCTCTGGCAGCAGCTCTCCCCAAGGTCCCTGATTTCACTCTGCCCCTCCTGAGACTCAAGCCATGAATGACTACATTGCTGAAGAGCTGCAGCATGACCCCCCAACCCAACACCAGTTGGTGCAGGATTCCTCTTTATCAAAAAGAACCACTACTCACTCCCTTTGATGGATAGTGCAGTTGCAACATTCTGCAGAGCCCAGATCTTCACCAAACTGGGTGTATGGGACATGTACAACCTGACCCGCATCCACCAAGGGAATGAGTGGAAAACAGCATTCATAGCAGTTCCTCGTCACTGCTAACACTTCGCCATGAATTTTAGTCTTTCCCAGAGTCCAGCTGGTTTCCAAGCCTCCATTAACAAGATCCTTTGAGACCTGCTACACTGATTTCTGTTCACCTACCTTGACAACGTCCTCATTTTTTCTATGGACCCTCAAGACCACATCAGTCGCATTTGTTCAGTCCTTCAATGTCTCTTCAAATTCCAGCCATACTGCAAGTTAGGAAAATGCCAATTCCACTTTTTAGTCATTTCCTTCCTGGGTTACGTCTTTTCACCCCAAGGCATAACTATGGACCCACAGAAAGTGCATGTCGTCATTGAATGGTCCCAACTTCTACCACCGTTTCATCAGAAACTACAGCCAAATCACCATTCCTCTCACCTACATCGCAGATAAGCTGGTCTGTTGCCAAGGACCACATTCTCAAGGAGCTCAGAAGTCCATTCTCCACTATCTGACCACCTCCAGACCTTTTGTGATAAGAGATGGACATATCTGACTGGGCGCTGGAGCCATTGTCTCCCAGTGAGGACCAGACGGGAAGTTGAACTTGTGCCTTCTTCTCGTGCAAGTTCAACTCCACACAGTATTGTTATGGAGCTACTTGCCACTAAATGAGCCTAGGAGGAACGGAGGCGTTGGTCGATTGAAAACACCAAGAAATTCCTGATCTAGACTGACCACCAGAACACACAACAGACTCAGCAACTTCATCCACGTCAGGTTCACTGCCCGCTCTTTAATCAGTTCAACTTCCCTGTCTCCTACTAAACCTGTTCCCAGAACAATAAGGCAGACAGCCTGTCATGATAGTTCAACCTAGCTAATACAGAGATCGATCTTCAGCTCACAATTCCAGACTCTCAGGTCCTCACCCTAATCATTTGGGACCTTGAGGTTCAGGCCTGCAAGGCCCTACAGCACGAGCTTGCCCTGGCCAACGCACCAGCAATGTACATCCAGGTGCACAACACACTCTGAATTTTCTCTGCGACATCAGCTCTGCTGGCTGCCATGATGGCAGATGTATATCAGTTTATCGCTGCCTGCCCTCAATGTGCCTAGTCCAATTTCTTAACTGGTGACCTTCTGGGCTCCTGTGGCACTTACAGGTCCCTCAAACCCTGTGGTCCCACATCGCCATGAATTTCATCAGGGGTTTGCCTCCTTCCAGTCGTGGTGATCATGACAGTGGAGGATCAGCTGCTGAGACTGCAGATGGGTTCTTCAACAAGTAGTTCACCTACACAGTTTTCTTAGGGCATTGTGTTGGATTGGAGCCCACAATATCTCTCCCGCTCTGGAAGCCTCAGTGAGTTTGTCCTCTGCAGTTTAATGTACAGTTAAAAAGAGCCAATCAGCATGTGGAAAGGTTTCTACGATGCTTTGCCATCACTAACCCTTCCACATGGAAGACATATCTGCTCTGGACTAAACTGTCACACAATCTATACACCTCTTCTGCCGTGGGTGTGACAACCATTAGAAGTGGTTCACAGCTATCAACCCCCATTGTTCCCCACAGAGCAGCCAATGTGAAAAGGAAAAGATTGGTAAAGACAAATGTAGGTCCCCTACAGACAGAAACAGGTGAATTGATTATGGGGAGCAAGGACATGGCAGACCAATTGAATAATTACTTTGGTTCTGTCTTCACTAAGGAGGACATAAATAATCTTCCAGAAATAGTAGGGGACAGAGGGTCCAGTGAGATGGAGGAACTGAGCGAAATACATGTTAGTAGGGAAGTGGTGTTAGGTAAATTGAAGGGATTGAAGGCAGATAAATCCCCAGGGCCAGATGGTCTGCATCCCAGAGTGCTTAAGGAAGTAGCCCAAGAAATAGTGGATGCATTAGTGATAATTTTTCAAAACTTTTTAGATTCTGGACTAGTTCCTGAGGATTGGAGGGTGGCTAATGTAACCCCGCTTTTTAAAAAAGGAGGGAGAGAGAAACCGGGGAATTATAGACCGGTTAGCCTAACGTCGGTGGTGGGGAAAATGCTAGAGTCAGTTATCAAAGATGTGATAACAGCACATTTGGAAAGCGGTGAAATCATCGGACAAGGTCAGCATGGATTTGTGAAAGGAAAATCATGTCTGAAGAATCTCATAGAATTTTTTGAGGATGTAACTAGTAGAGTGGATGGGGAGAACCAGTGGATGTGGTATATTTGGATTTTCAAAAGGCTTTTGACAAGGTCCCACACAGGAGATTAGTGTGCAAACTTAAAGCACATGGTATTGGGGGTAAGGTATTGATGTGGTTAGAGAATTGGTTGGCAGACAGGAAGCAAAGAGTGGGAGTAAATGGGACCTTTTCAGAATGGCAGGCGGTGACTAGTGGGGTGCCGCAAGGCTCAGTGCTAGGACCCCAGTTGTTTACAATATATATTAATGACTTGGATGAGGGAATTAAATGCAGCATCTCCAAGTTTGCGGATGACACGAAGCTGGACGGCAGTGTTAGCTGTGAGGAGGATGCTAAGAGCATGCAGTGTGACTTGGACAGGTTAGGTGAGTGGGCAAATTCAGGCCAGATGCAATTTAATGTGGATAAATGTGAGGTTATCCACTTTGGTGGCAAAAGCAAGAAAACAGATTATTATCTGAATGGTGGCTGATTGGGAAAAGGGGAGATGCAACGAGACCTGGGTGTCATTATACACCAGTCTTTGAAAGTGGGCATGCAGGTACAGCAGGCGGTGAAAAAGGCGAATGGTATGCTAGCATTCATAGCAAGAGGATTCGAGTACAGGAGCAGGGAGGTGCTACTGCAGTTGTACAAGGCCTTGGTGAGACCACACCTGGAGTATTGTGCGCAGTTTTGGTCCCCTAATCTGAGGAAAGACATCCTTGCCATAGAGGGAGTGCAGAGAGGGTTCACCAGATTGATTCCTGGGATGGCAGGACTTTCATATGATGAAAGACTGGATGAACTGGGCTTATACTCGTTGGAATTTAGAGGATTGAGGGGGGATCTTACTGAAACGTATAAAATCCTAAAGGGGTTGGACAGGCTAGATGCAGGAAGATTGTTCCCGATGCTGGGGAAGTCCAAAACGAGGGGTCACAGTTTGAGGATAAAGTGGAAGCCTTTTAGGACAGAGATTAGGAAAAACTTCACACGGAGAGTGGTGAATCTGTGGGATTCTCTGCCACAGGAAACAGTTGAGGCCAGTTCATTGGCTATATTTAAGAGGGAGTTAGATATGGCCCTTGTGGCTAAAGGGATCAGGGGGTATGGAGGGAAGGCTGGTACAGGGTTCTGAGTTGGATGATCAGCCATGATCATACTGAATGGCGGTGCAGGCTCAAAGGGCCGAATGGCCTACTCCTGCACCTATTTTCTACGTTTCTATGTTTCCAAGGCAATAGGGCTGATTTTTCAGCTGAGGCAATTTCTATACAGAGGAAGCTCTGTGGAATTTTGGTTGTCTGACTTGATTCTTATTTAGCTGGCTCCCTGCAAGTCTGAGGTGTTTCCCAATGATTTTGAGCCAAGAAATCAGACAGGAAAGTGCTCTTGCACAACACCAATGCAGATGCAAGTTAAAAATGGGATACATGCACATGGGAAAAGACAGGAAATACTGTGTTGGAAGAGCAGCCAACACTTTTGCAATCTCTACAGTAGTGGTCACCAACCTTTTTAAGCCCAAAATCCCCTATCTCCACCTCAGTGAAAGGCAAGATCTACCTATTAAATCGTTTAGAGAAAAAACAGCTCAGATTGTACTTCCAATTTGACGCCTTTTATTTGGGTGAATTTTATTTGAATTACACAAAGTACTTTTGTCAAACTTTCAGATTAATTCAATCAAGAAAACACTGTAACTAGCATATCAAACAGGTCATAGCTGTCTTTCTTTAAGAATATTACAATACTTCACACCTTTAATTCTAAGTTTCATTATTTAATTTTATTTCAACACGAAAAATAAATGAATAAACATTGACTGTTGCACTCAGTGTGATGACTGGGGCTGAATACTTTCTGCTAGTTCCCTGAAATTTGGCTCATAAATACAGGCAGCCAGTCTGAGACAGTCTGTGAGGTGTAGGGTTGCCAACTGTCCCGTATTCCCCCTCGCTAAGGTAGAGCATTCATATGAAACTTTTCGTGCTGAAATGCTTTACGCCAAAGAAGCAATTACCATTAATTTATATGGAAAAAAATTTTGAGCGTTTCCAGACCCAAAAAATAACCCACCAAATCATACCAAGTAACACATAAAACCTAAAATAACACTAACATGTAGTAAAAGCAGGAATGATATGATAAATACACAGCCTATATAAAGTAGAAATAATGAAAATTAGGACAAAACCGATTCTTGGGGTAAAAGAATCGGCACGTACGCGCATGCGCACACAGGTGCCCGAGCAAGGCTTCATGGTCATGGTAGTTTTTCTCGGGGTAAACACAAATGTCCCGGGATTTGACTGCTATTTTTGTCTGTTATTTGGGAGTAAGAAAGTTGGCAACCCTAGTGAGGTGTCTGTCAGTAAGTCAGCTCCTGTACTTAGATTTAATAATTTTCATCTGTGTAAACGAAATTTCACATAGGTAAGTTGACCCGAAGTAGGAACCTACTTTCAGTGCTATAAAACTAACGCACACACCGCCCATCAGTAGTAATTGCCACCAGTTTATGAATGGGGATGTCATTTTCACGGACATATTTTTTAAACTCATTATAAATATCCTCACCTCTCGTTCTTTCCTTTAATTGCAAACGAGTGAGGAAGTCCTCCTTTGTTGTAAAATCCTGGAAAGCCATTCTGACAAATACAACATGCTGAGCTGTTTGCATTACATCCAGGGATTCATCGAACTGTAGTGAAAAATATTCACGTCTCTGACGGTGACTCTACCCTCCTTGTCACTGTTGCAGGGCCAAGCGGTATATTACGTATTGCGGTTGTGATGCCATTTTTGTTTTTAAAGTCATTAAAAACAGTCTCTGCGGTAATGGCCATTGCTTCCTTGAATAAATCGCCATCTGTAAAAGGCTTCTTGTGTTCAGCCAAAAGATGAATTACACGAAATGATGCTTCAATAGCTGCCTTATTTTGAGCAGCATGTTTTGTGGAAAACAATTGCTGGGCCTTCAACACCGATTTCAGCTCAATTTTCCAGGCACGAATTGCGCTCTTTGGGGGGTAGGTGTCCTTAAATTCCTGGTGGTTGGTGTTGCGGTGCCACTCCAGATTCCCTCTTTTAGTCAGTGCTTGTGTTTGGTGGCAGAAAATACATACACACTTGTCTTTCACCAAGGTAAATAGAAATTCCTCTTCCCATTCTGGATGGAATTCGTATGTTTTCGCCTTCTTTCGTGGAGCCTCCACTATGCTATCAGAATATCATGAGCAATTGCCGATTGCGTCGCCTCTGATCTGGGCGTTCTGACATTCACGTGCCGGGTGGCACCTAATTAATTAGTTGGTTTATTTTGGCTTTTTTTCTTAAAGATGTGTTGTGTGCATCCCGACTACCGCTGCACCCCTGCATGCTTCGCGGCCCAGAGGTTGGGGACGCTGCCGTATATTGATGTTTGCAACAGTCTGTACTCTTATCTAATCTGATTGGTCACTTTGATGCAGCACAGGCTACGCAGAAAACGCGGTGCACGGCGGCGAAATACACACATGTGCACTGGGCAGAAAGAACGGAACTAAACCCCCGCAACCCAGAAACAATCTCTCTTTACAAACAGCTTTTTAGTGAAAATATTGCTATATTACCATTATCCTAATTAGTATTACTTTCATTTATAATGCTCACATTACAGAAGTATTTGTGTATTTATTTTTAATTTTTCTTCGGGTTCTACTGGGAAAGTCTCAAAGATCGACCGGTCGATCGCGATCGACAGGTTGGCAACCCCTACTCTACAGCATTAAGATCAACATACAAGCAATTATGACTCTAATACTAGACTGCACATGGAGTATTGTGAGCAGTTTTGGGCGCCTTATCTAAGAAAGGATGTACTGGCATTTGAGAGGGTCCAGAGAAGGTTCATGAGAATGATCCCATGAAAGAAAGGATTAATATTTGAGGAATGTTTGATGGCTCTGGACCCAAACTCACTTGAGTTTAAGAAAATAAAGGGAGTTATCATTGAAACTTATCAAATATTGAAAGGCCTAGATAGAGTGGAAGTTGAGAGGATGTTTCCTATAGTGGGGGTGTCTGGGACCAGAAGGCACAGCCTTAGAATAGGAAGACATCCCTTGAGAACAGAAATGATGTGGCATTTCTTTAGCAAGGAAGTGGTGAATCTGTGGAATTCATTGCCATGGATGGCTGTGAAAGCCAAGTCATTGAATATATTTAAAGCAAAAGTTGATAAGTTATTGATTAGTCAAGGTATCAAAGGTTATGGGGAGAAGGCAGGAAACTGAGGTTGAGAGAGATAATAATCAGCTATGATTGAATGCCAGAGCACCATAATAGGTCAGATGGTCTAATTTTAGGCTCCAAGATCTTATGATCTAATTTACAAACAACCATGCTACAAAGGTCTTGCAGTATTCACCATATTTTCCTGACTGCAGCTGATCTCTTTAAATGCCACTGAAAATGGCTGCCTCTGCCAGTATTAGGTGGGTGTAATCAAGTATTGACAGCTAATGGCCAGGATTGGGTATTGGGCCTTAACTACCTCAACAGATCTCCTCTCCCTGCACTCGAGCAGCACATTTTTTCACTTGCATTTACCAGGATAACAGGCTATGAAAAGTGCTGCTGAAATTGGGCAGCACTGTAGTGTGGTGATTAGCGCATCAGCAACCCGGGTTCAATTCTGTTGCTGTCTGTAAGGAGTTTGTATGTCCTCTCTATAACTGCGTGGGTTTCTTCTGGGTGCACTGGTTTCCTCCCACATTCTAAAGATGCACTGGTTAGTAGAATATTTGGTGACATGGGTGTAATTGGATGGAACAGGCCCATTGGAACAGAAGGCCTGTTACCATGCTGTATCAGTTTTAAGGTGCTTGGAAGTAGGTACAAAGATGGTACAGAGTAGGTAAGATGTCAGGGGTAAGTTTTTTATGCAAAGAGTGGTGAGGGCATGGAATGGGCTGCCAGTGATGGTGGTGGAGGCAGATACGATAGGGTCTTTTAAGAGACTCCTGGATAGGTACATGGAGCTTAGAAAAATAAGGGGCTATGGGTAACCCTAGGTAATTTCTAAAGTAAGGACATGTTTGGCACAGCTTTGTGGGCTGAAGGGCCTGTATTGTGCTGTAGGTTTCCTATGTTTCTGTGTTTATATGTATCTCTAAAAAAAAATAAACAAAGGCAAGTTGATGAGTGGAAGGTGGGTATTGCTTCATGGTGCCAACTTGCAAACAAAACAGAAAGGGAATCAAAATCACTCTGCTTATCGTCTTAACAGTTTGTACTTCACCCCTTTTTCCACTCCAGCTGCATTCATGGGTCTCAATATAATATCAGACATCAGACCAAACTTCAGGCTCCAACTTCCAATCATAAGGCCAATTGTCAAGCAATACCTGACAACTGGATGGAGAAGATTGTGTCCTGATTGGGCTACCCCTAGCTGTAGGTTTACCCATATTTTCTGTCTCTCTAGATTCATGGCCATGTGGCTAGGCACAGAAACAACAAGCATAAAATTGCCAATGTTGTTGGCAGAATATCAGATGGTAATGAGGGCACATACAGGACTGAGATAGATTGGCAGGTTGAGTGATACTGCACAACAACATCATACAACACCAGTAAGATCAAGGAATTGATTGTGGACTTCAGGAAGGGGAAGTTGGGAGAGCACACACCAGTCATCACTGAGGGATCCATAGAGAAAAGGGTGAGCACAGGCAAGTTCCTGGGTTTCAACAGATCAGAGGATCAATCCTGAGCCCATTAAGAGTTTGAGCAGATGTGATATGTCACCAAAGATTCTAGCAAATTTCTGCAGAGAGCATTCAGACTATTTGCATTACTGTCTGGTACAAAGGTTCCAATGCCCATAGCTGAAAAGGGTTGTAATCTCATCCAGCTGCATTATGGGCATAACCTTCCCAGAATCAGACATTTTCTAAAGGTGGTGCCTCAAGAAGGAGACATTCATCATTAAAGACATTGATGATCTAGGACATGCCTTCTTTGCAATGCTACCATTGGAGTGGAGTTGCAGGATCCTGAAGTCCCACATTTGACATTTGAAGAACAGCTTCTTCCTGTCATGACCACAGATTCGGCAGCGTAGCAAATCCAGCAATTGCGCTTGTGAATATGCACATGCCCCCTAATTATTATTTCATTGTGATAGTATTTAACTCTATTCATCCCGTCGTAGTTTTGTCGAGCTTTGGACATAGCTACGCTTCGTTATCTGCATTCTGCCTTGCCTGAGAAATTGGACTGTCAAGTCAACTGACTCTGAAGACTAGTGGTGTTTGTTTTATTCTTAGTTATTCTTTTCAGCTGCAGTGTAGGCTTCGTCTTCCATTTGAGTGCTTTAGTTAGTGGCCCTGCTTGGCCTGGCATTTATTGTTCTCTTTTCCCTTTAACACTGTTTGCATTAAAATCTGTGAAATATCAACCCGCTTCAGTTACTCTCGCTCTGCACTTGGGCCATATCTGAACCAGGTGACACTTCCATCCTGCCACCATATTTCTCATTTATATTGTAATCTATAGTCATTTTGAAGTCATTACCCTGCAAAACAACAAAGTTCACAATATATATCAGTAATAATAAACCTGATTCTGATTATGATTGTCTTATTTCCCTTGAGATGGCATGGTAGCATAGTAGTCAGCACAACACTTTACATTTCAATTCCTAGAGACTCCAGGACAAGCCTGAAGATTAACACAATAACTTTCCATGTTTCATTACCAGATGTGACTTTTTTAAGCCACTTTGACTGCCCAGTTCCTCACTGAAGCTTGTATGGCTCAAGAAAATAATGTCTAACTTCCATTGTAATCATTCAAGCCAAAGCATGAATGATGGGATTTCCAGTGACCTTTGATTTTCTGCCAAGGTGGTGGTGAAAACAGAAAAAAGGAAATTCTTGCTTGTGGAACTCATGGTAAATTACAGGTGGATACCTAACTGCTCACTTCATAACATACAGACGATGCTGGCCAAACTGAAATTGTTAAAGAGCAACAGTTTATCAATGCTTCTGCCAGATGTGTGTACTGTATTAGTAATATTGTGGCAACATATACCATTTCCACAGCCTGATATAGTCATAGATCCCTCACCTCTTTACTCAGTTTTTCTATCTGGTGAGAGTTTGATGGAAACTTGGCTACACAATCATGGGTGTACAGTGAGTACAGCAGGGGGCTGAGTACACAGCCTTGTGGGGTACCGGTGCTCAGAGTGATTGTAGAGGAGAGCTTGTCCCCTATTTTTACAGCCTGGGTCCTGTCTGTGAGGAAGTTGAAGATCCAGCTGCAGATGTGAGTGCTAAGGCCCAGGTTCCAGAGCTGAGCTTAGGAATCAGTTTATTTGGAATGATGGTATTAAAGGCAGAGCTGTAGTCGATGAAAAGGAGCCTTACATATGCATCTTTATTCTCCAGGTGTTCTAAGGAGGAATGTAGGGCCAGAGAGATGGCATTTGCCATTGACCTGTTGCTCTGGTAGGCGAATTGCAAAGCGTCGAGGTTGACTGGTAGGCTGTAGTTGATGTGTGCCATAACCAATTTCTCGAAGAACTTCATAGCAATTGATGTCAGAGCCACAGGTCGGTAGTCATTCAGGCATACCACCTTGCTCGTCTTCGGCACTGGGATTATCACTGCCTTCTTAAAACATGAAGGGATCTTAGACTGAAGCAAGGAGCAGTTGAAGATATCAGCAAACACTCCAGCTGGCTCGCTTGCACAGGCCCAGAGAACAGTCCTGGGATGCCATCTGGGACCATCGCCTTCCTTAGATTTATCTTCAGGAAGGCCCTTCTAATGTCCTCCTCAGTGACGATGAATCTCGATGCCACCAGGTCCGGTTCATCTGGAGAGAGCGGGACGCTTCTCTTCTGTTCGAATCTTGCGTAGAATACGTTAAGTTCGTCAGGAAGAGAAGCACCACAGTTACTGATATTCCCAGCCTTTTCTTTGCGCCCAGTGATCTCATTTAGACCCTGTCATAGTCTACTGGCATCCCTTTGGTTAGCCTGGGCTTCCAACTTGGCTCGAGATTGCCTCTTGGCACCCTCGATGGCTTTCCGGAGTTCACGCCTGGATTCCGTGTAGCGACTGGTATCCCCGGACCTAAAAGCCACAGCTCTAGCCTTTAAAAGGGACTTGACCTCATAATTCATCCAAGGTTTCTGGTTAGGGAATACCCGGATTGTCTTGCGAGACACACAGTCCTCCGTGCATTTCCAAATAAAGTCCGTGACAGTTGAGACATACTCATCGAGGTTAGCTGCCAAGTCCTTGAATACTAACCAGTCCACCAATTCAAAGCAGTCATGGAGGACCTCATCCGTTTCCTCCATCCAACGTGACACTACTTTTGACACTGTGACCTCCGGCTTCAGTTTCTGTTTGTAAGCCGGGAGGAGGAGTACAGCCTGATGGTCCGATTTTCCGAAGTGAGGTCGTGGGACGGAACGGTAGGCACCCTTGACTGCTGTGTAGCAGTGGTCAAATATATTCGGGCTTCTAGTGGGGCAGGAGATATGTTGGTATAACTTTGGCAGCGCCTTTCTAAGGTTGGCCTGGTTAAAGTCCCTGGCTGTAATGAGCAAAGCCTCCAGATACCTGGTCTTAAGTTCACTGATGTTGGCATACAGTATGTTTGGAGCACACTCCACATCTGACTGGGGAGGAATGTAGACCACTGTCAGTATGACTGAGGTGTATTCCTGTGGCAGATAGTGGGGACGACACTTCACCAGTGTCCCAGTGTCCCAGTTCACCAGTGGGTGCTCCAGGTCTGGGCTGCAGGAGCTTGTCAGTGCCACTGGGTCCGAGCACCACCCAGTGTTAATCAGTAGGCAGACACCACCTCCCCTCGTCTTGCCCGAAGATGCCGTGTGGTCCATCTGATGGATCGAAAATCCCTAACATCCTGCAAGAGATCTCTAAACATCGACCACATGTCCGTAGTACATTTCCCTGCAAAAACATCATCCCAATTCACACCCACAAGCTCTAGACTTATAGCCTCATAATTTGCCCTTCCCCAATTAAAAATTTTCCTGTCCTCTCTGATTCTATCCTTTTCCATGATAATATTAAAGGCCCCTAGTTTGAAGTTTAAGTTAATTAAACAACAGCTGAAACAAATAAAAATCATTCTTCTTGAAAGAAAAGTAATAACAGGTGATTTAATACTCCTTGTAACATACTTTTAAAGAGACAATTCTCAATGTCCCACCTCCGCCTAGCACCACCCACCCACCACCACTCTATTTTTCCTCTATGCATTAGTTGATACTGGTTTGAACTCATTTGTTAAGTGTTGGAGGTCAATATTCATGGTGCAAATGCTTAAATAGTTCATAGCTCCTGTGTTTGAATTATGGCAAAGTAAATTAAAAATAAATCTGGACTTTACACATTAAGTCAATCCATTCAGGTGTTTGTGTATGTTTAGAGGTGAATCTGCTTCTCTCCTGAGCATTACAATTAACTAAAGGAAATTGAAATCTTGAGGATTTTATATCTCACACAAGGAGTTGGTTCTTGCTGGATTTCATGCTCCTTTATTCAGATCACAAATACCTAATAATATTAGTCTGGAATAGAAGCAGCTACTTCCAAGGCCATAGATGTACCACAGAGAGCAGAGACACAAAAGGAAAAGGAAATGTGGATTGAGCAATTAATGACAACAAAGACTAGAACAAATTTTGACAGATGTACTGTGGAGAACATTATGACCAGCTGCACCACCATCTAGTATGGAGAGGTCAATAGACAGGTACAGAAAAAGATGCAGAGGGTTGTAAACTCAGCAAGATCCATCATGGGCACTAGCCTTCCCATCACTGAGGACATCTTCAAAAGGCAATGCCTCAAAAAGCTGGAATCCATTATTTAGGACTCCCACAATCCAGGACATACCCCCTCCACCAGGGAGGAGGTACAGGGGTTTGAAGGTCCGCACTCAATTTTTTAGGAATAGCTTGTTTATATATATTTTTATTGTAACTTAGAGTAACTTTTTTTATTTATTGCATTGTACTGCTGCCACAGAACAACAAATTTCACAATATATGTCAGTGACAATCAACCTGATTCTGATTTTCAACAATAGATTAGATTATGAGGACACTCAGTCCTCGTTTATTGTCATTTAGAAATGCATGCATTAAGAAACGATACAATGTTCCTCCAGTATGGTATCACAGAAACACAGGACAGACCAAGACTAAAACTGACAAAACCTGCATGAGTTTGAGTACAGAGAGGAAATTAAGAACCTGGTGGCATGGTGTGAAGACAATAACCTATCCCTCAATGTCAGCAAGACGAAAGAATTGGTTGTTGACTTCGGAAGGAGTAGCGGACCTCATGACCCAATTTACATCGGTGGTGCGCAAGTGGAACAGGTCAAAAGCTTTAAGTTTCTCGGGGTCAAGATCACAAATGACTTGACTTCTACCAACCAAGCAGAGTCCATTGCCAAGAAGGCCCACCAGCGCCTTTACTTCCTGAGAAAACTAAAGAGACTTGGCCTGTCCCCTAAAACCTTCACTAATTTTTATAGATGCACCATAGAAAGCATTCTTCTAGGGTGCATCACAACCTGGTATGGAAGTTGTCCTGTCCAAGACCGAAAGAAGCTGCAGAAGATCGTGAACATGGTGCAGCACATCAAACAAACCAATCTTCCGTCCCTGGACTCACTTTACACCGCATGCTGTCAGAGTAGTGCTGCCAGGATAATCAAGGACACGACCCACCCAGCCAATACACTTTTCGTCCCTCTTCCCTCCGGGAGAAGGCTCAGGAGCTTGAAGACTCATATGGCCAGATTTGGGAACAGTTTCTTTCCAACTGTGATAAGACTGCTGAACGGATCCTGACCCGGATCTGGGCCGTACCCTCCAAATAGCTGGACCTGCCTCTCGGTTTTTTTGCACTACCTTACTTTCCATTTTTCTATTTTCTATTTATGATTTACAATTTAAATTTTTAATATTTACTATCGATTTGTAATCCAGGGAGTGGGAAGCACAGAATCAAATATCACTGTGATGATTGTACGTTCTAGTATCAATTGTTTGGCGACAATAAAGTATAAAGTATAAGTATAACATATAGTTACAAAAGTGCAAAGCATTACCATAATTTTATAAAGAGCAGACCATGGGCACAGTAAAAAAAAAGTCTTAAAGTCCCGATAGCCCATCATCTCACGCAGACGATAGAAGGGAGAAACTTTCCCTGCCATGAACCTCCAGCGCCGTAAACTTGCCGATGCAGTACCCTGGAAGCACCCGACCACAGCCGACTTTGAGTCCGTCCGAAAACTTCGAGCCTTCGACCAGCCCTCTAACACCAAGCACCGAGCACCATCTCTGCCAAGCGCTTCAACCCCGCCCCAGCCGCCGAGCAACAAGCAAAGCCAAGGACTCGGGGCCTTCCCCTCTGGAGATTCCGGATCACACAGTAATAGCAGCAGCGAAACAGGTATTTCAGAGGTTTCACCAGATGTTCCTCCGTGCTCTCACGTCTGTCTCCATCAAATCAGGATTGTGCATGGCACCTTACTTGACAGATAACAGATATTCATCACTGGAGTGGCTGCTGTGCGTTGCGCCGTGCCACCATCTTCTCCTCTCAATATAATGAGATGAACAATTTAGCATAAATCAATTTTTGAGTAAAACCAACATGACAAAGCACCCACATGAACAAAGAGATTTAAGGATCAGTTAGAAATGTCCTTAAAGAATATCACAAATTAGTCAGGAAAGCTAACAGAAGCAATGAAGTCATTTCTAGGCTACCTTTCTGTGACAACCATTCCTCCTTATGCTGCATATGAGATGAATGTGCAAGGTCAGATCTTACTCGAACATCCTGAGCAGCTATCTATATTAGTACAATTGACTGGTGCTAAGATGATGCAGGTAGAACAACAAGATATGTTTCAGTCAATGAAAAGTTTATTGTTCTGTACGCTCCTATTAAATAATATGTAAAATGCAGATTTATAAAATTTCTCAGATAAGAGGCCCAAAACTGCTCAAATTGTCCAAATGCAGCCTGACCAATGCCTTATGAAACCTCAGCATTAGATCATTGTTTTTGTATTCTAGTCCATGCTGTTGGATCTTCTACATGGCTACCATTTTAAGGTGAGGCATACAAAACAGAATGAATCCTAATCAATTCTCCACAAGTATGTGCATGCCTTTAAATTCAAAAGCTATTTCTGTTGACTTAATGTTTGTTAGAACATCTTAAATTGCAAGCTGGTTGAAACAGAAGCAGATATGATGACATTCCAAATGAGTTTTCTTCCTCCTTCAAGCATTAGGAACCCAATCTTTTATAGCTCATTGCACAGCCTACAGATGTAATCGAGTAAGTGGCAGTTATATACCCATGTATATTTCTTCAAGTGTGCCTAGTTAAATTACCAACCATCTGCAGGTACACAGATGGGCTCTCCATCCTCCGGTGGAGAGACACACATCAAATGTTGAACATCGTTCGATCAAGCAGCATTAATTTTATACTTTTACAGAGGGAGGGCGGGAACAAGAAGATACTTTGTTTTGAGACAGCGTTGGATGAAACACACAAAATGTTGCAGAAACTGTGCATTGTGCTTTTAATTAATGCTGTTACTCAAAGGAAAGTTGATTGTCAGCATATAAATGAAAGTGCTGAAAACCTGAATTTATTCAGACTATCTTTTAATTACAGGGTGACTGAATAGTCTAATTGACTTGCTGAAAGTTGTAAACTCCAGATGTTTGGGATTGTGAGAATGTCCATAGATGAGTTGAAAGCTTGACTAGCAATTCAATCTCAGCTATGCAAGGACACCAAATTGGTGAAGATTATCAACCAGACTTCTACTTGCTAACACACAAAGCCAAGTGAGGCAATTTTTTCATACCTGAATTCAAGTCCAAATCTCAGTCTGCTGGAGCCTGGAGGCCAAAGAATATGGACTGTCTTGGGATTAAAGGACAGTGTATTTGTGTGGGAGGAACAAGACTTGATTGCTTTTATTGTTTTGTTGCTTGTTGTGTTCTGTGTTGTTCTGCTAAGCATTGTGGGCATACTATGTTGGTTCCAGAATGCATGAGGACACTTGCAGGCTGCCACAATTACACCTTCAGGTGTGTTGGTTGTTA
Organism: Mobula birostris; assembly: GCF_030028105.1. Taxonomy (NCBI): domain Eukaryota; kingdom Metazoa; phylum Chordata; class Chondrichthyes; order Myliobatiformes; family Myliobatidae; genus Mobula; species Mobula birostris. The sequence goes on from NC_092378.1 coordinate 80,889,975, forward strand.
ATGTACATGATGCATTTTACTGTATTTGTACAGTGCATTTGCCTCCCATCACAACAGGTCAACAGCAGATGACATTTCCATAAGACCATAAGACAAAGGAGCAGAAGTTGGCCATTCGGCCCATTGAGCCTGCTCCGCCACTTTATCATAGCTGATCCATTCTCCCATTTAGTCCCACTCCCATGCCTTCTCACCATAACCTTTGATGTCCTGGCTACTCAGATATCTATCAATCTCTGCCATAAATACACCCAATAACTTGGCCCCCACTGCTGCTTGTGGCAACAAATTCCATAGATTCACCACCCTCTGACTAAAAAAATTTCTTCGCATTTCTGTTCTGAATGGGCACCCTTCAATCCTTAAGTTATGCCCTCTCGTACTAGACTCCCCCATCATGGGAAACAACTTTGCCACATCCACTCTGTCCATGCCTTTCAACATAAGAAATGTTTCTATGAGGTCTCCCCACATTCTTCTAAACTCCAAGGAATACAGTCCAAGAGCGGACAAACGTCCCTCATATGTTAACCCTCTCATTCCCGGAATCATTCTAGTGAATCTTCTCTGTACCCTCTCCAACATCAGCACATCCTTTCTTAAATAAGGAGACCAAAACTGCCCACAGTACTCCAAGTGAGGTCTCACAAGCGCCTTATAGAGCCTCAACATCACATCCCTGCTCCTATACTCTATTCCTCTAGAAATGAATGCCAACATTGCATTCGCCTTCTTCACTACTGACTCAATCTGGAGGTTAACTTTAAGGGTATCATGTACGGGGACTCCCAAGTCCCATTGCATCTCAGAACTTTGAATTCTTTCCCCATTTAAATAATAGTCTGCCTGTTTATTTTTTCTGCCAAAGTGCATGATCATACACTTTCCAACATTGTACTTCATTTGCCACTTCTCTGCCCATTCTTCCAATCTATCCAAGTCTCTCTGCAGACTCTCCGTTTCCTCAGCACTACCGGCCCCTCCACCTATCTTCGTATCATCAGCAAACTTAGCCACAAAGCCATCTATTCCATAATCCAAATCGTTGATGTACAATGTAAAAAGAAGCGGCTCCAACACGGACCCCTGTGGAAAACCACTGGTAACCGGCAGCCAACCAGAATAGGATCCCTTTATTCCCACTCTCTGCTTCCTGCCAATCAGCCAATGCTCTATCCACGTATGTAACTGTCCTGTAATTGCATGGGCTCTTATCTTGTTAAGTAGCCTCATGTGTGGCACCTTGTCAAAGGCCTTCTGAAAATCCAAATATACAACATCCACTGCATCTCCCTTTTCTAGCCTACTGGTAATTTCCTCAAAAAATTGTAATAGGTTTGTCAGGCAGGATTTTCCTTTAAGGAATCCATGCTGAGTTCTGCCTATCTTGTCATATGCCTCCAGGTACTCTGTAACCTCATCCTTGACAATCGACTCCAACAACTTCCCAACCACCAATGTCAAGCTAACAGGTCTATAACTTCCTTTTTGCTTCCTTGCCCCCTTCTTAAATAGCGGAGTGACATTTGCAATCTTCCAGTCCTCCGGAACAATGTCAGAATCTATCGACTTTTGAAAAATCATCTCTAATGCCTCCGCAATCTCCACAGCTACTTCCTTCAGGACACGTGGGTGCATTTCATCTGGTCCGGAAGATTTATCTACCTTTAGACTATCAGCTTCCTGAGTACTTTCTCTATCGTAATTGTGACTGCGCACACTTCTCTTCCCTGCCACCCTTGAGTGTCCGGTATACTGCTGATGTCTTCCTCAGTGAAGACTGATGCAAAATACTCGTTCAGTTCCTCTGCCAGCTCCTTATCTCCCATTACAATTTCTCCAGCATCATTTTCTATCGGTCCTATATCTACTCTCACCTGTCTTTTACTCTTTATATACTTGAAAAAGCTTTTAGTATCCTCTTTGATATTATTTGCTAGCTTCCTTTCATAGTTAATCTTTTCCCTCTTAATGACCTTCTTGGTTTCCTTTTGTAAGCTTTTAAAAACTTCCCAATCCTCTGTCTTCCCACTAATTCCTCTGTGCTTCCTTTTATGCCCTCTCCTTTGCTTTAACTTTGGCTTTGACTTCTCTTGTCAACCACGGTTGCATCCTTTTTCCACTCGAAAATTTCTTTTTGGAATATACCTGTCTTGCACCTTCCTCACTTCTCGCATAAGCTCCAGCCACTGCTGCTCTGCCACCTTTCCCGCCAGCGTCCCTTTTCAGTCAACTTTGGCCAGTTCCTCTCTCATGCCACTGTAATTTCCTTTACTCTACTGAAATACCGACACATCAGATTTCGGCTTCTCTTCTTCTAATTTCACAGTGAACTCAATCATGTTATGATCACTGCCTCCTAAGGGTTCCTTCACCTCAATCTCTCTAATCACCTCCAGTTCATTACACAATACCCAATCCAGTACAGCCGATCCCCTAGTGGGCTCAACAACAAGCTGTTCTAAAAAGTCACCTCGCAGACATTCTACAAATTCTCTCTCTTGAGACCCAGTGCTGACCTGATTTTCCCAATCCACTCGCATGTTAAAATCCCCCACAATTATCATAACACTGCCCTTCTAACAAGCCTTTTCTATTTCCAGTTGTAATTTGTAGTCCACATCCTTTCATTGGCTCTTCACTCAACCCTGGAACATCTGGACAATAAGGATGCATACATCAGGATGTTCTTTATTGACTACAGCTCAGCTTTCAGTACTATCATCCTCTCCAAACCAATCAATACACTTCAAGATCTAGTCTTCAATATCTACTTGTGCAACTGGATTCTCTCACTTGCAGACCACGGTCAGCTCAGTTTGGCAATATCTCCTCCACCACTTCCATCAACGCAGGTGCACCACAAGGCTGTGTGCTTAACCATCTGCTGTACTCACTTTACACTTACGATCATGAGGCTAAGCATAGCTCCAAAGCCATATTTAAGTTTGCTGATGACACCACTGTCTTAGGCCAAATCAAAGATTGAAAAATTAGTTGAGTGATGCCATAACAACAATCACTCACTTAATGTCAACATAGCAAAGAAGCAGATTATCATAAGACATTAAGACCATAAAGCATAGGAGCAGAATTAGGCTATTTGAGTCTTATCTCCCATTCTGCCTGGCTGATTTATTATCCGTCTCAACCTTATTCTCCTGCTTCCACCCCGTAACCTTTGCTCCCTAATATTAATCAAGAACCTGTCAACCTTCACTTTGAATGTACTCAATGACTCAGCCTCCATAGCCGTCTATGGCAATGAATTCCACAGATTCCGGGGCGCTTAGGTGCAGCTCGAGTAGCAGCAGCACTCTCAATGGATACAAGTAAATATTCCCACTTCGGCCTGATACAGCTAAAAAGCACAACTGTTTCCAAGGTTAGTACAGTCAACAAAGACGTCTTAATGCGTTTAAAAGAACTATCGCTGCTTAAAACCAATAGAAACAACACTGATCGTGGTCAGAAACGCCAACTTAGGACACCTCGGAGGAAGCGCAGGTGTAGAGCAGAGTTACAAATGTGTTTAAGGAAATGGAGTTTTAAACCCCTATACCGACTATCTTGCTGGTGAATGTGCAGTCTCTAGTGAATAAAATCAATGATCTCAGAGCTAGGGTGCTGAATCAGAGGGACATTAGGACCGTGTGTCTTCTTTGTTTCATGGAATCCTGGTTAACTCCTTCCATACCGGATGCAGCAATCCAGATCAATGGGTTTACTATACACCGTCAGGGTAGATCTATAGAGTCTCTTAAAAGCAGAGGTTGAGGAGTACATCTCATGGTCAACTCTTCTTGGTACACAAATATATCAGTGCTTTCCCAATTCTGCTCACCAGACCTGGAATATCTAGCAGTAAAGTGCCGTCCTTTTTACCTACTGCGGGAATTCTCTGGGATCAGTCTGGTAGCAGTTTACATTCCACCTCAGGCCAATGTCAAGCAGGCTTTAGATGATCTGAGCAATGGGATCAACATGCACGAAACAGCACACCCTAATGCCTTCACCATCATTTTGGGAGATTTTAACCAGGCCAGTCTGAAAAAAATCACTAAACAATTACCATCAACAGATCTCTTGCAATACCAGAGGAAGCAACACACTGGACCATCGCTACACCTCCATCAAGAATGCCTACCAAGCTATTCCACACTCTCACCTCAGGAAGTCAGATCACCAAGCTGTACTTCTACTCCCTGAGTATAGACAGAGACTGAAGACTGCAGCACCAACAGTGAGGACCAAGAAGGTATAGACAAGGGAAGCACAGGAGTGTCTACAGGACGTCTTTGAATTGGTGGACTGGACTGTATTCAGGGATTAATCTTCGAACCTGGATGAGTATGCTGCAGTTGTTACCGACTTCATTAAAACCAGTGTGGATGAGTGTGTGTCTACAAAGACTTACTGTACATTCCAAAGCCAAAAGCCATGGATGAACCAGGAGGTACGTCATCTGCTGAAGGCTAGATCTGTGGCATTCAAGTCTGACAACCCAGGCATGTACCAGATATGATTTGTGGAGGGCTGTTTCAGGGGCAAAGAGACAATTTTGAATGAGGTTGGAGACAACATCGGATGCATGGCAACTGTGGCAGAGTTTGCAAGACATTACTTCCTACAAAGCAAAACTCAATCGTATGAATGGCAGCGATGCTTCACTACCAGATGAAGTCAACGCTTTCTTGCATGCATGCTTTGAAAGGGAGAACACAACTACAGCTGTGGAGATTCCTGCTGAACCTGATCATCCTGTGATCTCTGTCTCAGAGGCCGATGTTTGGCTGTCTTTAAAGAGAGTGAACCCTCGCAAGGTGGAAGGTCCTGATGGAGTACCTGCTAAGGCTCTGAAAACCTGTCCAACCTACTAGCGGGAGTTTTCAAGGACATTTGCAATCTCCACTGCCACTTGTTTCAAAAAGGTAACAATTATACCAATGCCTAAGAAGAATAATGTGGGCTGCCTTAATGACTATCTGCCGGTCGCACTCACCTCGACAGTAATTAAATGATTTGAGAGGTTGGTCATGACTAGACTGAACTCTTGCCTTGGCAAGGACCTGGACCCATTTCAATTTGCCTATTGCCATAATAGGTCAACGGCAGACGCAATCTCAATGGCTCTCCACACGGCTTTAGATCACCTGGACAACACAAACACCTACGTCAGGATGCTGTTCATCAGCTATAGCTCAGCATTTAATACCATCATTCCCACAATCCTGACTGAGAGGTTACAGAACCTGGGCCTCTGTACCTCCCTCTGCAATTGGATCCTCAATTTCCTAACCAGAAGACCACAGTCTGTGCGGATTGGTGGTAACATCTCCTCCTCACTGACGATCAACACTGGCGCACCTCAGGGGTGTGTGCTTAGCCCACTGCTCTACTCTCTATATACACATGACTGTGTGGCTAGGCATAGCTCAAATACCATCTCTAAATTAGCTGACGATACAACCATTGTTGGTAGAATCTCAGGTGGTGACGAGAGGGCGTACAGAAGTGAGATATGCTAACTAGTGTAGTGGTGCCACAGCAACAACCTGGCACTCAATGTCAGTAAGATGAAACACATACCAATCCTCATAGAGGCATCAGAAGTGAAGAGAGTGAGCAGCTTCAAGTTCCTGGGTGTCAAGATCTCTGAGGATCTAACCTGGTCCCAATATATTGATGTAGTCATAAAGAAGGCAAGACAGCGACTATATTAGGAGTTTGAATAGATTTGGCATGTCAGCAAATACAGTCAAAAACTTCCATAGTTGTACCATGGAGAGCATTCTGACAGGCTGCCTCACTGTCTGGTATGGAGGGGCTACTGCACAGGACCAAAAGAAGCTGCAAAAGGTTGTAAATCTAGTCAGCTCCATGTTAGGTACTAGCCTACAATGTATCCAGGACATCTTCAGGGAGCGGTGTCTCAGAAAGGCAGCGTCCATTATTAAAGACCTCCAGCACCCAGGGCATGTCCTTTTCTCACTGTTACCATCAGGTAGGAGATACAGAAGACTGAAGGTGCACACTCAGTGATTCAGGAACAGCTTCTTCCCCTCTGCCATCAGATTCCTAAATGGACATTGAATCTTTGGACACTACCTCACTTTTTTTTAATATACGGTTTTTGCACGTTTTTTTAAATCTATTCAGTATACGTAAATGATATACTTGTTTATTTATTATTATTATTATTTTTATTCTATTTATTATTTTTTTCACTGCTAGATTATGTATTGCATTGAACTGCTGCTAAGTTAACAAATTTCACGTCACATACTGGTGATAATAAACGATTCTAATTCTGATTTGGAGATTCATCACCCTCTGGCTAATCTCTATTCGAAGTAGACATTCCTCTATTCTGAGGCTGTGCCGCCTGGTCTTCGATTCACCCACTGAAGAAAACATCTGTCTACATCCACTCTATCTAGCTCTTTCAACATTCAACAGGTTTCAATGAGATTGCCACTCATCTTTCTAAATTCCAGCAAGTACAAACCCAGAGCAATCAAATGGGGACATGAGTGTGGCTCCTAGCATGCCTGAAGTCCACAATAATCTTCTTGGTCTTCTAAGTGTTAAGGACCAAGTTGTTATCAGCACACCACGTGACCAGGTGCTGAACCTCATCCCTCTAGGCCGTCTCGTCATTCCCTCTGATCAGGCCAACCACCGTAGTGTCTTTTGTGAACTTGATTATGGAGTTAGAACCATGTACAGGAACGCAGTCACAGGTGAAAATGGAGTAGAGATGAGGGTTCAGCACACAACCTTGAGGCTCGCCAGTGTTCAGGGTGAGAATGGAGGAGGAGTGGTTGTCTAATTTAACAGATTGGGGACTGTTAGTCAGAAAGTCCAAGGTCCAATTGCAGAAGAATAAGCTGATACCAGGCTGGCGAAGTTTGGCGATCAGCTTGGAGAGGAGCACAGTACTGAATGCCGAACCAAAGTCAATGAACAGCATTCCGATGTAAGAGTTGGAGCTCTCCAGGTGGGTCAGGGCAGAATAAAGTGCCATGGAGATGGCATCCTCTATAGACCTATTAGTTTGACAGGCAAATTGATGGGGGCTCAGGGTAGTCAGCAGACAGGATTTCAGATGTGATAGAACTAGTCCCTCAAAGCACTTTGCAATGATGGGGTTGAGTGCAACTGGGCGGAAGTCATTCAGGCCCATGGCGGTGGAATGCTTTGGCACTGGCGTGATGGTAGCAATCTTGAAGCTTGTGGGGGCAACTGCCTGTGCCAGGGACCGAGTGAAAATGTCCGTGAAGACCCCGGTCAACTGCCTGCACAGACTCTGAGCACACAGCCAGGTATTCTTTCTGGACCAGCTGCCTTCCGTACATTCACCTTGCTCAGGGTGGCGCAAACATCGGAGGTGGAAAGTGAGAGAGGCAGTTCACCAGGTGGGAGATCCGCTTTGAGGATGACCTCCTTGTTCCCTCGGTCCCCTTGGTTAAGGGTGAAAGGTGAAATGTTTAAGGGGAACATAGTAGCCTAGTGATTAGCGCAACACTGTTTTCGCTGGTGGCTTTCCGGAGTTCAGAATTCAATTCTGACACTGACAGTAAGGAGTTAATATGTTCTCCCTGTGACCATGTGGGTTTTCTCTGAGTGCTTTGGTTTCCGCCCGCAGATCAAAGAAGTGCCAATTAGTAGGCTAATTGGTCATTATAAATTATTCTGTGATTAGGCTAGGGTTAAATAGGTGAGTTGCTGGGCAGCATCTGGTACTGTATGACTAAATAAATAAATAAACATTGGGAAGACCTTCATCACTCAGAGGGGACTTTGAAAAAAATCATGCAAAACCTTGCTTCAATCCTATTCTGTTGTGGAATTAGACATATTTGCATTTAGAGTGACTCATTTTAATTTGTTCAGAACAAGAGACCTCAAGATGAAAAATGTCAATTCATCAACAAGTTTCTACTACTACCAGGCTTTACACCATCAGTTAGAATCATAATTAGCTCATTTTAATAATCATTTGCACCTATTAGATTAAGCAGGCAAAAACTAATGCAGTAACAGGTTCAAATTGCTGATGCATTTTTATCCATGTTAACATTGCAAACTGACAACAATTTGAAGGCAAATTCTCACCTCAATTGCTTCCACAATTAACTTTGCCCTTGCTATTGCTTTTCTGTGTTACTCTGCCTGTGTGTGGTGGTTAATTAATAAGACTGTGTTTAAGAAAGTATAAATGATAGACACTTCATTGGCAAGGATATCTCAATAACAAAGGAGCAGAAAACAAAATTCTTATTAGCAAATAAGAATTAACTCTTGTCAGAAAAGAATATGCTCTCCATGGGGGTGATCTAGTTATCTAACCATGGTTTGAGAGAGAATTTGTAGGTTGTCTAAGGGATGACTTTTTAGAACAGCTTGTTGCTGAGCCCACTAGGGGATCGGCTGTGCTGGATTGAGTGTTGTGCAATGATCCGGAGGTGATAAGAGAGCTTAAGGTTAAGGAAACCTGAGGGAACAGTGATCACAACATGATCGAGTTCACTTTGAAATTTGAGAAAGAAAAATTAAATTCCAATGTGTCGGTATTTCAGGGAATGAAGGAAATTACAACGGCATGAGAGGGGAACTGACCAAGGTTGACTGGAAAGGAACATTAGCAGGAAGGACAGCAGAGCAGCAATGGCTGGAGTTCCTGTGAAAAACAAGGGAACTGCAAGACAGATATATTCCAAATAAGAAGAAATTTTTGATTTCCATAATCCAAATCGTTGATGTACAATGTAAAAAGAAGCAGCCCCAACACGGACCCCTGTGGAACACCACTGGTAACCGGCAGCCAACCAGAATAGGATACCTTTATTCCCACTCTCTGTTTCCTGCCAATCAGTCAACGCTCTATCCACGTATGTAACTGTCCTGTAATTCCATGGGCTCTTATTTTGTTAAGTAGCCTCATGTGTGGCACCTTGTCAAAGGCCTTCTGAAAATCCAAATATACAACATCCACTACATCTCCCTTTTCTAGCCTACTGGTAATTTCCTCAAAAAATTGGAATAGGTTTGTCAGGCAGGATTTTCCTTTACGGAATCCATGCTGAGTTTTGTCTATCTTGTCATATGCCTCCAGGTACTCTGTAACCTCATCCTTGACAATCGACTCCAACAACTCCCAACCACCAATGTCAAGCTAACAGGTCTATAATTTCCTTTTTGCTTCCTTGCCCCCTTCTTAAATAGCAGAGTGATGTTTGCAATCTTCTAGTCCTCTGGAACCATGCCAGAATCTATCAACTTTTGAAAGATCATCGCTAATGCCTCCGCAATCTCCACAGCTACATCCTTCAGAACACGTGGGTGCATTCCATCTGGTCCGGGAGATTTATCTCCTTTAGACTATTCACCTTCCTGAGTACTTTCTCTGTCGTAATTGTGACTGCGCACACTTCTCTTCCCTGCCACCCTTGAGTGTCCGGTATACTGCTGATGTCTTCCTCAGTGAAGACTGATACAAAATACTTGTTCATTTCCTCCGCCATCTCCTTATCTCCCATTACAATTTCTCCAGCATCATTTTCTATGGGTCCTATATCTACTCTCGCCTGTCTTTTATTCTTTATATACTTGAAAAAACTTTTAGTATCCTCTTTGATATTATTTGCTAGCTTCCTTTCATAGTTAACCTTTTCCCTCTTAATGACCTTCTTGGTTTCCTTTTGTAAGGTTTTAAAGACTTCCCAATCCTCTGTCTTCCCACTGATTTTTGCTTCCTTGTATGCCTTTTCCTTTGCTTTAACTTTGGCTTTGACTTCTCTTGTCAACCACGGTTGCATCCTTTTTCCATTCGAAAATTTCTTCTTTTTTGGAATATACCTGTCTTGCACCTTCCTCACTTCTCACATAAACTCCAGCCACTGCTACTCTGCCATCTTTCCCGCCAGTGTCCCTCTTCAGTCAACATTGGCCAGTTCCTCTCTCATGCCACTGTAATTTCCTTTACTCCACTGAAATACCGACACATCAGATTTCGGCTTCTCTTTTTCAAATTTCACAGTGAACTCAATCATGTTATGATCACTGCCTCCTAAGGATTCCTTCACCTCAATCTTTCTAATCACCTCCGGTTCATTACACAATACCCAATCCAGTACAGCCAATCCCCTAGTGGGCTCGACAACAAGCTGTTCTAAAAAGCCATCTCGCAGACATTCTACAAATTCTCTCTCTTGAGACCCAGTGCCGACCTGATTTTCCCAATCCTCTCGCATGTTAAAATCCCCTACAATTATCATAACACTGCCCTTCTGACAAGCTTTTTCTATTTCCTGTTGTAATTTGTAGTCCACATCACTGCAGCCATCAGGGTCCTTTTACTCCTGCAATTCCTTAGCTCAACCTATAAAGATTCTGCACCTTCCGATCCTATATCACCTCTTTCTAATGATTTAATATCATTTCTTACCAATAAAGCCACGCCTCCCCCTCTGCCTACCTTCCTATCCTTCTGATACACCATGTATCCTTGGACATTCAACTCCCAGAGACATGCATCCTTTAGCCACGTCTCAGTGATGGCCACAATATCATACCCGCCAATCTGTAGCTCTACGACAAGATCATCCACCTTATTCCTTATGCTGCGTGCATTTAAGCACAACACCTTAAGACCAGTATTTGGTGCTTTTCACTTTGATATCACTGCAACTTTATTGCACTGCAACTCATCCCAATAGCTACAAATTTGCCCCATCACCTGCCTGTCTTTCCTGACATCTTTACTGCTCACTATCTTAGATTTATTTCTGTTTTCCCCTTCCTCCACTCTGTCATTCCGGTTCCCATCCCCCTGCCAAATTAGGTTAAACCCTCCCTAACAGTTCTATTAACCTTTCCCGCCAGGATATTGGTCCCCTTCCGGTTCAGGTGTAACCTGTCCTTTTTGAACAGGTCATACTTCCCCCAGAAGAGATCCCAATTATCCAAGAATCTGAAGCCCTGCCCCCTGCACCAGTCTCTCAGACACGCATTCATCTGCCTGATCCTACTATTCTTGCCCTCGCTAGCACATGGCACAGGTAGCAATCTCGAGATTACTACCCTGGAGGTCCTGCTTCTCAGCTTCCTTCCTAATTCCTGGAAGTCTCTCTTCAGGATCTCCTCCTTTATCCTATCTATGTCATTGGTACCAACATGTACCAAGACAACTGGCTGCTCACCCTCCCCCTTCAGAATATTCTGGACCCGATCCGAGACATCCCGTACCCTGGCACCTGGGAGGCAGCACACCATGTGGGTATCTCTATCAGGCTCACAGAATCTCCTGTCTGTTCCCCTGACTATGGAATCCCCTACGACTACCACATTCCTCTTCTCCCTCCTTCTCTCCTGCACAACGGTGCCAGGCTCAGTGCCAGAGACCCGGTCACCATGGGTGTCCCCTGTCAGGTCATCCCCCTCAACAGCATCCAGAACAAGGTATAGAGGATTGAGAAGCTTTCAAAAAACTTGCAGAAGGAAACTAAGAAGGCTATTAGGAATGAAAAGATGAATTATAGAAAACCTACAGCACAATACAATTATGAAAGGAAGCTGGCGAATAATATAAAAGAAGATACTAAAAGCTTTTTTAAGTATATAAAGAGTATAAGAGAGTTGAGCATAGATATAGGACCAATAGAAAATGACACTGGAGATATCTTAATGAGAGACACAGAGATGGCAGAGGAAATGAATGCATATTTTGCATTAGTCTTCACAGTGGAAGACATCTACAGTATACCAGACATAGTCATAGTCATAGTCATACTTTATTGATCCCGGGGGAAATTGGTTTTTGTTACAGTTGCACCATAAATAATAAATAGTAATAGAACCATAAATAGTTAAATAGTAATATGTAAATTATGCCAGTAAATTATGAAAAACACCCAGGACCAGCCTATCGGCTCAGGGTGTCTGACCGTCCAAGGGAGGAGTTGTAAAGTTTGATGGCCACAGGCAGGAATGACATCCTATGATGCTCTGTGCTGCATCTCGGAGGAATGAGTCTCTGGCTGAATGTACTCCTGTGCCCACCCAGTCCATTATGTAGTGGATGGGAGACATTGACCAAGATGGCATGCAACTTAGACAGCATCCTCTTTTCAGACACCACCGTGAGACAGTCCAGTTCCATCCCTACAACATCACTGGCCTTACGAATGAGTTTGTTGATTCTGTTGGTGTCTGCTACCCTCAGCCTGCTGCCCCAGCACACAACAGCAAACATTCAAGAGTGTCAGGGAAATGAAGTATGTGGAGTGAAAATTACGGCTGTGGAGGTGCTCAGGAAGCTTAATGGTCTGAGGGTAGATAAATCTCCTGGACCTGATGGAATGCATCCTCGGGTTCTGAAGGAAGTAGCTGGAGAGATTGCGGAGGCATTAACAATGATCTTTCAAGAATCAATAGATTCTGGCGTTGTACCGGATGACTGGAAAATTACAAATATTACTCCGCTATTTAAGAAGAGTGGGAGGCAGCAGAAAGGAAACTATAGGCCTGTTAGCCTGACATCAGTGGTTGGGAAGTTGTGTGAATTGATTGTTAGGGATGAGATTATGGAATACCTGGAGGCACATGACAAGATAGACCAAAGCCAGCATGGTTTCCTGAAAGGAAAATCCTGCCTGACTAACCTACCTCAATTTTTTAAGGAAATTACAAGCACGGTAGACAAAGAAGATGCAGTAGATGTGGTGTACTTGGATTTTCAGAAGGCCTTTGACAAAGTGACACACATGAGGCTGCTTAGCAGGATAAGAGCCCATGGAATTACAGGGGAGTTACTAGCATGTGTGCAGCATTGGCTGATTGGCAGAAAACAGAGAGTGGGTATAAAGGGATCCTATTCTAGCTAGCTGCCATTTACCAGTGGAGTTCCACTAGGGTCGATGTTGGGACCGCTGCTTTTTATGATGTATGCCAATGATTTGGACTATGGGATTAATGGATTTGTGGCTAAATTTGCTGATGACACAAAGATTGGTGGAGGAACGTGTAGTGCTGAGGAAACAGAGAAACTGCAGAGAGACTTAGATAATTTAGGGGAATGGGCAAAGAAGTGACAAATGAAATACAATGTTGGAAAATGTATGGTCATGCACTTTGGTGGAAGAAATAAATGGGAAGACTATTATTTAGATGGGGAGAAAATTCAAAATGCAAAGATGCAAAGGGACTTGGGAGTCTTTGTGCAGGATACCCTAAAGGTTAACCTCCAGGTGAAGAAGGCGAATGCAATGTTGGCAATCATTTCTAGAGGTATAGAATATAAGAGCGGGGATGTGCTGTTGAAGCTCTATAAGGCACTCGTGTGACCACACTTATTGTGTAGTTTTGTGTGCAGTTTTGGACTCCTTATTTTAGAAAGGATATACTGACATTGGAAAGGGTTCAGAGAAGATTCATGAGAATGATTCCAGGATTGAAAGGGTTACCGTATGTGGAACATCTGGCAGCTCTTGGGCTGTATTCCCTGGAGTTCAGGAGAATGAGGGAAGATCTCATAGAAATGTTAAAAATGTTAAAAGATGTTAAAAATGATGTTACAAATGTTAAAAGATTAGATATGGCAAAGTTATTTCCCATGGTTGGGGAGTCTAGGACAAGAGGGCATGACTTCAGCATTGAAGTACATTCATTTAGAACAGTGATGCGCAGAAATTACTCTAGTCAGAGGGTGGCAAATCTGTGGAATTTGTTGCCATGAACAGCTGTGGAGGCCAAGTCATTGAGTGCATTTACAGCAGGGATAGATATGTTCTTGATTAGCCAGGGCATCAATGGGTATGGGGAGAAGGCAGGGGAGTGGGCATGACTGGAAGAATTGGATCAGCCCATGACTGAATGGGGGAGCAGACTCAATGGGCCGAATAGCCTACTTCTGCTCCTGTATTTTATGGTCTTATGGTTTTATGGTTAGCATATGCAATAACTATCTATTTGGATCATTATTTACATTGCATACATTTCTATTTTGTTACAGACACAGGAGAGGTTGGCTGAGGCAGCAAACAAAAAGGGAGAGACTAAATGGGTGGCATAGCAGTGTTGCAGTTAGCATACTTTATACTTTATACTTTATACTTCATACTTTATACTTTATACTTTATTGTCGCCAAACAATTGGTACTAGAACGTACAATCATCACAGCGATACTTGATTCTGCACTTCACACTCCCTGGATTACAAGTATACAAATATTAAATATTTAAAATATTAAAAATAGTTACAATTAGTAAATATTAAAAATTTAAATTATAAATCATAAATAGAAAATAGAAAAATGGGAAGTAAGGTAGTGCAATAAAAACCGAGAGGCAGGTCGGGATATTTGGAGGGTATGGCCCAGATCCGGGTCAGGATCCATTCAGCAGTCTTATCACAGTTGGAAAGAAGCTGTTCCCAAATCTGGCCATACGAGTCTTCAAGCTCCTGAACCTTCTCCCGGAGGGAAGAGGGATGAAAAGTGTGTTGGCTGGGTGGGTCGTGTCCTTGATTATCCTGGCAGCACTGCTCCGACAGCGTGCAGTGTAAAGTGAGTCTACGGACGGAAGTTTGGTTTGTGTGATGTGCTGCGCTGTGTTCATGAACTTCTGCAGCTTCTTTTGGTCTTGGACAGGACAACTTCCATACCAGGTTGTGATGCACCCTAGAAAAATGCTTTCTACAGTGCATCTATAAAAATTAGCAAAGGTTTTAGGGGACAGGCCAAATTTCTTTAATTTTCTCAGGAAGTAAAGGTGCTGGTGGGCCTTCTTGGCAGTGAACTCTGCTTGGTTAGACCAAGTCAGGTCATTTGTGATATTGACCCCAAGGAACTTAAAGCTTTTGACCTGTTCCACTTGCGCACCACCGATGTAAATTGGGTCGTGCGGTCCGCTACTCCTTCTGAAGTCAACAACCAATTCCTTTGTCTTGCTGACATTGAGGGATAGGTTATTGTCTTCGCACCATGCCACCAGGTTCTTAATTTCCTTTCTGTACTCAAACTCATCATTACCCAAGATTGTTATGTCATCAGCAAACTTATATATTGAGTTTGATGGAAACTTGGCTACACAATCATGGGTGTACAGTGAGTACAGCAGGGGGCTGAGTAGACAGCCTTGTGGGGCACTGGTGCTCAGTGTGACTGTAGAGGAGAGCTTGTCCCCTAGTCTTACAGCCTGGGTCCTGTCTGTGAGGAAGTTGAAGATCCAGCTGCAGATCTGAGTGCTAAGGCCCAGGTTCCGGAGCTTAGGAATCAGCTTATTTGGAATGATGGTATTAAAGGCAGAGCTGTAGTCAATGAAAAGGAGCCTTACGTATGCATCTTTATTCTCCAGGTGTTCTAAGGAGGAATGTAGGGCCAGGGAAATGGCATCTGCCGTTGACCTGTTGCTCCAGTAAGTGAATTAACACCATTGCAGCACCAGTTGGGGTTCAATTCTCACCACTGTCTGTAAGGAATTTGAACATTCTCCCTGAGACCACATGTATTTTCTTTGGGTGCTCCGGTTTCCTCACACATTAGGACCAATAGTCTCCAGGGCTGCTTCTTCCACCAGGCCATCAGACTGATGAACTCACACTGATTTCAGTGTACTCTGTATTTTATTGACTGTTCTATTTATTATAAATTATTATAAATTACTATGATTACACATGGCACATTTAGATGGAGACGTAATGTAAAGATTTTTACTCCTCATGTATGTGAAGGATGTAAGAAATAAAGTCAATTCAATTCAAAAATTCCAAGACATTCTGGTTAGTAGGTCAATTGGTCACATGGTGTAATTGGGCATCATGGGTCACATGGGTTAATTAGTCACATGGGTATAATTGGGAGGCACGGGTCACATGGGTTAATTGGTCACATGGTGTAATTGGGAGGCATGGTTCACAGGGGTTAATTGGTCACATGGTGTAATTGGGAGGCATGGTTCACATGGGTTAATTGATCACATGAGTGTAATTGGGCAGCACAGGTCACATGGGTTAATTGGTCACATGGATGTAATTGGAAGGCAGGAGTCATATGGGTGTAATTGAGGAGCGTGGGTCACATGGGTGTAATTGGGTGGCATGGGTCACATGGGGTAATTGGTCACATGGTGTAATTGGGCAGAACGGGTCACATGGGTGTAATTGGGCAGCATGAGTCACATGGGTTAATTGGTCTCATGGGTGTAATTGGGCAGCATGGGTCACATGGGTTAATTGGTCACATGGGTGTAATTGGGCAGCATGGGTCACATGGGTTAATTGGTCACATGGGTGTAATTGGGCAGCATGGGTTACATGGGTTAATTGGGCGACACGGGCTCTTTGAGCCAGAATAGCCTGTTCCATGATGAATCTCTAAATAAATTTATGAGGAGGTTGCCAGGACACAAGGACTGAGTTAAGAGAAAGGTCGAGCAAGCTCGGACTTTCCTCACTGGAATGAGGGCAGATGTACAGGAAATGGAGGAGATGCAGGTGAGGTTAGCTTTAATGGTGCTAGAGGGAAAACCCTGTTCTTTGAAAGAAGAGGACATTTCACATGTTCAGAAATGGAAAGCTTCATCCTGAGAACAGATGATGGAAAAATGGAGGAATTGAGAGAAGGAGAAAGCAAGTGACAGGGTGAGAAGAGGTATAGTCACAATAGCTTGAGGGTCAGTAGGTTTGTCAGTGGATAGTTTGTCTCCAGAGATGGTGACAGAGGGATTGAGATTCATCCAGCATTTGCCTCCTCTTGTGTATTGGAGAGTCTGAGATCTGAATAGCTTTTCGCTTCCTTCCATCCACGCTTCCAGGGGAAGTCCAGTGTTCATTCATTCCTGGATTCAGATTGTATCACTTATTTAATTGGCGCATGAGAGACTGAAGGATGATCTTATAGATTATGAGGGGTATGAATAGGGTGATTGCACTCTCTTTTCCATAGGGTTGGGGAATCAAGAACTAGAGGGCGCAGGTTTAAGATTAAAGGGGAAACATTTAGTATGAACTGGGGGGCATTTTTTTCACTGTCAGCATGGTCAGTATATGGAACGAACTGCCAGAGGAAGCAATTGAGGCAGGTACACTAACAACATTTAAACAACACTTGGACAGGTGCATGGATAGGAAACGTTTAGAGGAATATGGGACAAATACAGGCAAATTGGACTACCTTAGATGGAAATCTTGATCAGCATGGACCAAAGAGCTTGTTTCCTACTGATATTACTCTGACTCAGTGATGAGTGACACTGTAACGTGGCGGTTAGCGCAACACTTTTCAGAACCAGCTATAAGATCAGGGTTCAATTGCTGTTGCTGCGGTCTGTAAGGAGATTGCACTTTCTTCCCATGAATGCATGGGTTTCCCCTGGGTGCTCCAGGTTCCTCCTACAGTCCAAATACATGCAATGATGCTTAGTGAGTTGTGGGCACACTCTGTTGACACTGGAAGCTTGGGGACACTTGTGAGGGGCCACAGTTTGAGGATAGAGGGGAAGCCTTTTAGGACCGAGATTAGGAAAAACTTCTTCACACAGAGAGTGGTGAATCTGTGGAATTCTCTGCCACAGGAAACAGTTGAGGCCAGTTCATTGGCTATATTTAAGAGGGAGTTAGATATGGCCCTTGTGGCTACAGGGGTCAGGGGGTATGGAGGGAAGGCTGGGGCGGGGTTCTGAATTGGATGATCAGCCATGATCATAATAAATAGTGGTGCAGGCTCGAAGGGCCGAATGGCCTACTCCTGCACCTATTTTCTATGTTTCTATGTTTCTATGTGAGCATCCTCACTGACTTGATTTAACACAAACGACGTATTTCACTGTGTGTTTCAATGTATACATGACAAATAAAGCTAATCTTAAATCTTAATTAGAAGCTGACACAGGCCACTGTTTCAACATTACCTTTCTCAGCAGGAGGTGAGAGTGTTTGGGGAATGGAAGCTGCCTTATTGTTACAGCCTAGACCAGAAAACTATAAGACCCAGGAGCAGAATTAGGCCACTCAGCCCATCGAGTCTGCTCCGCCATTCTATCATGACTGATTTATTATCCCCTCTACCCCATTCTCCTGCCTTCTCTCCATGAGCTATGATGCCAAGACTAATCAAGAACCTAATCAACCTTCACTTTAAATATACCCAATGGCTTGGCCTTCACAGCCGTCTGTGGTAAACAGGATATTTGTCCCCTCGGCTTCTGGTCATAACTTCCTCGAAGGGAATACCAAAGGTACAGGCATCTGAAACTTTGCCCCTGCAGTAATTCTTGAGCTATGCATTCATCTGCCAAATCATCTTATTCTTACCCTCACTGGCACGTGGCACAGGAGGAATCTGGAGATCACTACCCTGGTATTCCTCCTTTTCAACTTTCCACCTAACTTCTGTGACGCCAAACCAAGCTATCGGACGATTAATGCTAATGAGAGAGATGAGAGAGAAAATGGAGAAACATTCAAAATACTAATAAGGGAGGAGAGAGGGATTAACAGAAAAGAAACACAATTCAGAATATTGACAGACCGGTTGCTTTGAACCTGAACTGTTTGAAGTTTGATGGACAGGTGATACTCCAGCAGGGGGATAAAAAGAGCAGGTTTGCTGAGGCACGCCACACCACGAGACCACGAGACAACAAGACCCTGGAAAGAGCGGTGTGCCCCCACAAGTGGTGGGAGTTTGGAGGTCCAGTTTGCGGGAACCGACCATCGGCTCACAGGGTGTAAAGGTGCAATCGGTGGGAACCTGGTGTGTGTGTCCGCCCTTGCCTGGGTGCCGGGTTCACCGCGGAAGAACGATCGTATCCGGAACGGAGAGGTCACAGTCGGTGACCACAGCGGGATAGAAGGTCTGCCTGAACCAAATTGCATCCCCCCTCTTTCTCTCTCTCTCCAACGGCACAACAGCGATTACTGCGAACTGCACTAAGCTGAAATGAACTCTGCGTCACTGTAAGACTGATCATTTTACCCCTAGACTGCGATAGAGCTTGGTTGATTCCTATTACCCTAGTTCTGTGTATAGGTGTGTATTATCATTGCTGACCTGTTACATTTATATCCTTACGATTAGAGCACTGTATTATTTGTTTCTTTAATAAAACTTTATTAGTTCCTAGTAATCCAGACTCCAACGAGTGTTCCACTTCTGCTGGTTTGGCAACCCCGTTAAGGGTTACGTAACACTTCCCAAATTCTCTGTTCAAGATCTCCTTCCTTTTCCTGCCAATGCTGTTGGTGCCAGTATGTGCCACGACTTCTGGTTGCTCACCCTTCAACCTTTAGAATGCTGTGGACCCAATCCGAGACATCACTGTGAATCTGATCTGAGACATCCCTGACCCTAGCACCTGGGAGGCAAATTACCATCTGGGTGTCTCTTTCACATACACAGAATGTGACTTCTATATTGAGGGGAAACATAGAAACATAGAAAATAGGTGCAGGAGTAGGCCATTCGGCCTTTCGAGCCGGCACCGCCATTCAGTATGATCATGGCTGATCATCCAACTCAGAACCCTGTACCAGCCTTCCCTCCATACCCCTGATTCCTTTAGCCACAAGGGCCATATCTAACACCCTCTTAAATATAGCCAATGAACTGGCCTCAACTGTTTCCTGTGGCAGAGAATTCCAGAGATTCACCACTCTTTGTTTGAAGAAGTTTTTCTTAATCTCGGTCCTAAAAGACTTTCCCTTTATCCTCAAACTATGACCCTTCGTTCTGGACTTGCCCAGCATCGGGAACAATCTTCCTGCATCTAGCCTGTCCAATCCCTTTAGGATTTTATACGTTTCAATAAGATCCTCCCTCAATCTTCTAAATTCCAACGAGTATAAGCCTAGTCAATCCAGTCTTTCATCATATGAAAGACCTGCCATCCCAGGAATCAATCTGGTGAACCTTCTTTGTACTCCCTCTATGTCAAGAATGTCTCTCCTCAGATTAGGGGAACAAAACTGCACACTATACTCCAGGTGTGGTCTCACCAAGGCCTTGTACAACTGCAGTAGTACCTGCCTGCTCCTGTATGCGAATCCTCTTGCTATGAATGCCAGCATACCATTCGCCTTTTTCACCGCCTGCTGTACCTGCATGCCCACTTTCAATGACTGGTGTATAATGACACCCAGGTCTCATTGCACCTCCACTTTTCCTAATTGGCCACCATTCAGATAATAAAAACAACAGGAATTCTGCAGATGCTGGAAATTCAAGCAACACACATCAAAGTTACTGGCGAATGCAGCAGGCCAGTCAGCATCTCTAGGAAGAGGTACAGTCGATGTTTCAGGCTGAGACCCTTCGTCAGGACTGACGAAGGGTCTCGGCCTGAAATGTCGACTGTACCTCTTCCTAAAGATGCTGCCTGGCCTGCTGCGTTCGCCAGCAACTTTGATGTGTGTTGCTATTCAGATAATAATCTGTTTTCCTGTTTTTGCCACCAAAGTGGAAACCTCACATTTATCCGCAATAAATTGCATCTGCCATGAATTTGCCCACTCACCTAACCTATCCAAGTCACCCTGCATCCTCTTAGCATCCTCCTCACAGCTAACACTGCCACCCAGCTTCGTGTCATCCGCAATCTTGGAGATGCTGCATTTAATTCCATCATCTAAGTCATTAATATATATTGCAAACAACTGGGGTCCCAGCACTGAGCCTTGCGGTACCCCACTAGTCACTGCCTGCCATTCTGAAAAGGTCCCATTTATTCCCACTCTTTGCTTCCTGTCTGCCAACCAATTCTCTATCCACATCAATACCTTACCCCCAATACCATGTGCTTTAAGTTTGCACACTAATCTCCTGTGTGGGACCTTGTCAAAAGCCTTTTGAAAATCCAAATATACCACATCCACTGGTTCTCCCCATCCACTCTACTAGTTACATCCTCAAAAAATTCTATGAGATTCTTCAGACATGATTTTCCTTTCACAAATCCATGCTGACTTTGTCCGATGATTTCACCGCTTTCCAAATGGGTTGTTATCACATCTTTGATAACTGACTCTAGCATTTTCCCCACCACCGATGTTAGGCTAACCGGTCTATAATTCCCCGGTTTCTCTCTCCCTTCTTTTTTAAAAAGTGGGGTTACATTAGCCACCCTCCAATCCTCAGGAACTAGTCCAGAATCTAAAGAGTTCTGAAAAATGATAACTAATGCATCCACTATTTCTTGGGCTACTTCCTTAAGCACTCTGGGATGCAGACCATCTGGCCCTGGGGATTTATCTGCCTTTAATCCCTTCAATTTACCTAACACCACTTCCCTAGTAGCATGTATTTCCCTCAGTTCCTCCATCTCAATAGACCCTCCATCCTCTACTATTTCCAGAAGTTTATTTATGCCCTCCTTAGTGAAGACTGAACCAAAGTAGTTATTCAATTGGTCTGCCATGTCCTTGCTCCCCATAATCAATTCACCTGTTTCTGTCCGTAGGGGACCTACATTTGCCTTAACCAATCTTTTTCTTTTCACATATCTGTAAAAGCTTTTACAGTCAGTTTTTATGTTCCCTGCCAGTTTTCTCTCATAATCTTTTTTCCCTTTCCTAATTAAGCCCTTTGTCCTCCTCTGCTGGACTTTGAATTTCTCCCAGTCCTCAGGTGAGCTGCTTTTTCTGGCTAATTTGTATGCTTCTTCTTTGGAATTGATACTATCCCTAATATCCCTTGTCAGCCACGGGTGCACTACCTTCTCTGGTTTATTCTTTTACCATGCTGGGATGAACAATTGTTGTAGTTCATCCATGCAATCTTTAAATGCTTGCCATTGCATATCCACCGTCAACCCTTTAAGTATCATTTGCCAGTCTATCTTAGCTAATTCACGTCTCATACCTTTAAAGTTACCCTTCTTTAAGTTCAGAACCTTTGTTTCTGAATTAACTATGTCACTCTCCATCTTAATGAAGAATTCCACCATATTATGGTCACTCTTACCCAAGGGGCCTCTCACAACAAGATTGCTAATTAACCCTTCCTCATTGCTCAATACCCAGTCTAGAATAGCCTGCTCTCTAGTTGGTTCCTCGACATGTTGGTTCAAAAAACCTTCCCGCATGCATTCCAAGAAATCCTCTTCCTCAGCACCCTGACCAATTTGGTTCACCCAATCTATATGTAGATTGAAGTCACCCATTATAACTGCTGTTCCTTTATTGCACGCATTTCTAATTTCCTGTTTAATGCCATCCCCGACCTCACTACTACTGTTAGGTGGCCTGTACACAACTCCCACCAGCGTTTTCTGCCCTTTAGTGTTATGCAGCTCTACCCATATTGATTCCACATCCTCCCGGCTAAGGTCCTTCCTTTCTATTGCGTTAATCTCCTCTCTAACCAGCAATGCTACCCCACTTCCTTTTCTTTCATGTCTATCCCTCCTGAATATTGAATATCCCTGAATGTTGAGCTCCCATCCTTGGTCACCCTGGAGCCATGTCTCTGTGATCCCAACTATATCATATTCATTCATAACAATCTGCACTTTTAATTCATCCACCTTGTTACGAATGCTCCTTGCATTGACACACAAAGACTTCAGGCTCGCTTTTACAACACTCTTAGCCCTTATACAATTATGTTGAAAAGTGGTCTTTTTTGATTTTTGCCCTGGATTTGCCGGCCTGCCACTTTTACGGCCACAAGGGTACTCTGCACTGGCCACTTATTCCCTTTTCCTGTCCTGACAATATCCCTGGGACCTGTGCCCTACCGTTTAGAAATTTGAATGATTATAAAATTAGGAGAAGCATAGATAGGGCAGACACTATAAGACTTACAGTCCAGGTGACAGAAGGAAACGTTTAAACAAGATGTTTTTAACACAGAGAGCATGTTGGGTGTCTGGTACAGTCTGCCAGATGTAGTGGTGGAAACAGATATGATCAGAAGTGTTTAAGAGGATATTGGAGAGATTCATAAATATGCAAGGATTGTCAGCAAGGACTGTTAAATTCAACAATCTGTTCAAT
The DNA here is from genome assembly GCF_030028105.1 of Mobula birostris. Classification (NCBI taxonomy): domain Eukaryota; kingdom Metazoa; phylum Chordata; class Chondrichthyes; order Myliobatiformes; family Myliobatidae; genus Mobula; species Mobula birostris. The sequence continues at coordinate 80,912,968 of NC_092378.1, forward strand.
GTAGACATAGTGGGTGAGAGGGCCTGTTCCAATGCTGTTCCACTATCGTTCAATATTCTATTAGCAACGGAAATAGCAAGATAATAAAACAGGAGATTCTGCAGATGCTGGAAATACAGAGTAACACACACAAAATGCTGGAGGGACTCAGCAACTCATTCTACACCGCCACATAATCTGAAACATCCCACTGCACTACCACAATATCCAAACCATCCCTCTACACTACCACGGAATCAGAAACATCCCACTACATCACCATGGAATCTGAAACATTCCGCTAAACAACCACAGAATCCGAAACACTACACTACCACAACATCTGAAACATCCCTCTACACTGCCACGACACCAGAAACATCTGCTACACTGCCACAGATTCCGAAACATCCTGCTACACTACCACGACATCAGAAACATCCCACCACACATCCTCAACATCTCAAACATCCCACTGCACTACCACAGAATCTGAAACATCACGCTACACTACTCAGTATCCGAAACATCCCATTCCACTACCATGGAATCTGAAACATCCCACTACACTACCATGACATCTGAAACATAGCACATCACGACTGCAGTATCCGAAACATCCCGCTACGCTACCATACAATCTGATGATACTTTGTGTCGAGTGAAACCAATCTGTGGGTGTGGAGAATTCTCTGTCGCGTTGCGATTCCACAGGGGAAGTCAATAGATATATGTTCCTGCTTATAGCTCATCATTAAATTATATCCCTGCCACTTAGTGCACAGTTCAGGGCAGATCTGTTTTGTCTCATATCCTTCTGGTTAGTTGTACAGTTTCTCATTGAGTCATCCTTCCACATGGTGACATTTTGGCTGTCTGGCTTTTGGAACAGATAGCAGTCAGCAGTCAACTCATGTTCTCAGTATTATTTATTTACTTATTTATTATTATTATTTGTTGTTTTTATTTGCCGTTTATTTTCTTCAGCACATTGGTTGCTTATCAGTTTTTGTGTGTAGATTTTCATTCATCCTATTGTATTTCTTTGTTCTTCTATGAACACCTGCAAGAAAATGAACATCAGGGTTGTATATGTTGACATTTATGTACTATGATAATAAATTGTCTTTGAACTTTGAAGTTTGAATATTGAGTAATCAAAGAGATCGTGGTAGTTGGATGTGCTACCATTGTAAATATGTACAGTAACTGTAAATTCACCTGACACTATTCCAAATGTTAATGTTAAGTAGGTGATGATAGTGATTCAAACTGTAGTTAATTATTTATTGTTGCCTTTGTGTTGAAGACCAATAGAACATCATATCTGGAGAATGAGGTTCTCTTGGATTCTCCTGGGCACTCTCTCTCCTGGAAGTTTACTGTGTGAATAAAGAATTTTTATATTTCCCAGTTAAAACTTCTGTGTGGCTCAATTTTATTCAGTCACATCAGATATTAAGAAAAAATGAGAAAATTAGTGCTGATTTTCCTAACTTCTACCCTTCCCAAGGAATAAGAACATAGAGAAGAGACAAAGGCTTGCTCTCTTAAATTCTCCGTCTTCCTGATCTCCGCAGACTCTGACTACTCTTCCCACAGTTTCAGGAAGGCAGCCAAGGGCATCTCCCACTCCCGACATTCTCTCTTCCCCCACCCCCATCAGAGAAAGGACACATAAACCTAAGAATAAACCACCAGATTCAAAGTTCATTTCTATCCCATTGCAACAGACACAAAATGTTGGAAGAGCACTGCATACTAGGCAGCCAGGGCCGGATTAACCTAATAGCAAAAGTAGCATATGCTACGGGCCCCGCATTTTCGAGGGCCCCATCCGCACTAAATGCTTGCAAACTGCAGTTTGGTGAAATCGTATTCTCAGGACTGTTAGAGTGAGTTTTGGGTAGACGATTCATTTCAATAATAAATGACTTCAGCCATCAGTCTTCTGTTCTTTGACAAAGCACTGTGGATTGAGTTCATAACAATGCATTTTCTAAAAGCTGTGAACCCAGTTTCATTTATAACAATGCATCTCTGGCACCTCTGAGACAAGAATGCTAAGTTAACAGGTAGTTGTGAAGACACCATATCTGTGATTTTTGAATATGAGTTGTCCTCTACGTTAGCACGTAACATACCAGATAATGTATTACTTCATTTTAACTTGCATTCCTAAAGGCCACGAATGCCAGCTTAGGTATACTGGCACCGGTAGAATGAATTTATACAAAAGATGTGAAAACTTCAAAGAGTTGTCTTTACTTGTAACTATAAACTGTCCTTTGTGTTTAGCAAATAAATATCGAGCCTCAATCACAAGGCAGTTAAACCTGTTGTGCCAGGGGTCTCTGCCTGCTGTAACCTTGTTTCGTCGAATAAAGAAACTGCCTTGTACCTACCGGTAATGCAATGCTCTGTGATTTCATCCATGCCACAACAACGATAGTCTGGCAACACTGTTGTTTTCATGTCAGGGGAGCTGTATGCTGCATGGTACAGTATGTGTGTGCAGACGTGTGTAGGCTCCTTGCTGTGTCGTGGTATAAATGCTCATGCAAAACCAAGGAAGTGGACATAAATCATATCTATCTAAAACAACATGTGAGGAATTCATCAATCTGATTGGATCAGTGAAGTGAAGAAATACAAGTATTATTCTGTTTCATTGGATTCTACTCCAGATATACCAGCTGACTTTGACTGTGCACTATGTTTGAACCAGTTGAAAGATTTGTAAAGTTTTTGGATATGGAAGGTCATAGTGCTGAACAGCTCGCTCAAAGTTTACTTGACTTTTTAAAGGAGAATGATATTGATATAAAAGACTGCCGTGGTCAAAGTTATGACAATGCCAGCAACACGAGTGACAAGTATAGTGGCTTCCAAGCACGAATTAAAGAGCTGAATGAGCTTGCGGATTACATTCCATGTGCTGCACATTCACTAAATTTGGCTGGAAAATGTGCTGTTGAATGTTGTCAAGAAGCATTCATTTTCTTTCAATTTATAGAAAGCCTGTACACACTTTTTTCTGCTTCTACAAACTTTGTACTTATCGGTGGGATCTCCTTTCAGCTGCATTATCTGATGGTGGTGCTCATTTGCCCATTGTGAAAAGAATGTCAGCTCGTGCAGATGCAACAAAAGCACTTTTACACAGCTTTTCTGCAATAAAACAAGTCTTGGATGATATTTCAAATAACAATGATCAGAAGGCAGAGTGTCAACAACAGGCTTGTGGACTACTTTCAACCATGATGAAGTTGGAAACATGATGAAATGGTCATATTATGGGATCAAGTATTACAGCGTTTTCAAATGACCAGTGCTTCTTTGCAATCTTCTGGCCAAGACTTGAACACAGCTTGTGCACCCTATGAATCCTTGCATGGATATATTCAAGCTATGCCGTTTACTTTTTCAGACATTGAGCAAAAAGCCAAGGATCTGACTAAGTGTGAAGATTATCAACAGCAAACTGGAAGAAAACACAAGCAAAATCGCGCGTATGATGATTTCAGTGGTTCCAGCACTCTAGATCCACTTGTTGAATCTCGCTCCTTCTCAGAAGTTTAAAAGCTGAAAATTTCTTGCCATTATTTACAGTTTGCTTTCTGCCCTGTCAAAAAGGCAGAAAGCTTATCTAAAGGTGAATGGTGTTTTTGGATTCCTTCATCAGTTACAGTCATTTACACCTGCAGTGATCGTAAAGAGGTCATCAAATCTTATTAGATCATATCCGGAAGATCTGGAAGAAAGCCTTAATGAAGAATTTGTGCAGTTTACTGAACTGTTGAAAACTGATCTTGCTTCTCATATTGGTGCCAAACAAGACCTTGTCGAGTTACAGTTGTACCGTTTGATAACTGACAATTCTTTGGAGTCATGTTTTCCAAATGTAGAAAATGCCTTGCGTATCTATCATGGTTACCAACTGCAGTGGAGAACGCTCATTTTCAAAACTGAAAAGGATTAAAAATGAACTAAGGAGCACCATGGGTCAAAATAGATTGAACGATCTCACTCTAATGAGCATTGAACATGAACTTCAGCGTGAAATAGACATTTCCAGTATCATCAACAAATTTGCTGATGCTAAATCTAGAAAATCTAACTTTTAAATTGTAGTTTTGTTACTTTTGACATTTGAAATTGATACCTACATGTAAGTAATACTATTACTGAAGTGTCAGACATTTGTCGTATTATCTGGCTGTATAGCAAATGAAAAAAATTGAATTACTTTACTATGCAAGTAAATAATTTATGTTTTAATACTTGTGTGCATTTTTTCAATTTACAATTTATAACATATGCTACAGGCCCTGCACTAGCTTAATCCGACCCTGCAGGCAGCACCTATGGAGAGGAATAAACAGTCAATGTTTTGGCCCGAGACCCTTCATCAAGACTTATTCATCAAGGTCTCAGCTCCAAACTTTGACTGTTTATTTCTTTCCATTGATGCTGCCTCACCTGCTGAGTTCCTCCAGCATTTCATGTGTGTTACTCAGGCTTTCCAGCATCTGCAGAATCTCTTGTGTTCTATCTCACTGTTATTCACTGTTATTGAAGTGACCTCTCTTGGACTAAACATGAGTTCTTGACCTCCCAATCTACCTCATCATGGCCCTTGCATGTTACATGACTACCTACATTGCACCTTCTCTGTAACTGCATTCTGTTATCATTTTTCTAACTCAATGTACATATGAATGGCATGGTATGGCTGAACATCAAATGAAAGAAAGGCTTTTCACTCTATGTCAGTATATGTGACTATAATAAACCAATCCCTGCTCAGGGGAGTACAGCAGGGACAGAGTAAGGCTTTTATTTGTAGCTGCCATGGTAACAGGTTCGGCACTGGGGGGAGAAGTGGGCAGGAAGGAGAAGCTTTGCCTGTGATCCCTGTTCATACCAATACAGAGTCAAAGTACTGGTACCAAGAACTTCCCACACACTCCCTCCCTCCATCATAAAAGTACAGCAGTGAAGAAGATGTAATTCCAAGCTTCTATTTCCAAAGACCACCATATCATTTATTGTCTGAGAGAATATGGAACAAAATCACTGTGCTGTCGTTAGTGTGTAATGTTAACTTCACACAATTCTCAGGAGCTGCAGTAATTATATTACCTTATCTTCTCAAAACAAAGTTTTAAGTGAAGTGGCTCTCCAGAGATTGACTGGTATTACATGCAGATTACTCCTCGATGAAACCGCTGAAATAATTGTACTGGGTTTGGTATGACCTTGTGGATAACAGGACACTAATGGGAAAGTTGGATAACCGCAGGAGTCAGACAAGAAGTGCTGATAGGATTAGATTAAGTAAAGGGGGAGGAGGCTCAGATAGAGTACAAACACTTACAGGAGCAGGTGGGCAGATGATCTTGTATTGCTTAATTCAAGGTAGCCTTAAAATTTGTTTCCTGCAATCACAGCTATTAATGAATTAGAGTCTGTGAGTAGCAAAGGTGTGGTGAAGCATTAATTAACTCACACTACACTCCTGCATAACACCAGACTGCTTCCCATCATTTTGGCATTCCCTGGTTCACTTTCCTTTATATCATTTTTACCTTAATTGAAAATAAATATTTCATTTGATTCATATACCATCTGTGCCAAAAACCAAATGACTAACAGAGTGCCATTAATTCGCTCTAACATCAGAATAAAGTTAATCTAACAGTTGTAGTTTATTCATCCAACTTTCCCGCTGATTTTCTCACCTTGCCATTTGTTGCCCCTCAGGATAAAAGGAGGAAAATTGAAGGGAGATGTGTTCGGTAAGTTTTTTTATACAAAGAGCGGTGGGTGCCTGAAATAGTCTGCCGGGGCAGAGTTGGAAGCAGAGATGATGGTAGACTCACACCATCCAGGACATGCTATCATCAGGGAGGAAGTACAAGAGCCTGAAGACACCCACTCAATGTTTTAGGAACAGTTTCTTCCCCTCTACCATCAGATTTCTGAATGGACATTGAACCCATGAACAATATCTTACTTAGTGACATAGGTAACAACAAGGATTCGCTTCCAGATGAACTCAATATCTTTTATACTTTATACTTTATTGTCGCCAAACAATTGGTACTAGAACGTACAATCATCACAACGATATTTGATTCTGCGCTTCACACTTTCTGGATTACAAATAGTAAATATTAAAAATATTATAAATAGTTAAAATTAGTAAATATTAAAATTTTAAATTATAAATCATAAATAGAAAATAGAAAAATGGGAGGTAAGGTAGTGCAAAAAAACTGAGAGGCAGGTCCGGATATTTGGAAGGTATGGCCCAGATCTGGGTCAGGATCCGTTCAGCAGTCTTATCACAGTTGGAAAGAAGCTGTTCCCAAATCTGTCCGTACGAGTCTTCAAGCTCCTGAACCTTCTCCCAGAGGGAAGAGGGACGAAAAGTGTGTTGGCTGGGTGGGTCGTGTCCTTGATTATCCTGGCAGCACTGCTCCAACAGCGTGCGGTGTAAAGGGAGTCCAAGGACGGAAGATTGGTTTGTGTGATGTGCTGCACCGTGTTCATGATCTTTTGCAGCTTCTTTCGGTCTTGGACAGGACAACTTCCATACGAGGTTGTGTAGCACCCTAGAAGAATGCTTTCTATAGTGCATCTATAAAAATTAGTGAGGGTTTTAGGGGACAGGACAAATTTCTTTAGTTTTATCAGGAAGTAAAGGCGCTGGTGGGCCTTCTTGGCAGTGAACTCTGTTTGGTTGGACCAAGTCAGGTCATTTGTGATATTGACCCAGAGGAACTTAAAGCTTTTGACCCATTCCACTTGTGCACCATCGATTTATGCTCTCCTTAACTGTCAAAACCTGGAGGAAGCATCGCAAACTCTCACAGCCCATGATGATCCTGCGATTTTGGTCTCTGAGGCCGACTTGAGAACATCCTTCAGGAGAGTGAACCCACGGAGAGCATCTGACCCAGGCAAGGCACCAAGCTGAGTACTATGGCCTGTGCTGATCAACTGGCTGGAGTGTTCACCGATATCTTTAACCTCTCACTTCAACAATCTGAGGTATCCACATGCTTCATGCAGGCTTCAATTATATCGGTGCCTAAGAAGAACAAAGTAACCTGCCTCAATGACTTTCGCCTAGTAAAACAATTGTCCACTGTGATGAAGTGCCTTGAGAGATTGGTGATGAAACAAATCAACTCCTACCTGAAAAGTGACTTGGTTTCACTCCAAATTACCTCTCATCGCAACAAGTCAACAGCAGATTTCATTGACACTTCACTTCACCCTGGAACATCTGGACAGTGAAGATGAGTACAACCGGGTGTTTTTCATTGACTACAGCTTAGCATTCAATGCTATCATCTCCTCAAACTTAATCAATACGCCTTTAAGACCTAAGCCTCAATAATTTGTTGTGCAATTGGATGCTTGGTATCCTCATTTGCTGACTCCAGTCAGTTTGGGTTGGCAGCAAAATTTCTTCCATAACCTCCATCAGCACAGGGCTGTGTGCTTAGCCCCCTGCTCTACTCATTTTATATTTATGACTGTGAGGTGGCAAAGCACAGCTACAATGCCATATTGAAGTTCAGAATCAGAGAGAGTTGATACCCATGCAAAAGAAAACACGTTACATGGAAATAAGTCACTGATGTGTTCTGAGGGGCCAGCATAAATGTGATGGGCTGAATGGACAAATTTGTGTGAGGTGCAAGTATGATCTTTCACCAAACACTCACATACGTTGATGAGGAACTCTTTAAGTCTTTAGCAGGCCAAATCTCAAGCAGACATCTTACACTCCTTGGCACACCACGAGTTAAAATCAGCACATATATTATTATTCCATCCAGACAACTCAGTGTAAAGTTTTGTTTCTAAATAATAATTTTTTAGTCAATCTTTCACAGTTAAAATGAACACTCAGTAGTCAGAACATTACAGAACTCACACTGACATCTTCATTTTGCAGACTTCATGTAATTAGCTTTCTTCATGTTTTTTTTAGTTGAATCAAGTGCAGAAGCAATTTTGGAGAAGTTGATGTGAGGGTGGTCAATGAATTTTAAATTAATTTCACTGTCAAGCACTACTCCACGATTAGATCATAAACAGATTTCAAACAGCCCCAACAGACAATGTAGTTGGAAGCATTCTGTAACAGTAACTCAATGTTGAATTCCCTGAAAGTTCAACAAAGCTTATTAACATGTGCAGCACTTGCAGAGGTGTTTTAATTAACTCCTTCCAACGGCTGACAGTTTCTCAATATGTGGCTATCATTCCACGTGAATACAGGTGGCGTAACAAATTTGTGGCATTAAATTACAGGATTCATGAGCATAGGTATGCAATCGTCAGTCTGGCAGTTCCCTTTTGTCACTTCTGAACAGAAGAAATTGATGAAAGCAATTCCTTATGCACAAGATGTTGAGCCGGCTGCTCCATGTGGATACCACTGAACACAACCTATGGACTCTCTTATGAGGACTTCACAACTCATGTTCTCAGTATTTATTTGTTTGTTGTTTGTTTGTTTGATTAACTGACCTCAGATAGTTAGGATGCACACTGCTCCTCCTTCCCCATCATCCTCAACACAGGGTACCCCCCGCCAACACCCAGTACTGTGTGCTGAGCCCATTGCTGTGCACTCTGCTCACACATGACTGCACAGACAATCACCCGAGCAATCACATTGTCAACTTTACCAGTGACATAACAGTGGTGGGGCTCATCGCCTACAACAATGAGATGGCCTACAGAGAGGAGGAGGAAGAGCTTGAGGCCTGGTTCCAGGCAAATAATCTCTTCCTCAATGACAACAAGACAAAGGAGAAAGTCATTGACTTCAAAAGAACTCGCACCACTCACACTCCTCTTTACATCAGCAGCACAGCAGTGGAAACTGTGAGCAGTTTCAAACTCCTGGCGAGTGCACGTCACACACAATCTCACATCAAGATTGTTTAATATCATTTCCAGTACATCAGTGTCAAGGAGAATGAAATAAATGTTACCCCAGATTTGTTGCTGCACAAAATAAACTTAATAAGAGACACAATAATAATTTAGAAATATGTATGTGTGTGTGTGTGTGTGTGTGTGTTACCTAAGTGCAGGAGACTCTGAAGCAGGTCGATAGTTCAGAAACTTTAATGCGAACAGTGTTAAAGGGAAAATAAACAATAAACACTAGGCCAAATAGGGCCGTTAACTAAAACTCTCAAATGGAAAACGAAGCCTACACTGCAGCTGAAAAGAACATCTAAACATTAAAAGAATACTGCTAGTCTTCAGTTAGTTGACACAAAAGTCCAATTTCTCAAGAAAGGCCGAAATTTTTAAAATTTTTAAAAAAGGAGGGAGAGAGAAACCGGGGAATTATAGACCGGTTAGCCTAACATCGGTGGTGGGGAAACTGCTGGAGTCAGTTGTCAAAGATGTGATAACAGCACATTTGGAAAGCGGTGAAATCATCGGACAAAGTCAGCATGGATTTGTGAAGGGAAAATCATGTCTGACGAATCTCATAGAATTTTTTGAGGATGTAACTAGTAGAGTGGATAGGGGAGAACCTGTGGATGTGGTATATTTGGATTTTCAGAAGGCTTTTGACAAGGTCCCACACAGGAGATTAGTGTGCAAACTTAAAGCACACGGCATTGGGGGTAAGGTATTGGTGTGGGTGGAGAGTTGGTTAGCAGACAGGAAGCAAAGAGTGGGAATAAACGGGACCTTTTCAGAATGGCAGGCGGTGACTAGTGGGGTACCGCAAGGCTCAGTGCTGGGACCCCAGTTGTTTACAATATATATTAATGACTTGGATGAGGGAATTAAATGCAGCATCTCCAAGTTTGCGGATGACACGAAGCTGGGTGGCAGTGTTAGCTGTGAGGAGGATGCTAAGAGGATGCAGGGTGACTTGGATAGGTTGGGTGAGTGGGCAAATTCATGGCAGATGCAATTTAATGTGGATAAATGTGAAGTTATCCACTTTGGTGCCAAAAATAGGAAAACAGATTATTATCTGAATGGTGGCCGATTAGGAAAAGGGAAGGTGCAACGAGACCTGGGTGTCATTATACACCAGTCATTGAAAGTGGGCATGCAGGTACAGCAGGCGGTGAAAAAGGCGAATGGTATGCTGGCATTTATAGTGAGAGGATTTGAGTACAGGAGCAGGGAGGTACTACTGCAGTTGTACAAGGCCTTGGTGAGACCGCACCTGGAGTATTGTGTGCAGTTTTGGTCCCCTGATCTGAGGAAAGACATCCTTGCCACAGAGGGAGTACAGAGAAGGTTCATCAGATTGATTCCTGGGATGGCAGGACTTTCATATGAAGAAAGACTGGATGAACTGGGCTTGTACTCGTTGAAATTTAGAAGATTGAGGGGGGATCTGATTGAAACGTATAAGATCCTAAAGGGATTGGACAGGCTAGATGCAGGAAGATTGTTCCCGATGTTGGGGAAGTCCAGAACGAGGGGTCACAGTTTGAGGATAGAGGGGAAGCCTTTTAGGACCGAGATTAGGAAAAACTTCTTCACACAGAGAGTGGTGAATCTGTGGAATTCTCTGCCACAGGAAACAGTTGAGGCCAGTTCATTGGCTATATTTAAGAGGGAGTTAGATATGGCCCTTGTGGCTACGGGGGTCAGGGGGTATGGAGAGAAGGCTGGGGCGGGGTTCTGAGTTGGATGATCAGCCATGATCATAATAAATGGCGGTGCAGGCTCGAAGGGCCGAATGGCCTACTCCTGCACCTATTTTCTATGTTTCTATGTTTCTATGAAATCAAACTGGCAGCAAAGCGTTGCTGTTCTCTGTCCAAGTCTCAGCAAGCACTATGATGACAAGTATGGAGTTAAATACTATCACAATTAAATAATTAGATGACACATTCAAATTCACAAGCACAATTGCCGTTACTACCACGCTGCTTGCTGCTGCATCCGTGGTTCTGACTATATATATATATAAACAAAATAAAAATATGTAAGATAAGGCAACAAAGAGGCTTCAGGAAGGCAACAATTATACCAGTGCCAAAGAAGAGTGGTGTGAGCTGCCTGAATGACTATCGTCCAGTAGCACTCACATCTGCAGTGATGAAGTGCTTTAAGAGGTGGGTCATGGCTAGAATGATTTACTTCTCAGCAAGGACCTAGACCCACTCCAATTTGCCTTTCACCACAATAGGACAGAATCTCAATGGCTCTTCACACAGCCTTAGATCACCTTGACAATACAAACACCTATGAGGAAATTATGAATCTAATTGCACAAGGAGGCATTGAAGCCAAGTACGTGAAGTTTATTGATTAGTTTGGACGGGATGATAGTATTGAATGCTGAGCTGAAGTTGAGAAAGAGCATCCTGATGTATGTATCTTTGAACATAGAAACACAGAAACATAGAAAACCTACAACACTATACAGGCCCTTCGGCCCTCAAAGTTGTGCCGAACATGTCCCTACCAAAGAAATTACTAGGCTTACTCATAGCCCTCTATGTTTCTAAGCTCCATGTACTTATCCAAAAGTCTCTTAAAAGACCCTATCGTATCTGTCTCCACCACCATTGCTGGCAGCCCATTCCACACACTCACCACTCTCTGAGTAAAAGACTTACCCCTGACATCTCCTCTGTACCTACTCCCCAGCACTTTAAACCTGTGTCCTCTTGTGGCAACCATTTCAGCCCTGGGAAAAAGCCTCTGACTATCCATACACCTCTCATCATCTTATACACATCTATCAGGTCACCTCTCATCCTGCATCACTCCGAGGAGAAAAGGCCAAGTTCACTCAACCTGTTTTCATAAGGCATGCTCCCCAATCCAGGCAACATCCTTGTAAATCTCCTCTGCACCTTTTCGATGGTTTCCACGTCTTTCCTGCAGTGAGGCGACCCGCACTGAGCATAGTACTCCAAGTGGGGTCTGACCAGGGTCCTATATAGCTGCAACATCACCTCTTGGTTCCTAAATTCCATTCCACGATTAATGAGGCCAATATACCATATGCCTTCTAAACGATAGAGTCAACCTGCGCAGCTGCTTTGAGTGTCCTATGGACACGGACCCCAAGATCCTTCTGATCCTCCACACTGCCAAGAGCCTTACCATTAACACTATATTCTGCCATCATATTTGACCTACCAAAATGAACCACTTCACACTTACCTGGGTTGAACTCCATCTGCCACTTCTCAGCCCAGTTTTGCATCTTATCAATGTCCCGCTGTAACCTCTGACAGCCCTCCACACTATCCACAACACCTCCAACCTTTGTGTCATCAGCAAACTTACTAACCCATCCCTCCACTTCCTCATCCAGGTCGTTTATAAAAATCACGAAGAGTAAGGGTCCCAGAACAGATCCCTGAGGCACACCACTGGTCACTGACCTCCATGCAGAATATGACCCATCTACAACCACTCTTTGTCTTCTGTGGGCAAGCCAGTTCTGGATCCAAAAGCAATGTCCCCTTGGATCCCATGCCTCCTTACTTTCTCAGTTAGCCTTGCATGGGGTACCTTATCAAATGCCTTGCTGAAATACATATGCACTACATCTACTGCTCTTTTCCTTCATCAATGTATTTAGTCACATCCTCAAAAAATTCAATCAGGCCCGTAAGGTACGACCTGCCCTTAACAAATCCATGCTGCCTATTTCTAATCATATTATACCTCTCCAAATGTTCATAAATCCTGCCTCTCAAGATTTTCTCCATCAACTTACCAACCACTGAAGTAAGACTCACTGGTCTATAATTTCCTGGGCTATTTCTACTCCCTTTCTTGAATAAAGGAACAACATCTGCAACCCTCCAATCCTCCGGAACCTCTGCTGTCCTCATTGATGATTCAAAGATCATCGCCAGAGGCTCAGCAATCTCCTCCCTTGCCTTCCACAGAAGCCTGGGGTACACCTCATCAGGTCCTGACGACTTATCCAACTTGATGCTTTCCAAAAGCTCCAGCACATCCTCTTTCTTAATGTCTACATGCTCAAGCTTTTCAGTCTGCTGCAAGTCAGCACTACAATCACCAAGATCCTTTTCCATTGTGAATACTGAAGTAAAGTATTCATTAAATACCTTTGCTATTTCCTCCGGTTCCAAACACACTTTTCCACTATCACACTTGATTGGTCCTATTCTTTCACGTCTTATCCTCTTGCTCTTCACATACTTGTAGAATGTCTTGGGGTTTTCCTTAATCCTACCCCCCAAGGCCTTCTTGCTTCTTGCTAACTAGATGCTCCACAGTTAAGTGAAGAGCCAATGAGCTGGCACCTGCTGTTGGCCTGTTGTTCCACTGGGCAAATTAGAACAGTTCTAAGTCACTTCTCAGGCAGGAGCTGATAAGTTTCATCACCAGCCTCACAAAACACTTCATCACTGTGGATGTGAGTGCTACTGGGTGAGAGTCATTGAAGCAGGTCACTGTGCTCTTCTTAGCCAGCCGGTGGTGCACCCAACTTGAAGGCGAATAGTCCTGAGTTTAAATCCAGCCTGCCCCTTGCACACTTTGCATCTGTGCTGGGTTGAGCCTTGAGCTAGCAAAGCGGGATAAAAAACATGAAAAACAGTCAAACTGCTACTGAAACAGTGAAAAAACACTGATGCAGCACAAGGCATGAAAAGGAGCAACAACCACGCTCTTCTTGGTGGGTAGCTCAGACTGCTGAACCGAATATAAACACACTCACACAGTTGATCAGCACAGGTATTTCATACCTGGTGTAGTACCCCATCTAGATCGGATGCTTTTCATGGGCTCACCCTCATGAAGGATGCCTGCTCCATGCCAGCTTCAGAGATCATCAGGGGCTTTGAGAGTTTGTGATGGTTCCTCTGTGTCTTGATGGTCAAGGTGAGCATAGAAGGCATTGAGCTCATCTAGAAGCGAAGCCCTGCTGTCACCTATATCACTTTATAAGAGGTGATGGTATTCAGGACCTGCCTCAACCTGCCTTCATTGATTCATATTTAGTCTGGAATTTCCAGTTCACCCATTAGATAACTTTCCAGAAATCATACATGGACTTCTGGAATTCATTGCCACAGGCGGGTGTGGAAGCCAAGTCATTGGTTATATTTAAAGCAGAGGTTGTTAGGTTCTTGATTTGTAAGGGTATCAAAGGTTATGGGGAGAAGGCAGGAGAGTGGGTACAGAGTGGCCAATCCTTCCATGTTTCGACAATTCTCGTGTGCCAAAGTTTGGAACTCAATAGCATAGTCAGCCACTGATGATGCTTCATCGCTGGCAGGTTGATAAAATGTTGTTGTTGTTGTTCGTCCTTCGTAGTCAAAGATGACCATGGCTTCAAAGTCAAATGAGAGATTGGTGGCTGTGGGTCCGGAGGTGACTGATGAGGCCAATCCGGGCCCTGAAGGCTCGCCCACATGTGGGACACAAGTGGGTGGGTACTGTCGTGGCAGTGGATGCTGCTCAGGCCTTGCGCACAGCACGCTTTCGTTGCGCCTCGATGATGCGCCTGACTTCAGCTGCACGGGCTCCTGTGGTGATCTTGCTGCGCCAAGCTGGACGGTCGAGGGCAAGCGTCTCCCACGTGTTGATGTCGATACCCAGGCCTTTGAGGGACACTTTCAGGCAGTCTTTGTAATGTTTCTTCTGCCCCCCGACTGAGCGCTTGCCCTGACACAGTTCTCCGTACAGCAGCTGCTTAGGCAATCAGCTGTCTGGCATTCTGACCACATGTCCAGCCCACCTGGCTTGAGCTTTCAGCAGGAAGGTGTAGCCCAGCTCGTGCCAGGATTTCCGTGTCAGGGACTTTGTCCTGCCACCTGATGTGGAGGAGTCTGCGGAGACAGCTCAGGTGAAAATGGTTGAGATGTTTGGCGTGTCTGCTGTAGACAGTCCAGGTCTCGGTGGCGTAAAGGAGGGTGGTAAGGACCACTGCACAGTAGACCTTCAGCTTGGTGGTAAGGCTGAGTCCTCTCCGCTCCCAGACGTTCTCACGGAGTCTCTCAAAGGCGGTGCTGGCCTCTCCGCTCCCAGACGTTCTCACGGAGTCTCTCAAAGGCGGTGCTGGCTTTGGCAATCCTGTTGTTGGCCTCAGCGTCTATGTTCATTGCGCGAGAGAGTATGCTGCCCAGGTAGGTGAAGTTGTCGACTGCCTGGAGGTTCTGGCCCTTCACCGTGATGCGCGGCTCCTGGTATGGCTTTTCTGGGGCAGGCTGGTACATAACTTCGGTCTTTTTGGTGCTGATAGTAAGACCGAAGTTGTCGCAGCCTTGTGAGAAGCAGTCCATTTCACGCTGCATCTCCTGCTCTGTGCTGGCGTTGAGTGCGCAGTCATCAGCAAACAACAAGTCTCTGATGTCAGTCTCTCGCACCTTTGTAACTGCCTGCAGGCGCCTAAGGTTGAACAACCTGCCGTCAGTCCTGTACCTGACGTGGATTCTTTCTTCGTAGTTACGGAAGGCATCTGTCAGCATGGCAGAGAATACCATACTGAACAGAGTCGGGGTAAGAACGCAGCCTTGTTTGATGCCATTTGTCACTGGGAAGGCCTCCGACTCGTCGCCGTCATCCCGAACCTTCACCATCATACCGTCGTGGAACTGCCAGACGATTGTGATGAACTTGCTGGGGCAGCCAAACTTCTCCATTATCTTCCACAAGCCTTCTCTGCTGACCGTATCGAAAGCCTTGGTTAGATCGACAAAGGTCACGAAGAGGTCGCTGTGTTGCTCCTGGAATTTTTCCTGGAGTTGGCGCGCAGCAAAAATCATGTCCACGGTCCCACGTTCAGCACGGAAGCCGCACTGGCTTTCTGGGAGCAGGCCTTGCTCAAGATGTTGGAGAAGGCGGTTGAGCAGGACGTGGGCCAGAACCTTCCCCGCAATGGACAAGAGGGAGATGCCTTGGTGGTTGTCGCAAGGCTGGCGGTTGCCTTTCCTCTTGTAGATGTGGACTACGCTGGCATCTTTCAGCTGTTGTGGGACCTGTCCCTTTTTCCACATGGACTGGAAGAGTACAGTCAGCTTTTGAATCATGACAGGGCCTCCTGCTTTGTATACCTCAGCAGGGATTGCATTGGGTCCTGGCGCTTTGCCACAGGAGAGTTGCTTCACTGCCTTCCTGACTTCATCCACTGTGGGGAGGGTGTCGAGGTTCTTGTTGATCTCTACTTGGGGCAGGCGGGCAATGGCCTCATCGTTGATGTCGGCAGGGTGGTTAAGGACGTTGTTAAAGTGCTCAGCCCACCGATCCAGAATCTGCTTCTTCTCTGTCAGCAGCTGTGTCTCATCTGCGTTGAGGAGGGGTGAGGAGCCGGAGGACTGGGGTCCGTATATGGCCTTAAGCGCATCATAGAAGCGCTTTATGTCGTGGCTGTCTGCATAGCCCTGGATTTCATCAGCCTTCTTGCTGAACCAGCTGTCCTGCATCTCACAAAGTTTTTTCTGCACCTTTCTTCTTGCGTTGGTAAAGCATCTTTCTTGGCTAGCGACGTGGGGTCGTTCTGATGCGCTCTGTAATGTTGATGTTTCTCCATTAGTAGTGCCTGTATTTCTTCATCATTCTCATCGAACCAGTCTTGGTTTCTACGGGTTGCTGGTCCGAGATGTTCGAGGGCGGTAGTGTAGACAGCGTCTCTGAATGCCGTCCACTGTTCCTCAATGCTGGTCCCGTCTTCCTGTGGTGTGTCTGACAGTCTGCCTTCAAGGTCATCGACAAATTCTTCTGCAACCCTGCTGCTTTTCAGCTTGGAGACATTCAACCTCTTTGCAGTCTTCTGCCCTTGGGGTCTTCTCATGGGCAGAATGCAAAGCCTGAACTTGGACACAATGAGGCGGTGGTCGGTCCAGCAGTCGGCACCACACATGGCTCTCGTCACTCTGACATCCATCCTGTCCCTCTTCCTGGTGATGATGTAGTCAATCAGATGCCAGTGCTTCGAGCGTGGATGCATCCATGACGTCTTCTTACGGGTGGGTAGCGGAACAGGGTGTTGGTGATGACAAGGTCTTGTGTGGCACATGTCTTGAGGAGCAGAAGGCCGTTGTTGTTACGCTTGCCAGTGCCGTGTCTTCCAATGATCCCTTCCCAGGTTTGGTAGTCTGTCCCTACTCTGGCATTGAAGTCCCCGAGAACGATGAGCTTCTCTGACTGTGGGATTGCTGAGATGAGGGCGTCGAGTTCTTCATAGAACTTGTCTTTAATGTCATCTGGGTTGGTGATGGTGGGAGCGTAGGCACTAATCAGTGTAGCACTCTTCTTGTTTGCAAGTGGGAGCTGAAGTGTCATCAGGCGGTCGTTGATGCTCTCTGGGTGCTTGGTGAGTTTACGGGCAAGGTTAGAATTGATGGCAAATCCCACGCCTGCTTCTCGTCGTTCAGCGCTGCTACGACCGCTCCAGAAGAACGTGTATCCACCACTACGTTCTGTCAGCTGGCCCTTGTCTGCTAGGCGTGTTTCGCTGAGAGCTGCTATGTCCACCTTGTAGCGAGCTAGCTCTTTTGCAACTAGTGCAGTTCTTCTCTCTGGTCTGTCTGCCTTGACGTTATCTCGCAGAGTTCTCACGTTCCATGTGCCAAGGTTGAGCACCATCACTTTCTTCTTCACTGTTGTAGGTCGACCGCTATGAGGGATCCCCACCAGCCGCGGTAAGCTGGCCAGGGTGAAGTGAAGCAGACTATGTCTGAGGCACCTTTTCCAGCCCCTTCCTCCATGGAGGTGAGCAGAGCGATCCTAAAGAGGGCTGCTCAGACACCCAGGGGGCTGCCGAACTCAACTGCTGCTTCAGTCCAGTAGAGAGCGACCCTATGCCCTGGGCCGCCTGTGTGCAGGTTTGTGACTACAGCTTCCAGTGTATCCGTACCTGCTGCTTCGCCACTCCCCCATCGCCACAGGACTTTAGGCTGCGCGTTGGGTTTGAAGTCATGACTTGCGCTTGACTTGGATTAAAGTGAGGGAGAGTTGCGCAGGTCGTCAGCCTCACTCTCTCGTCCCGGCCTATCTGGACCCAGTGGCAAGACATAGTCGAGACGGCTGGAGATAGGTCAGGATGCAGTGGATGGCCAGCAGTGTTCTGTGTGTCTCACTGTGCCCTCTTAGTGCTCCACCACGCATTGCTGAGAATCGCCTTTCTGCCCGTTGAACCAGTGATGGTTTCTTCCGCGCAGTCCACCGAATCCAGGCTTCACACGCTAGGTAGACAAGCCCTGAGTGTTGTGGGTCTACGGCAGTTCTTGCAGCGTGCTCGCAAGCCTCCCTGCCCATTGTTGGGCACCGTCATCCGCCTTTGCAGCCGTTGGGAGATGTCTCCTCTTCCGCCTGCTCCGCCGTTGGGATGATCACCACCCCCTCACTTGATTTCGCTCGCTAGCTGAAGCGGTTTCCAGGGTGTGGCACGAGGAGCTAACAAGTGAGAGATTTAGGAGATGAGTGAGGTCCAGTGATGCCTACCATCCCCAGCTTAGTGAGGCGCAGCTATCAGCACCAAAGGTACTCCCTCTCCTCAGAGCTCCCTACACAGAGATAGGGAGGGGTTTGAACAGGAGGGGGGAGTGTAGGGGGTTACAGAGATAGGGAGGGGGTGAGGGAGGGGTTTGAACAGGAGGACAGGGAGTGTGGGATTACAGAGATGGGGGTAAGCGAGGGGTTTGAACAGGAGGGGGGAGTGTGGGATTACAGAGACGGGGGGCGAGGGAGGGGTTTGAACGGGAAGATGGGGAGTGTAGGGGTTACAGAGACGGGGGGGCAGGGAGATGAGCGGAGTGTAGGAGACCAGTGTGCAGAGAGAAGTGGGGGGGGGAGGAGGAGGAGGAGAGGGTCTTTCTCCCTGCCGGACCTCTCTCCTACCCGGTGGGGTCCCGGGGCTGCTCCCCCTCCGGTCTCGGTGAGTTCACTGGTGCACGCGCAGCGTGGACGACTGGGCAAAAGCGCGGCCGCAGCGGGGGCACGGATATGGCCGCTCGCCCGTGTGCACGCGCAGGTGGCCGAGCAGCGCCGTGGAGTCGAGGAAGGAGTGCGGGCAGCGCGGGCACGCGAAGGGCAGTGGCTAGCCGTCGGTGGCGCCGTGCTCGCGCAGCCGGTGGCATGCCAGCACGGCCCGTGTCAGGCAGCCACAGATGCAGTTGTCGCATCAGTTGATAAAATACCTTTCTGTTGGTAGCCATGAATTCCTCCGAATCCACACAAATCTCCGGCCTTCATTCCCAATGTTCAGTGGCTCGGACAAGGACTCTCCTTATCAGAAGAGAGATCGTAAAAGCCACCTTTCCGTGCTCCAAAGAGAACAGGGACAGCCAGAGTGAGAACATCAATGAGCATTGACTGAGGAAGCCAGATCTCCATTGAATCACATTGAAGGCAGGAGAATGGGGTTCAGAGGGATAATAAATCAGCCATGAAGAAATGGCAGAGCAGAGTCGATGGGGTAAATGACCTAATTCTGCTCCTAGGTCTTATGGTCTTACGGTCTTGTGATATAAAAATGGAAGCTTTTGTGGGACAGAAGTATTAGATTGATCTTAGCGTAGGTTAAAAGGTCAGCATCGACATATGGGTTGAAGGGCCTGTACTGTAATGTTCTATGTTTAGTGTTACCCTTATCCTTGACTATGTATCCAAATATGCTATACAGAACTATGGAAGAGGCACAGTAACGTAGTGGTTAGCACATCGCTTTATAGTTCTAGTGATCACCAATTGGGGTTCAATTCCTACTGCTACCTGCAAGGAGTTTGTACGTTCTCCCCATGACCACATGGGTTTCCTCTGGGTGCTCTGGTTTCCTCCCACATTCCAAAGATGTACAGGTAAGTCTTACTGAATGCTGAGCGTGCTATGTTGTTGCTGGAATTGTGGTAACACTTGTGGGCTGCCTAGCACAGTCATCACTAATTTGATTTGACACGAATGATGTATTTCATATATGTTTTGATCTTTCAATATACATATGAAAAATAAAGCTAATCTTTATGATTGGAACATGCTCTCCCACTGATAGTCCAATCCTCTCACTTGGCTTATTTCCCAACAAAGTCCAGTATGACCGCTTCCATGGTTGGGCTACCTACATACTGTCAAAATCCTCTTTGATGCACTAAACGTATTCTGAACCATTTAAGTCTGTTGGACTAAGGGAGTCCCAGTCAAAATTGGTGAAATAAAAATCATCTTTTACATCGTTCCATAACCTACCCTCCAGATCTTTTCGTCTGTGTCCAACTGGCTATTGAGAAATTGGTGTACTGTCAGAATTTGAGACAACACGGGGTTCACAAGCAATACACACAATGTGCTACAGGAGCTCTGCAGGTCAGCCAGCATCTATGGATAGGAAGAAACAGTCAATGTGTCAGGCCGAGACCCCTCATCATGACCAGTCAACTATTCATTCCACTGCTGTATTGCTCCAGATTTCCAGCATCTCCAGTACCTCTTGTGTCTGTGACCAGGTTCAGGAACAGTTATTACCCTACACCATCAGGTTCCTTAACCAGCGTGGAAAACTTCACTCACCTCAACATTGAACTGATTCCACAAATTATACACTCACTTTCAGGGATTCTACAACTCAAATTCTTAACATTTTTTATTTACATATTTTGTCTTCTTTTGCACATTGATTGTTTGTCAGTCTTTGTTATTTATAGTTCTTCATAAATTCTATTATTTTTCTTTATTTTCCTGTAATGGACTGCAAGAAAATAAATCTCAAGGGAGCATTTGATGACATACAGTATATGTTCTTTGATGAAAAATTTACTTTGAAGTTTCAACTTGGAACTTTGGCCAAAAAGGAACTGAATGGTTGTGCTGGCTGCAACTTGAGTCAAGTATCAAAAGAGTTATAAATCCGCTGGCTCACGGTGGATTAGGCTAGGCCAGCTCTTAGTAGACTAAGGCTCAGTACTCAGTCTGAAACCTAACGCCCTAACCGAGCCATATGTGTCAGGTTCAGATCAAAAGCTATCAAAGTATTGACGTGTCCTCTGGTGATACACTGGGTTCAGATTCGCTGTAGTCAGGCTGAGTTCAGGTCAATCTTCATTTTTCTACCTGACCGATTTTAGCCAGGATATGTAGTTCTTGCTGTGGGCAATGCATTGATTGTCACAGAGGGTGAAATTTATATATATTTATAGAACATTATTAATCCACTTGTCACTTTAACTGAGCCAAACTCACAATGCACATGAGTACTAGCTTTTGACATTAGTAAAACTGAAGGGCAGTGAGGGGTTATTTGTTCTTCAATGACTTGTTTTCCAAACAATTTGAGCACACTGAATGCCGACGGCAAATTTGGAGAACAGAAAATGCTCAAAGAACTCCAAAATCTCTACTCGCACTTTGATGAAGTAATAATTTATTTAAATGCTTATATAAAATAAAGGAAAATAAATAATCTTAACAGTTTCTGCAAAGAGGAAAGAGGGGCTATTGACATTTCATCAACATATAAGCATTACATAAAGATATAAAGCTCAGGTTTTATCACGTATTAGCAACTGCCTTGCGAGTACTGCAAGCAGTTTGAGCCCCTTATCTAAGAAAGAATATACTGGCACTGGAGGTGGTCCAGAATAGGTTCATGGTCATTATTCCGGGAATGAGGAGCTTTTCATGGCTCTGGGTCTGTAGTCACTGCAGTTCGGAAGAATTGGGGGAATCTCACTGAAAAATATCAAATATTGAAAGACCTAGATAGAGTGATGCAGAGAGGATGTTTCCAGTAGCAGGCAGGGGAGACAGAATAGAAGGACATCTCTTTACAACAGAGATGAAGAAGAATTTCTTTAGCCAGAGGATGGTGAATATGTGGAATTTATTGCCACAGTCAGCTGTGGAGATCAAGTCATTGGATATATTTAAAGTGGATGTTGATGTTCTTGATTAGTCAGGGTAATAATGATTACAGAGAGGAGGAAGGAAAATGGGGTTGAGAAGAATAATAAATCAGCAATGAGGAAATGGTGGAGCGGACTCGATGGGCTGAATGGCATAATTCTTCTCCTATGGCTTATGGTCTTTTGGTCTAACACTAACTCAGTTCACCTCTCCAGAGATGCTGCCTGATTAGTTAAGTACTCCAGCACTTTATGTTCTTACTTCTAGATTTCTAACACTTTCAACATAAGGAATTTAGATTTTGAATTATTTATTTATCACTAGTGAGGGGGAGGAGCTAAAGATGGCACCAGAGACCAACTTCTCCCAGTCCATCTGCGAAACAGTTTCAATTCTTCTGTCTAATGATTCTTCTTTCCTTTTCAAGGTGGCTAGGGATCCTGTCGGACTCCATGGTCTACAGCTGCACTCAAACTGTGGTTCTTCACGGCAGTGGAATCCCACTTTCAGAGTTCACCAAGCAGCCTAGTGTTTTCGACACCTTCAGGAGCGGCCTGGAATGCACCTTTGGGGTGCAACCTTGTGGATGACCCGATTCCTCGCCGGTGTCATTGATTGCAGTGTTGAGGGAGATTGGAACATTGAGACAGTTGGAGACCTCTACGTTCAAGAGATCGCACTCTCTCTCTCTTTCTCTCAATGGAGAGAGAGAGTTTGCCAATTCTTAAGCTGGAGAAACTCGAAATAAAGTGATGCTGCCGATGGTAACATCGAAACAGCAAGCCATTGGTCTCCTCTCGTGCTGTGACAGGAATGATACCTCTCCTTCCCTGGTTAGTGAGAGAGAGCAAGCCTCTGGCATGTCAAAATGTTGGGATAAACAATGGGTTTTGATGGCTGATCTCTTTGAGGACTTTGCTATTGCTTGCGTGGCGGGTGGTGGGGGGGATGATGCTTTTGCTGAAGCACATGGGGGGAGTGGGACGGTTGATGCCTTACTGCTGCTGTGCATGGGAGGGCAAAGAGGGGGCTTTGGAGTTCTGTCATTCATTCTTTGGGATTTTTCTTCGGTTTTGTGGATATCTGTGGAGATTGAATGATTAAAATTTAGATTTATTGATCGCAAGTACAGTGAAACATGCAGTGAAATGTATTGTTTGCATTAACAAGCAATGCAATGTAAGGACATGCAATTTTTTCAAAAAAGTGCCAACTTCCTCCTTAAATGGCCCCAATGATTCAGCCTCCACAATCCTCTGGGGCAAAATATTCTAGAGTTCACCACACTCTGCATGAAGTTCTAACACACATCTGGATTAAAACAGTGGAAACTACTAAAGGAAAAAATGTATTTCAAAAACTGGAGGAATTCAGCAGGTCTGGGAGAATCAATGGGGATGAATAAAAAGAGAAAGTGATCAATTAAAAGGCATATTTTGTAAGATAGTCACTGGTAAATCTGAACCATCTTTTCTTATTTTATAAGGAAGTTAGGAGAGCATATTCAGGGATGGTGTGATGTGTCTCAAGGCCATTAAGAGATGATTAATGAGGCAGACTGCAGCACAAAAGGACCAAGCATTATATATCTATAGAGTGTGAAAAGAAACATGCTACAAGGTTCTTATCTCAGAAACATAGCACCACAGAAATGAATGAGAATGAACTTTTGCACAGATCAAGTTACATTTGATTTGCAAATGGTGGAGTGTCCTATAGGCTTAAGTAGTTATACAGACTCAAAATTCACCCAGCTGACATTTTAATACAAAATATGGCTCATTAGCTGCTGCTGATTAGGAGAAATACTGAATGCCATCCGTTATCTACCATTCTAATATCTAATAAAAGCCCACTGACCGACTAGAGAAAAAATTCTCATCTAGAATAAACGCAGGTGCTGGAAATCCGGAGTAATGCATACAAAATGCTGGAGAGACTCAGTAAGTCATTATGTGTTGGGCACAGACACTGGTGGGGTGATAGGTGAGGACAAGAGGAACCCTATCCCCAGTAAGGTGGTGGGAGGCTGGGGTAAGAGCAGACATGAATGAAGTGGAAGAGATGCAGTTGATGCCAGCGTTGATGGTGGAGGAAGGGAAGCCCCTTTCTTTGAAAAAGGAGGACATCTCATTAGTTATAGAATGAAAAGCCTCATCCTGAGAGCAGATGCAGCAGAGACAGAGGAATTGAGAAAAGGGAATGACATTTTTACAAGTAACAGGGTAGGACAAGGTGTAGTCCATGAGTTTGTAATAAGGATCGATGGATAAAGCTGTCTCTGGAGATCCGTGGGTTTATAATAGACGTTGGTGGATAAGCTGTCTCCAGAGGCAGCTGAGGTTGGAGGAACAACATCTTATATTCTGTTTGGGTAATCTCATGGTCTGAGTTGGCGTTCCCCTCACCTCTCCTTCCCCGTAGCCTCCAACCTGATGGCATGAACATCGATTTCTTGAACTTCCAGTAATGATCCCCACACCCTATCCTTCACCATTTCCCATCCCATCTTCCCTCTCTCACCTTATCTCCTTGCCCACCCATCACATTGCTTCTGGTGCTCATCCCACCTTTTCTTTCTTCCATGGCCTTCTATCTCTTTCACCAATTTCCCAGCTCTTTACTTCATCCTTTACCCTCCAGGTTTCACTTACCTCCTGGTGTTTCTCTCTCCACAATCATCCCCACCAACTTTTTAAATCTACTCATCAGCTTTTTCTCTCCAGTCCTGCGAAGAGTTTCAGCCTGAAGTGTCCACTGTACTCTTTTCCATAGCTGCATGCTTGGCGTGCAAAGTTCCTCCAGCATTTTGTGTGTGTTACTCAGATTTCCAGCATCTGCAGATTTTCTCTTGACTGTGCTCTTTTCTAACTGCTGCCATCAGGTAGAAGGTACAGGTGCCTTAGGATGGACTCCACCATGTTCAAGAACAGTTATTAGATTAGACTAGATTATGAGGACACTCAGTCCTTGTTTATTGTCATTTAGAAATGCATGCATTAAGAAATGATGCAACCTTCCTCCAGAATGATATCACAAGAAAACACAAGACAAAGCAAGACTAAAACTGACAAAACCACGTAATTATAACATATAGTTACAACAGTGCAAAGCAATACCATAATTTGATAAAAAGCAGACCATGCGCGCAGTAAAAAAAAAGTCTCAAAGTCCCGATAGACTCATCATCTCACGTATTATGATGGTGTCGAGACTAGCACGTGATTTGGATTTAAGTGAGGGAGAGTTGCGCAGCGTCACCCTCACTCTCTCTTTCCAATTCCCATCTGGATCCAGTGGCAAGACAGAGTCGAGATGGCTGGAGATGGGACCAGGTACAGTGGATGACCAGGACGTCTGCTGTGTCTTGTCCTTCTCTACACCTTCCACGATGCTCGCAGAGACCGCCTTCTTGACCATTGGACCTTCCATTGGTCTGGTTTGCTCAATCCGCCGGAGTCTGTCCTCACACGCTGGGATAGACAGCTCCCTATCTCACCAAGGGTTTGAGACCTGTCGGCTACCCTTACCTGGTTTAGCCGGCTTGTCGAAGCCGTTGCCCGGGGTGTGGCCGCTGTCGCATGCAAACAGCTACGGGGAGCCACAGGTGAGAGCTGAGTGACAGTTGGGGACCAAAGGTGGACTAACCGCCTTGAAAAGGACGCGACATGTTCCCCCACCAGAGGTGCTACCCCTCCCTGACACCCCATACACCCCACAGTTATGGGTATACAGGGAGTAAAGGAGGGGACTTAGTACACAGCCCTGAGGAGCTTCTGTGTTGAGATTCAGTGGGGTGGAGGTGAGGGAGCCCATTCTTACCAGTGCCGCCAATCTGAGAGGTAGTCCAGGATCCAGCTGCACAAGGCAGGGTGAAGGCTGAGGTCTCTGAGCTTCCTGTCGAATTGGGATGGAATTATGGCATTGAATGCTGAACTGTAGTCCAAGAACAGCATTCTCACATCGGCATCTTTCTTCTCCAGATGTGTAAGGACAGTATGTAGAGCAGTGGCTATTGCGCCATCTGTCGATTGGTTGTGTTGGTAGGTGAATTGTAGCGGGTTCAATTTGGGTGGTAGCAAGCCTGACCAGCCTCTCAAACTATTTGCTTTTTATTGAGGTGAGTGCGACAGGACGCCAGTCGTTCAGGCATGTTACCTTGGTCTTTTTTGGTACAGGAACCATGGTAGATAATTTGAAGCAGGAGGGCACTCTACACTGGGAGGGGGGAGAGATTAAAAATGTCTGTAAACACACCTGCCAGTTGTGCTGCGCACATCCTGAGTACTCGCCCTGGGATGCCGTTCGGTCTGGCAGCCTTGTGACTGTCCACTCGTTGGAAACATCTGCGTACCTCAGCCTCAGAGATGACCAGGTTGCAGATTGTAGCGGTGGCTTTCCTCGGAGGCTCAGAGTTAGCAACATCGAACCAAGTGTAAAAGTGATTGAGCTCATCTGGGTGAGAGGCCGCAATGTTGTCGGCACCACTACGTTTGGCTTTGAAGTCTGAAATGGTATGCAATCCTCGCCACAAGTCATGCACTATTCATTGTGAATCTTGACTCAATCTTGTTCCTATATTATTGTTTCACAGCATTAATAGCTTTGCACAGATTGTAGCTGCTTTTCTTGAGCTCCAGCTGATTGGCGGCAATGTAAGCTCTACATCACGCGTTAAGTACTGCTCGCATGGAACTATTGATCCAGAGTTTCTGGTTCGGGAAGACCCTGACAGACTTCTGAGGGATGACATGATTGAGTTCACTGTGAAATTTAAAAAAGAGAAGCCGAAATCTGATGTGTCGGTATTTCAGTGGAGTAAAGGAAATTATAGTGGCGTGAGAGAGGAACAGGCCGAAGTTGACTGGAAAGGGACACTGGCGGGAAGGACGGCAGAGCAGCAGTGGCTGGAGTTTATGCGAGAAGTGAGGAAGGTGCAAGACAGGTATATTCCAAAAAAGAAGAAATTTTTGAATGGAAAAAGGATGACAAGAGAAGTCAAGGCCAAAGTTAAAGCAAAGGAGAGGGCATACAAGGAAGCAAAAATTAGTGGGAAGACAGAGGATTGGGAAGTTTTTAAAAGCTTACAGGAGGAAACTAAGAACGTCATTAAGAGGGAAAAGATTGACTATGAAAGGAAGCTAGCAAATAATATGAAAGAGGATACTAAAAGCTTTTTCAAGTATATAAAGAGTAAAAGACAGGTGAGAGTAGATATAGGACCCATAGAAAATGATGCTGGAGAAATTCTAATGGGAGATAAGGAGATGGCGGAGGAACTGAACAAGTATTTTGTATCAGTCTTCACTGAGGAAGACATCAGCAGTATACTGGACGATCAAGGGTGGCAAGGAAGAGAAGTGTGCGCAGTCATAATTACAACAGAGAAAGTACTCAGGAAGCTGAATAGTCTAAAGGTAGATAAATCTCCCAGACCAGATGGAATGCACCCTAATGTTCTGAAGGAAGTAGCTGTGGAGATTGCGGAGGCATTAGCGATGATCTTTCAAAAGTCGATAGATTCTGCCATAGTTCCGGAGGACTGGAAGATTGCAAATATCACTCCGCTATTTAAGAAGGGGGCAAGGAAGCAAAAAGGAAATTATAGACCTGTTAGCTTGACATCGGTGGTTGGGAAGTTGTTAGAGTCGATTGTCAAGGATGAGGTTACAGAGCACCTGGAGGCATATGACAAGATAGGCAGAACTCAGCATGGATTCCTTAAAGGAAAATCCTGCCTGGCCAAACTATTACAATTTTTTTAAGAAATTACCAGTAGGCTAGACAAGGGAGATGCAGTGGATGTTGTATATTTGGATTTTCTGAAGGCATTTGACAAGGTTCCACACATGAGGCTACCTAACAAGATAAGAGCCCATGGAATTACGGGAAAGTTACATAGGTGGATAGAGCATTGGCTGATTGGCAGGAAACAGAGTGGGGATAAAGGGATCCTATTCTGGTTTGCTGCCAGTTACCAGCGATGTTCCACAGGGGTCCGTGTTAGGGCCGCTTCTTTTTACATTGTACATCAACGATTTAGATTATGGAATAGATGGCTTTGTGGCTAAGTTTGCTGATGATATGATCAAGTTGAAACTAATGGTGTTATGATCACTGGAACCAAAGTGCTCCCCTACACACACTTTCGTCACTTGTCCTAACTCGTTTCCTAACAGGAGATCCAAACAACATCCCCTCTAGTTGGTACCTCTACTGTGTACATACATCTATTGATGCTTCTGGACACATCTTCAGTGATGTTCCTGGTATCATCGGGTGTTTCGGGTCTTTCAACATCATACAACCTCCTCCAGGTGACCCAGCCAGGGCTGATTAGACCCCAACTTGTGTCCAGATGGCTAGCTACTTATGACACCATGGTTGCCCTCTTTAGAGCCACAGCCATCTTGAGGCCCTCTCTGCCGCATCGGTGGTACTGCGGATGGCTCTCCTCTTCCACTCTCCCTCGATGCCCAAAATGGTGAAGGCTCTAACTAAAGAATGGGCTACGAATCCCCTACAACCAACCTCCACTGGGAGACACCTCGCTCTCCATCCAGCCTGCTAACAGTAGCTGACCAGTCCTGCGTACTTGGAGAGTTTCCTTTCAAAGGCCTCCTCCAAGCTATCTTCTCATAGGACTGTCAGCTCCAGCAGCACCACTTGCTTAGTCGACTCAGACACTAGGACAACTAGGCTACGATATGGTTGGTGAACTTCAGCTGCCCTTCGAGGTCCACCAACAGCTGTCAGTCCCTTGCAGAGGTCAGAATGCCTGCAGATGTTCTTTTGGCAGGTATTGGCTGCTCCCCAGCTCTGACAAAGGCAATGGTCTGCTTGGAGGGTCGGGACCGCTTCGCCCACTCTACTCCTGCGCTGACAGCTTCAGCAATGGTCTTCAGGACCTGATCATGCCTCCATCTGTACCGTCCCTCACCAAGTGCCCTTGCACAGCCGCTGAGGATGTGCTCCAGTGTTCCTCGCTTGGAGCACAGTGGGCAACATATTTTACAAACTCTAAACCACCTAGACCCCTAACAGTATGGGAGTCCTATAGTGAGGGGGACAGAAGGAGAAAAAGGAGAGAGAGAAAAAGAATGTGTGTATATAAATAAATAACGGATGGGGTACGAGGGGGAGGTGGGGCATTAGCGGAAGAAAGCAGGATCTCCCAGTGGCCACACATTTTAATTCCACATCCCATCCCCATTCTGATATGTCTATCCACGGCCTCCTCTACTGTAAAGATGAAGCCACACTCAGGTTGGAGGAACAACACCTTATATTCTGTCTGGGTAGCCTCCAACCTGATGGCATGAACATTGACTTCTCAAACTTCCGCTAATGCCCCACCTCCCCCTCGTAACCCATCCGTTATTTATTTATTTATATACACACACATTCTTTTTCTCTCTCTCCTTTTTCTCCCTCTGTCCCCCTCACTACATCCCTTGCCCATCCTCTGGTTTTTCCTCCTTCCCCCTTTTCTTTCTCCTTAGGCCTCCTGTCCCATGATCCTCTCATATCCCTTTTGCCAATCACCTGTCCAGCTCTTGGCTCTATCCCTCCCCCTCCTGTCTTCTCCTATCGTTTTGGATCTCCCCCTCCCCCTCCCACTTTCAAATCTCTTACTAGCTCTTCTTTCAGTTAGTCCTGACGAAGGGTCTCAGCCCGAAATGTCGACTGTACCTCTTCCTAGAGATGCTGCCTGGCCTGCTGCATTCACCAGCAACTTTTATGTGTGTTGTTCAAAATGATGTTTGTGTTTTTCTGATCTTTTCAAAGTTGAACAAATATCTCTCCAGCCACACAAAAAGTTTCACAAACTTCCTTCAGGAAGCAATATTGAAAGAATTATGATGTTGAATGTGTCTGGTCATATTGATTACAAACCTTTAGAACACATTACTGTAACATTTCCTGAACAAAGTCTGAATCAGAATCAGGTTTATTATCACCGGATTGTGACATGAAATCAGTTAACTCAGCAGCAGCAGTTCAATACAATACATAATATTGAAGAGGAAATAATAAATAATAAATAAAATAAAATAATAAATAATAAATAAAATAATATTAATAATAAATAAGTAAATCAATTACAGTATATGTATACTGAATAGATAAAAAATGTGCAAAAACAGAAATACTGTATAGTAAAAAAAGTGAGGTAGTATCCAAGGGTTCAATGTCCATTTAAGAATGGGATGGCAGAGGAGAAGAAGCTGTTCCTGAATCACTGAGTGTGTGCCTTCAGGCTTCTGTACCTCCTACCTGATGGTAACAGGCCCTGGGTGCTGGAGGTCCTTAATAATGGACACTGCCTTTCGGAGACACCACTTTCTGAAGATATCCTGGGTACTTTGTACCCAAGATGAAGCTGACTAGGTTTACAACCCTCTGCAGCTTCTTTCAGTCCTGTGCAGTAGCCCCCACACCCCCACCCCCCATAGCAGACAGTGAAGCAGCTTGTCAGAATGCTCTCTCCACGGTACATCTATAGACGTTTCTGAGTGTATTTGTTGACATGCCAAATCTCTTCAAACTCCTCATGAAGTATAGCTGCTGTCTTGCCTTCTTTATAACTACATCGATATGTTGGGACCGGGTTAGATCCTCAGAGATCTTGAAACTGCTCACTCTCACCACTTCTGATCCCTCTATGAGGATTGGTATGTGTTCCTTCGTCTTACCCTTCCTGAAGTCCACAACCAGCTCTTTTGTCTTATTGACCATGAATGCCAGATTGTTGCTGCAGAGAGTTTGTTAAAGGCTTTTGCAAGGACCTTATTTTTCAGCCAGCAACATTCTTCCTTTAACCTGGATAAAACCTCTCAGGAAAATTGGAAACTAAAGATACTAAAGATACTAGAAGATACTAAATTATCAAACAAATCAATAGAGATCATTGTAATGTGCAGAGAATTTGAAAGGTGGAAATAGATTTGCTTCCCGCAAATATTTTGAGAAATGTAATTATTTTTTGTTATGTGTCACTCAGTGTTATATAACATGACAGTAGTTTATATAACATTTAAGTTACATAAAATGCTGTCACTTTGTATAAATTTTCTCAATCAGGGGCAGGGGATGAGAACTCAGAAGAAACAAAAGAAGTGGTTGAAAATGGTTGCACGTACAGAAATGTTCCTATTTTATACATCCAACAGTCAATTTTTTTGTGCTTTCCAAGCCTGGTGGCATAGCTTGTAGAACCACAGCCTCTTTAATCCATCGACTTGGGCAGTGAAATTGGGGGAAATTCATGAGGATATGGGAAGAATACAATGGGATTAGCGTAGGATTCATGTAGATGGGACCTTGATAGGGCACACAGACTCAATGGGTCAAAGAGCCTCTTGTACAATTCTCAATATAATGAATTATTTTTATTAGTAACACACACAAACTGTTGGAGGAAGTTAGCAGATCAGGCAACATCAATGGAAAGGAATAAAGAGGTCATTCATCATGACTGAAAAGGAAGGGAAGAGTCCAGAATAAAAAGGTTGAGGGAGCAGAAATGGTATGTTTTGGAACTCCAGAAATTAATCAAAAGAAAACCACAGGAGCCCAGGGATAAATGTGTTTACTTTGTTTTTGACTTTTGCGACTTGGTGGCATAATGACGTATGCCATTCATGTGCTTTTACCTATAACCCACAATGAATTCTGTAAGCAAAAAAGAATCTTCAAATATTACCAATATATTGAATACACAACAGGAAGGAATAAAAGTGGGCAGGTGATAATTGACACCATGTGAGGGGAAAGGTATGTCGGTGAGGGAGAGGGGATGAAGTAAACAACTGGAAGGTGATAGGTGGAAGAGGTGAAGGGCTGAAGAAGAAGGAACTTGATAAGAGAGGACAGTGGACAAAGTGAAAAAGAGAAGGAGGAGGGAACCCAGGGAGAAGGGAAGGGCAAGTGAGAAGAGAAGGGGTAAGAGAGGAGCCAGAATGGGAAATGGAAAAAGAGAAACTGGGAAGGAGGGAGAAATTACCAGCCACTAGAGACATTCATGCCATTAGGTTGGAGGCCACTCATTGATTTTATTCCATCAAAAGCAGTAGCAAATTTCCATGCAAAGTAATCAAAATGACAATGGCTTGCCACACTCAAGAAGAGTAGCTTTAGTCTTGCTAAAAGTGTAAAATAGCTGATATCAATTCAACAAGCGAACTTTCAAAGTTGAACAATTTAATTAGTACGTGACTCCCTCTGATACAACCAACCAAAGTTGAATCTATTCCAAGGGTGCCTCTTGCTTATTGCATAATATTCAAATTATTAATAGGTCATTTAATAATTGGCCTTTTAATAATTTAATAATTGGTCCAGCAATTGGCCACCAACACAAAAAGTCAACCAATAGACTTCACAAAGCCACACTGAGCAATGTCAATGTTCCTGACTGGGTAATCACACAGAGATACAAAGAGTTTAGACAGAACAACTCTATTTTTTGCTGATCTGTGATTTTAATGGTGCAGGGGATGGCAGAGGCTGAGGCAGTCACGTGTATGATGCATGTCTGCTAGATCAATGGTAAACTGAACCCATTGATGTTAGAATGATCTTGATGGCAAAATCCCACGATATTATCAGAAGTAAAATGTGGAGAAAGAATTCTAAATTTTTTTGTGCTTTTCTGATCTTTTCAAAACAATGAAAGAGCTTTGCAATTCTAAGCAAGTCTCGGCAGCAAATCTGCTGTAGCCTAGTCACCAAGTTGGCAACCTGTCCACAAGACAAAGAAGACCTTTGGCAAAGAAAAAAAAAACAGTTCTTTGATGGACCAGACCTGGCACCAGCAGTCCATTACACTCCAGAAGGAATGTTATGGCCTCCTCACCTTCCACCTCCTTCTGCAAAATTTCAATTCCCAGCTCGCTCCATTCTACAAAAAGTAGTAGATAATTTTGTAGGAGAATCTTGTAAAAAGTAGTGGATACAGCCTAGTCCATCACAGGTAAAGCCTTCTCCACCACTGAGTATGAAAAGCTATCACAGGAAAGCAGTATCCATCATCAAGGGCCCCCACTGCCCAGGCTATGCTCTTCTTGCTGCTGCGATCATGAAGAAGGTACAGGAGCCTCAGGATTCACACAACCAGGTTTGGGAACAGTTAATACACTTTAAACATCAGACTCTTGAACCAACGGGGGTAACTTCACTCAACCTCACTTGCTCCATCATTGAAATGTTCCCACAACCTATTGATTAACTTTCAAGGACTCTTCACCTTACATTCTGAATATTTATCACCTATTTATTAATTTTTATTTTTTAATCTTCTTGCATTTGCACCACTGTTGCCTTTTGCACATTGGTTCACACTCAGGTCGGTGAGGTCTTTCATTGATGCTATTGTGGTTGTTATTCTATTATGGATTTATTGAGTATGCCGCCAAGAAAATGAATCTTAGGGCTGTATATGGTGACATATATGTACCTTGATCATAAATTTACTTTGAACTTTTAACTTTTGGACTTGACATTAAGTCATTTGGAAAGAGAATCCCAAAGTTGTAGGAACAAACACACACAAAAAAAAGATTTTATCGTCATAATTTTATGCCTAAAATTCCATGGAATGAATGTTTTCTTCTAGGTTTGAAGAATCAAAGATCCAAAGTACATTTATTATCAAAGTATGTATGCAATATACAACCCTGAGATTTGTCTTCCCACAGACAGCCATGAAACAAAAAAAATCATATAACCCATTCAAAGAAAAGCATCAAAATCCCTAATGCACAGAGAATGAATTGTGCAAACAGCACAAAAAAAAAGTCAAAAACAAAGAATATAAAACATCAAACCACAAGTCATCAAAACAGTCCAGAAATAGTCCGTTCAGTTCAATCCAACACTGCATCTTTTATTGACTGCAGGCCACAGAGGTAGTCCACCTTGATTAAAATTGCACAAAATAGCAACAAAAAAGGAGAGACCAGAAACCAGAAGCACGTCAAAACGTGAACTACAGAATCTGATCCACAAACTGTGTCAATTAAATCTTGCCTAAGACCCAGGGCTCTGACACGATCCTCCAGGAACAGTGAGTGAGAGTGAGAGAGAGAGAGAGAGAGAGACCAATCAAATGCAGGCACTTTCCTCCAGCAACAAGAGTGAGAGAAAGAGAGAGACCAGTCATCCATAGGCAGACAGCACTGAACATCCATTCATCTTCCACTCCCACCCTCATTGATTTCAATCTTCCTCAATGCTTTAATTGATGAGAAATGAAGTCCATCATGGCTTGTGCCCCATCACCAGGCTTCTTGGCCTCAAGGCCACTCGAAAACCCACCACTCTAAGTAAGAACTGCTATTTTTCTGTCAATGAAAATCTCACAGAAAGTTAAAGATTAATGGGAAAAGCTCCAACATAAGAGATTCTCTTCGGAGCCAAGACCTACTTAGTACCTTCGCAAGATTCCACAGCGAGACCCACAGTATATTCCACTTCTAGTGGGTGATACTTGTTGGCCTATTATACCTTTGTCTGCATTCAACAGCAGTGCAGTTAGTCAGTCAAGTTATGACACCCTGCCAACACTACTGCTGTAGGGGCATTTAAGCTGAGTTATATATAAGCACTTGGATTTGGAAAGCCAAGGCATGTGGCAATTCAGTAGGTGGACACACCTCACATTAACTTGACACAATTTAGGCTATTCCTGTGAACTGTGATATACTAAGAGTTCCCTCACCTCAACACTTAATTGACCCCACAACATACCATATATACTCACATTCAAGGACCCTATAACTCTTTTCTCAGTGTTATTATTTTTTATTCACATGATTTGTCTTCTTTTGCACATTGTCTGTTTGTCACTCTTTGTATATGTATAGTTTTTCATAACTTCTATTTCTTTATTTTTCTGTAAATACCTGGAAGAAAATATATTTCAAGGTAGTATACAATAACATACATGTACTTTGATAATAAATCACTTTTACTTTGATATAATGGACAGCATTAGAGCATATTGTCACATACCCCGTGATGGGAATAAAGAACCAACAGAGATGGAAAACACTTTGGAGTCCAGTATTGCTATTAACTAATAATATTTATTAGTAACTACGCAATACAGTAATATAAATGTGGATAAATCAAACAGGTTAGCAATGATCATATATAAGTAAGTAAATCAGTAAGTGTGGAAATATATAAGAAACCCAAGCTTCTTCAAGTCTAGGGGTAAATAGATAGTCTTACGATGATGAGTAAAGTTCAGTTCAGTTAGTGGTATTGAGTTGAGTAGTGCTGGAGAGAGAGAGATGGAGAGATTTAAGTCTTCAGTTGAGCTGACCCCATCGATCTTCTCATTGTCCTCCGAAATCCTTTAAAAGTCACCAACTGTGACTACAACAAAGGGGACCGGTTTTCTGTGGTGGAGCAATCAACCCAGGCAAGGATGGACATATGGACAACTCCCCACCAGTCAATCCCTTTTCTCACTGCAAGAGCGACTGATCGATCCTCCAAAAAGCCACTTTTCATGTGGACACAACAAAGCTCATTCAGTGTCCAAAACATGTGCCTGAGGTCTATGTCATCTGACATCTGATTTATCTATCTGTACTGAGTACCAACTGTCTCTCAAATAACTCCTCCTTCCTTTGTCTGTGTAAGAAATGCACTAGCATGCCATGTCCTTGGGAAGTATAAACACAATGCCGAAAAATCATAATATCCATTGTCCATCAAATAACGCCGCCCTCGGTCACCATAGCGACTTACAAGCTGCTCGGTCTCTCCAACTCAGCAGAAATCCAAAAGTTCCTCACAGTGCCTTAAAGTGACAGTCCAACAGTTAGTCTTCGTCTCTTTCTCTCTTTCTTTTCAAAACAACATGTCAGTGTTAAATAACTCTTTCTCTCTCTTTTCAAAAGTACAGTTCATAGGGGTAATTTAGGACCCCATCACAATATAACCAAACTGAAGGCTGAAATGAACTAAAATCAGCTGTTGTCCACATATATTACTCTGACCTGAACAACAAGTGCATAAGGGACAATTAAAATGAAAGTATACACTAATAATTGTGATCAGATTGTCTTACAGCAAACATTTCTATTTCTAACTATGACAACGTTATTACCAAATTGTGAGGGCAAATCTCTGTTGACTACACTACACTTTTATTCTAGATATCCCTTATTAAAACCTCATCCGTGATGGCAGATTCAGAATAGTAATGTTTTACTTTAAACTAAATTCCCCAGTTTCTTCTCAAATCTTCTACCTCAATTATCATGCGTAATTGTATCCCAAATAAGAAACATGATTTCAGATTCAGTTTCAGATTTATTTAACAGACAGTGAAATGCATTTTTTGTATTAACAACCGCCACATCCAGGAATGTCCTGGGGGCAGCCCACAAGGGTCACACATTCCAGCACCATCATAGCATGCCCATATCGCTCAGTACAACACAGAACACAACAAGTAACAAAACAACAACAGCAAAACAAGCCTCTTTCCTCCCTGCCACCCACCTACACCCACAAACAGCACTCCAACTCCAAGACAGACCTCTGGACCTCCAGCCTCCAGTGTCCAGGCATCGGCCATCAGGCCTCAACTTCCAGAGTTTCGACTGATCTTTAGCCTTTGATGTTCGGTATTGGCTCCCGGACAAGACGATGAAAGACCACAATCTGCAGGCTTGAAATTCAGGTGCACTGACTCACTGGTCATCATGCCTTCTTATTCTTCCTGCTTGTATGGACATCCTGACCCAGGACCCAATGACCTGCGACAGCTCGGCATCTACAGTTGTCCTTTGACACCCTTCCATGTTACAGGCTTTCAAACACAGTACTTTAGATGCCCTTTGACACCCTTCCATATCGCTGGAGTTTGAACACAGGCCTTGTCTATAGCTACTCTTCATCCTTGTTCCTAAATCCTGATCTGACCCCTCACTGTCTGCTCTGTCCCTAAAGCTATCACTATGAATGTATAAAACAAAATCTGAGCCACAATCTCAACAGAGAGAGCAGCTCGGCACCTTCTTGTACAAAGAGGATGGGTTATACCTGAACCTGAGGGGGGCCAATATCCTAGTAGCCAGGTTTGCTAGAGCTGTTGAAGAGTGTTTAAAATAATTTGGCAGGGGGGTAGAAACTAGAATGGTAGGGCTGAGGATGCAAAGTGTAGTGAGACTATAAGGAAGGACAGGCAGATGGTTGTCTAAGATCGCATTCAGTGAGATGAGTTGAAGTGTAACATGGGGGCAAAATCGAAAAGGGTAATGAATACAGGACTGATGGTATTATATTTGAATGCACAGAGTATACGGAATAAGTTAGATGATCTTGTAGCACAGTTAGAGACTGGCATGTGTGATGTTGTGGGCATCACTGAGTCATGCCTGAAAGAAGATCATAGTTGGGAGCTTAATATTTAGGGATACATATTGTATCAAAAGGATAGGCAGGTAGGTGGGGTAGCTCTGTTGGTAAAAAATGAAATCAAATCTTTAGAAGAGGTGATATAGGATCAGAAGATATAGAACCTTTGTGGGTAGAGTTAAGAAACTGGAAGAGAAAAAACAGCCTGATGGGAGTTTTATACAGGCTTCTGAATAGCAGCCAGTATATGGAATATAAATTACAATGGGAGATAGCAAATGTTTGCCAAAAGAGCACTCTTGCAATAATCATGGGGGTTTCATGCAGATAGATAAGGAATACTAAGTTGCTACTGGATACCAACAGAGGGGACTTCTAGAATGCCTACGAGATGGCTTTTTTGAGCAGCTTGTGGTTGAGCCCACTAGGGGAAAGATAATTCTGGATTGAGAGATGTATAATGATCCAGGTTTGATTAAGGAGCTTAAGGTAAAGGAATCCTTAGGAGACTTTGATCATAATATAACTCACACTGCAGTCTGAGAGGGAGAAGCTAAAATCAGATGTATCAATATTATGATGGAATAAAGGGAACTACAGAGGCATGAGAGAAGAGGACACTAACAGGAATGAAGGCAGACTAGCAATCGCTGGAGTTTCTGAGAAGCAATTCATGAGGTGCAGGATAGATACATCCTAAATGAGGAGAAATATTCAAAAGGGGGGGGGCGGTGACAGAACCGTAGCTGAAAAGAGAACAACGCAACATAAAATCAAAGAAACGGCATATAATAGAAGAGAAATTAGTGCAAAGTTGGAGGATTTTGAAGACCAACAAATGGCAATTTAAAGA
This sequence comes from Mobula birostris, assembly GCF_030028105.1. NCBI lineage: Eukaryota > Metazoa > Chordata > Chondrichthyes > Myliobatiformes > Myliobatidae > Mobula > Mobula birostris. The sequence continues at coordinate 80,951,024 of NC_092378.1, forward strand.
GCCATACAGAGAGAAAAGATCACAAGATCACAAGACAGGAGCAGAAGAAGGCCATTCAGCCCATTGAGTCTGCTCCGCAGCTCCCCCATGAGCTAAACTATTCACCCATCTAGTTCCAATTTCCGGCTTTTTCCCTATATCCCTTGATACCCTGACTGAATATGAAGATGAAATATGAAGGTAAGTTAGTCAATAGTATAAAAGAGGATAACATTTTTCCAGGTACATAAAGAGTAAAAGAGAGGCAAGAGTGGATATCAGCCTATTTTCCATAAGTCACTGTGGAAGACACTAGCAGTATGCCAGAAATTCAAGAGTGTTGGGAGAAGGACGGCAGTTGCTGTTACTAAGGAGCTTGGGAAGCTGAAAGGTCTGAAGGTAGATAAGTCACCTGGACCAGATGGACTACACCTCAGGGTTCTGAAAGAGACCATAAGATCATAAGATATAGGAGCAGAAGTAGGCCATTCAGCCCATTGAGTCTGCTCCAGCATTAAATCATGACTGCTCCAATTCTTCTCCCCATACCCTTTGATGCCCTGGCTAATCAAGAACCTATCTGTCTCTGCCTTAAATGCATCCAATGACTTGGCCTCCACAGCCACTCGTGTCAACAAATTCCACAGATTTACCACCAGCTGACTGAAGCAATTTCTCTGCATCTCTGTTCTAAAAGAACGTCCTTCAATCCTGAAGTCATACCCTCTTGTCCTAGACTCCCCTACCATGGGAAGTAACTTTGCCTTATCTAATCCGTTCAGACTTTTTAGCATTCGGAATGTTTCTTTGAGATCCCCCCTTCATTCTCCTGAACTCCAGGGAATACAGTCCAAGAGCTGCCAGACGTTCCTCATGCGGTGACCCTTTCATTCCTGGAATTATTCTCATGAATCTTCTCTGAAACCTCTCCAATGTCAGTATATCCTTTCTAAGATAAGGAGCCCAAATCTGCACACAATACTCTAAGTGTGGTCTCATAAGTGCCTTATAGAGCCTCAACATCATATCCCTGCTCTTATATTCTATACTTCTAGAAATGAATGCCAACATTGCATTCACCTTCTGCACCATCAACTCAACCTGGAGGATAAACTTTAGAGTATACTGCACATGGACTCCCAAGTCCCTTTGCATCTCTGCATTTTGAATTCTCTGCCCATCTATATAATAGTCTGCCCATTTATTTCTTCCACCAAAGTGCCATACACTTTCCAACATTGTATTTCATTGCCACTTTTTTGCCCATTCCCCTAAACTATCTAGGTCTCTCTGCAAGCTCCCTGTTTCCTCAACACTACCCGCTCCTCCACCTATCTTTGTATCATTGGCAAATTTAGCCACAAATCCATTAATCCCATAGTCTAAATCATTGACATACGTCGTAAAAAGCAGCGGTCCCAACACTGACCTCTGTGGAACTCTACATGTCACCGGCAACCAGCCAGAATAGGATCCCTTTATTCCCACTCTCTGTTTTCTGCTGATCAGCCAATGCTCCACTAATGCTAGTAACTTCCCTGTAATTCCATGGGCTCTTATCTTGCTAAGCAGCCTCGTGTGTGGCACTTTGTCAAAGGCCTTCTGAAAATCCAAATACACCACATCTACTACACTTCCCTTGTCGACCCTGCTTGCAATTTCCTCAAAAAATTGAGGTAGGTTAGTCAGGCAGGATTTTCCTTTCAGGAAACCATGCTGGCTTTGGTCTATCTTGTCATGTGCCTCCAGATACTCCATAATCACATCCCTAACAATTGATTCCAACAACTTCCCAACCACTGATGTCAGCTAACAGGTCTATAGTTTCCTTTTTGCTGCCTCGCACCCTTTGTAAATAGTGGCGTAATACTTGCAATTTTCCAGTCATCTGGTACAATGCCAAAATCTATCGATTCTTGAAAGATCATTGCTTATGCCTGTACAATCTCTCCAGCTACTTCCTTCAGAATTCGAGGGTGCATTCCATCAGGTCCCTGAGATTTATCCACCCTCATACCAGTAAGCTTCTTGAGCACCTTCTCGGTCATTATTTTCATTGCACAAACTTCACGTCCCTGACACTCTTGAATGGCTGGTATACTGCAGATGTCTTCCACTGTGAAGACCGAATCAAAATATGCATTCAGTTCCTCTGCCATCTCTGCGTCTCTCATTACAATATCTCCATTGTCATTTTCTGTTGGTCTTGTATCTACCCTCAACTCTCTTTTACCCTTTATATACTTTAAAAAGCTTTTAGTATCTTCTTTGATATTAGTCACTAGCTTCCTTTCATAATTCATCTTTTCCCTCCTAATGACTTCCTTAATTTCCTTCTGCACGTTTTTAAAAACATTCCAATCCTCTATCTTCCCACTAGATTTAGCTTTCTTGTGTGCCCTCTTTTGCTTTGACTTTGCTCTGACTTCATTTGTCAGCCACGGTTGTGTCCTTCTTCCCTTTGAAAATTTCTTCTTATTTGGAATCTATCTGACTTGTACTTCCCTCATTTTTTGCAGAAACTCCAGCTATTGCTGCTCTGCTGTCCTTCCTGTTAGTGTCTCTTTCCAGTCATCTTTGGCCAGTTCCCCTTTCATGCCATTGTAAGTTCCTTTATTCCAGTGAAATACCAACACATTGGAATTTAGTTTCTCCTTCTCATTTTTCAAAATGCACTTAATCATATTGTGATCATTATTCCCTAAGGGTCTCTTAACCTTAAGCTCTCTTATCACCTCCAGATTATTGAGGTAGCTGAAGAGATTGTGGAGGAATTTGTAATCATCCTTCAAGGATCACTAGATTCTGAAATGGCTCCAGAGGACTGGAAGATTGCAAATGTTACTCCACTCTGCAAAAACGGAGGAAGCCAGAAAAAAAGGAAATTAGTGGCCAGTTAGTCTAACCTTAGCAAATGAGAAGATGTTGAAGTCCATTATTAAAGTTGAGGTTTCAGAGTACTTGGAAGTGCATTATAAAGCAGACCAAAGTCAACATGGTTTCCTTCAGGGAAAATCTTACCTGACAAGTCCATTGGAATTCTTTGAGGAAATAACAGGCAGGGTAGACAAAGGAGACATCAATAGACGTTGTTTTCTTGGGATTTCAGAATGCCTTAGACAAGTTGCCATACATGAGGCTGCTTAACAAGATAAGAGCCCATGGCATTACAGGAAAGTATTGATACTGGATTGGCTAACTGGCAGGAGGTGATGAGTGGGAAGAAAGGGGGCCTTTACTGGTTGGCTGCCGGTGACTAGTGTTACAAACCCACAGGTTTCATTTACTGTGGATTGTCACTTTAAGCCAATGGTCCCCAACCACCGGGCCGCAGACTGGTACCGGGTTGCAAAGCATGTGCTATCAGGCCGTAAGGAAACAATATGATTTGGCGATATGAAACGATATGAGTCAGCTGCACCTTTCCTCATTCCCTGTCATGCCCACTGTTGAACTTGAATGCACGCAAGGTCATTATGCACGTGAGATCATCAGTCGGTCATTAACCTACAACTACTTGATGAGTTAAAAACAACGTCACTTGAGACTTTCTTTGGAAGAGGTGGTAGGGGACATAAAAGGCCTAACAATGATGATAACGCAGAGACAGCTGAGACCGAGACTGCAGAAAAACAGAAAGCTTCCTTCAACAGAAAATACGACGATTTGTACATAAAATATGGTTTATTGTGACCGGCGACTCGCACGCTCTAAGCCCCCTGTGTGTGATATGTGGAGACGAGCTGTCTAATGAGGTGATGAAGCCCTCAAAACTGCTTCGGCACCTTGAGTCCAAGCACCCTGCACTAAGACAACCCTGTTGAATTTTTTGAGCAGAAAAACGTGAGCAAGTGGGACTGAAGCAAGTGCTGAGAGCCACCACCTCCACAAATGCTGCTGCTCTGAGAGTGTCGTACTTACTGGCTAGCCGTATTGCTAAGGCTAAGAAACCTTTCAGTGTTGGTGAAGAATTGACTCTGCCTGCTGCTAAGGACATGTGCCGTGAACTATTGGAAGAAGCTGCAGCTAACAAGATGGCACAGGTTTTCAGCTACCACAGTTTCAAGGAGAATCGATGACATAGCGGAGGACATCAAAGCACAGCTGTTGGAACGGCTTAACGAGTCACCATGGTATGCTACCCAGGTCAACGAGTCTACCGATGTCGACAACAAGGCAATACTGCTGGTTTATGTGCGATACATATTTCAAGACGATGTGCACGAGGATATGTTGTGTGCACTGCCGCTGCCAACTAACAAAACTGGAGCAGAACTATTCAAGTCTTTGAATGACTACATGTCAGGCAAACTGGACTGGTCATTTTGTGTTGGAATATGCACAGACGGGGCTGCAGCTATGACTGGACGGCTGTCCGGTTTCACTACCCGAGTCAAAGAGGTTGCTCCTGAATGCCAGTCTACGCACTGTGTCATACACAGGGAAATGTTGACTAGCCGAAAAATGTCACCTGATCTTAGCAGTGCATTGAGTGACGTTGTTGACATTATCAATCACATCAAAGCAAAACCCTTAACTCATGTCTGTTTGAGCAGCTTTGCGAGGAAACGGATGCAGAGCAGAATAATCGGTGTAAAGACAGTAAGGTAGAAGGGCAAAAATGTGTGTACCTCAATGCAAGAAGCATCAGGAACAAAAGTGATGAACTGAGAGCTTGGATACATACATGGAATTATGATGTAGTGGCCATTACAGAGACTTGGCTGGCACCAGGGCAGGAATGGATTCTCAATATTCCTGGATTTCAGTGCTTTAAAAGGGATAGAGAGGGCGGAAAAAGGGGAGGAGGGTGGCGTTACTGGTCAGGGATACTATTACATCTACAGAAATGGTGGGTATGTAGCAGGATCCTCTTTTGAGTCAGTATGGGTGGAAGTCAGGAACAGGAAGAGAGCAGTTACTCTATTGGAGGTATTCTATAGGCCCCCTGGTAGCAGCAGAGATACAGAGGAGCAGATTGGGAGGCAGATTTTGGAAAGGTGCAAAAATAACAGGGTTGTTATTATGGGTGACTTTAACTTCCCTGATATTGATTGGCACCTGATTAGTTCCAAGGGTTTAGATGGGGTAGAGTTTGTTCAGTGTGTCCAGGATGGATTCCTGTCACAGTATGTGGACAGGCCGACTAGGGGGAATGCCATACTAGATCTAGTACTAGGTAATGAACAGGGTCAGGTCACAGATCTCTCAGTGGGTGAGCATCTGGGGGACAGTGACCACCGCTCCCTGGCCTTTAGCATTATCATGGAAAAGGATAGAATCAGAGAGGACAGGAAAATTTTTAATTGGGGAAGGGCAAATTATGACGCTGTAAGGCTAGAACATGCGGGTGTGAATTGGGATGATGATTTTGCAGGGAAATGTACTATGGACATGTGGTCAATGTTTAGAGATCTCTTGCAGCATGTTAGGGATAAATTTGTCCCGGTAAGGAAGATAAAGAATGGCAGGGTGAAGGAACCATGGGTGACAAGTGAGGTGGAAAATCTAGTCAGGTGGAAGAAGGCAGCATACATGAGGTTTAGGAAGCAGGGATCAGATGAGTCTATTGAGGAATACAGGGAAGCAAGAAAGGAGCTTAAGAAGGGGTTGAGAAGAGCAAGAAGGGGGCATGAGAAGGTCTTGGCAAATAGGGTAAAGGAAAAACCCCAAAGCATTCTTCAATTGTGTGAAGATAAAAAGGATGACAGGAGTAAAGGTAGGGCCGATTAGAGATAAAGGTGGGAAGATGTGCCTGGAGGCAGTGGAAGTGAGCGAGGTCCTCAATGAATACTTCTCTTCGGTATTCACCAGTGAGAGGGGACTTGATGGTGAGGACAATATGAGTGAGGTTGATGTTCTGGGGCATGTTGATATTAAGGGAGAGGAAGTGTTGGAGTTGTTAAAATACATTAGTACAGATAAGTCCCAGTGGCCTGACGGAATATTCCCCAGGCTGCTCCACGAGGCAAGGGAAGAGGTTGCTGAGCCTCTGGCGAGGATCTTTATGTCCTCGTTGTCCACAGGAATGGCACCAGAGGATTGCAGGGAGGCGAGTGTTGTCCCTTTGTTCAAAAAAGGTAGTAGGGATAGTCCGGGTAATTATAGACCAGTCTGTGGTGGGAAAGCTGTTGGAAAAGATTCTTAGAGATAGGATCTCTGGGCATTTAGAGAATCATGGTCTGATCAGGGACAGTCAGCATGGCTTTGTGAAGGGCAGATCATGTCTAACAAGCCTGATAGAGTTCTTTGAGGAGGTGACCAGGCATATAGATGAGGGTAGTGCAGTGGATGTGATCTATATGGATCTTAGTAAGGCATTTGACAAGGTTCCACACGGTAGGCTTATTCAGAAAGTCAGAAGGCTTGGGATCTAGGGAAGTTTGGCCAGGTGGATTCAGAATTGGCTTGCCTGCAGAAAGCAGAGGGTGGTGGTGGAGGGAGTACATTCAGAGTGGAGGATTGTAATTAGTGGTGTCCCACAAGGATCTGTTCTGGGACCTCTACTTTTTGTGATTTTTATTAACGACCTGGATGTGGGGGTAGAAGGGTGGGTTGGCAAGTTTGCAGACGACACAAAGGTTGGTGGTGTTGTGGATAGTGTAGAGGATTGTCAAAGATTGCAGAGAGACATTGATAGGATGCAGAATTGGGCTGAGAAGTGGCAGATGGATTTCAACCCTGAGAAGTGTGAGGTGGTACACTTTGGAAGGACAAACTCCAAGGCAGAGTACAAGGTAAATGGCAGGATACTTGGTAGTGTGGAGGAGCAGAGGGATCTGGGGGTACATGTCCATAGATCCCTGAAAGTTGCCTCACAGGTGGATAGGGTAGTTAAGAAAGCTTATGGAATGTTAGCTTTCATAAGTCAAGGGATAGAGTGTAAGAGTCGCAAGGTAATGATGCAGCTCTATAAAACTCTGGTTAGGCCACACTTGGAGTACTGTGTCCGGTTCTGGTCGCCTCACTATAGGAAGGATGTGGAAGCATTGGAAAGAGTACAGAGGAGATTTACCAGGATGCTGCCTGGTTTAGAGAGTATGGATTATGATCGGAGATTAAGGGAGCTAGGGCTTTACTCTTTGGAGAGAAGGAGGATGAAAGGAGACATGATAGAGGTGTACAAGATAATAAGAGGAATAGATAGAGTGGATAGCCAGCGCCTCTCCCCCAGGGCACCACTGCTCAATACAAGAGGACATGGCTTTAAGGTAAGGGGTGGGAAGTTCAAGGGGGATATTAGAGGAAGGTTTTTTACTCAGAGAACGGTTGGTGCGTGGAATGCACTGCCTGAGTCAGTGGTGGAGGCAGATACACTTGTGAAGTTTAAGAGACTACTAGACAGGTATATGGAGGAATTTAAGGTGGGGGCTTATATGGGAGACAGGGTTTGAGGGTCGGCACAACATTGTGGGCCGAAGGGCCTGTATTGTGCTGTACTATTCTATGTTCTATTTTCTATGAGCACAAACGCTTCTCTTACACACTGAAGTCAGGTGGCTATCAAGGGGGAGAGCCCTGGCCAGGGTTTTTGAGATAAGAGAGCAGCCACAGAGATTTCTTTCAGGAAAAAAGTCACCACTGGCAGCACACTTCAGTGACAAGGAGTGGAGAGCAAAACTTGCTTATCTGTGTGACATCTTCAACCTGCTCAATGAACTCAATTTGTCACTTCAGGGGAGAATGACAACTGTCTTCAAGTTGGCAGATAAAGTGTCTGCTTTCAAAGCCAAACTGGAACTGTGGAGACAGCGAGTGGACAGGGGCGTATTTGACATGTTCCCAACATTAGTTGGGATTTTGGGAGAGACTGAGGCTGCATCGTCCTTCTCACAGCTGGCGCGTGATCACCTATCATTGCTGTCGACCAGATTCGTGTGTTACTTCCCAACCACAAATGACTCAAGACGTGCAAAGGAATGGGTCCGTGACCCATTTGTGAATGTCCCCGGTGAATCATCCATGTCAGCGCAGGAAGATGATCAACTCCTCAAACTTGCAAATGATGGTGGGCTGCAAAGTATGTTTGACATAACATCTCTGCCAGCATTCCGGATCAAAATCAGTGGTGAGTATCCTGAGATAGCCATGAAAGTACTGAAAACGTTGCTTCCATTTCCAACATCATATCTGTGCGAAGCGGGGTTTTCTGCAATGAATGCAATGAAAACTAAATTGCGGAATAGACTGGACATAAAGAACCCCCTTCGAGAATTGCTGTCTCCCATCACCCCTCAATGCATCTTGTTGCAGGGAAACGAGCCCAGGGCTCCCACTGATTCAACGATATTAGTGTGTTGCAATGATTTTATATGTTCATACGACGAAAATATGCGCTGTGTGTTTAATAACCAAACGTTACTTAAAATGTTATGATGCCATTGACTTTTGAGTGACTTATAATTGACTTATCACTATATTCATGCAAGGAAAATATGCGATGTGTGTTTAATATTAAATTTGTTAGATAAACCCTTTAGAAAAGAAATTGAGTGTATCAGCCACTTGTAAGTGACTTATAGTTGACTTAACACCTATATTCCAGTCGTGATTAACAACCTCCCACCTCCCCCACCCATGGTCTGCTGGTCCGCAAGAATATTGTCAATATTAAACCGGTCCATGGTGCAAAAAAGGTTGAGGATCCCTGCTTTAAGCGCCTAAGCACCTGAATGAGGCGGGCCTATGACAACAGTCATAGGCTGAAGCAGTTTGCTTCAGATTTTTACACAGACAGAGAGAGAGAGAGAGAGAGAGAGTAAGAGAGACTGGGAAGCCGGTAGCTTCAGCTTGTCGCAGCTGAGGCTTGGAACTCTCCTATGCCCACAAGGGTGGGTTGATCATCGGCATGCAGTGCATAATGGATAAGTGACTGTCACTTCATATAATCCATAGGAGTGGATTTTTGGATATCCTGTAGGACCACTTGTGTGTTAACCCTTGCCTGGGTATGTTGTGTGGTAACCACTCGAAGACGATATTCCTGTGACCGGTCGCTTTTGGTGATAACTCGAATGTGGATTTGGAACAACTCGATGGACAAGATCTTCGGCGACTATTACTTTGTTTACCTGATGTGGAACCTGTGGAATACTTCGTACTTAACTTTTCTCTACATTCCACTCTGAAGTACAAAATCTCTCTCCAATCATCATTTATTCTGTGGATTACTGAACCATACTAATTTGCCATCTTAAGACTTTAATAACTATTCCTAAGCTTGATAGTTACACACATACACCGCTAACACTGTTAACTTTTGTTTATCTTGGTTATGTTACTATATTATGGGTAGATACTAATAAAGATAGTGGTTCTAACATCAAAACCAGACTCCATGTGTAACCTATCACTGCTGGTATGTAACACTAGTTGTGTTCTGTCGTGGACTGTGTTGGGACCACTCCTTCACACATTATTGGTATCAACATGTACCAAGGGGTGGAGCTTAGGAGACGATGGCACCTAACGGCGACTCCTTTGCTTGCATGTTTGGAAACAGCTCTATTTCTATCCTTAATATCTCTATTCTTCCCTTTCAGGGTTCTTTTGAAGAACCTGACCTGGAGTTACACGTTGACTTCGGTACTTTGTAGGAATGGGACCTGCTCTCAGGGTCGCACGACCGGCTGCTATTCAAAATACCAAGGACGCGGCCTAGAAGACTAGCTTGCCTGTGGGGTTCCAGGGTTTTGTGGTTCTGGAGATGGGTGGACTTGATGTCGGTGCCTCAGCAGGAAATCAGTGTGTTGTGGGAGAAGGAAGATCGAAAGCAGCGAGCTGGCTGCTAGCTGTGTCCCCAGAGACCCGAGTTCTTTGGGCACAGAGCTCGGAAAAAGCGATGCAACGGACTTTTAACATCATAAGCCAGCAAGTTGTTTGCTATGTCTTCCCCCTTGCTGTGAAACGGAGACATCCTTTTCTAGCTTATTAGGGAGAGGGAGAGTCTATGGTATGTCGAATTACTGGGTGAATGAGTAGTCTGGGGTACTGCAAATCTGTGTCTTCATTGATGCTTTGCTGCACGCTTGACTGCTCAGTGGGAGGGTGCTAATGCTTTTTTTGCTGGTGAGGAGGGGGGATCATTGCTTTGCCACTGTTTATGCAGGGGAGGGGGCAGCTGGTGGGGGGGCTTTGGGGTTCTAACATTTAATTGTCATTTATTCCTGGGGGAGCTCCTCTGTCTCAGGATTGCTGCCTGTGCCATGTGCTAACAAGCGCAAGAATAGCATGATCAGGCATATGAATGCGTGGCTGAGAGACTGGTGTAGGGGGCAGAGCTTCCGGTTCCTGGATCATTGGGGCCTCTTCTGGGAGAGGTACAACCTGTACAAAAAGGTCCGGTTACAACCCAAAGGGATCCAATAACCTAGCAGGTAGGTTTAATAGAGCTGTTCAGGAGGATTTAAACTAATTTAGAGGGGGATGAGAACCAGAGTGATAGGGCTGAGGAAGGTGAAAACAGAAATAAATCAAAGATAGCGTGCAACAGAGATGATAGAAAGAACAGGCAGCCATTGGGACGAGCTACAGGGCAATAGAGGCATGTGCAGCTAAGACAGAAAGCAACAAATACTGGACTGAAATAATTGTATTTGAATGCATGTAGCATAAGGAATGAAATGGACAGTCTTGAAATTCAGATTGGCAAGTATGACATTGTGGCCATCTCTGAAACTTGGCTAAAGAATGGCTGCCATTTGGAGCTGAACATCTAAGGGTATACTGTGTATCAGAAAGATAGGCTAGTAGGCAGAAGGGGATGTGTCCCTGTGTATAAGAAATAATTTTAAATCATTAGAAAGGGATGGCATGGGACTGGAAGGTGTAGAGTCTCTATGGGTTGAGTTAAGAAATAGCAAGGGGAAAAGGACCCTAATGGCAGTTGTATACAGGCCTCCAAACAACAGACAAGATGTGGATTACATATTACAGCAGGAGATAGAAAAGTCGTGTCAGAAGGACAATGTCATGATAATCATTGGGGATTTTAACATGAAAGTGGATTGGGAAAACCAGGTCAGTACTGGACCTCAAGAGAGAGAATTTGTAGAATGTCTAAGGGATGGCTTTTTAGAACAGCTTGTTGTTGAGCCCACTAGTGGACTGGCTGTGCTGGATTGGGTGTTGTGCAATGATCCGAAGGTGATAAGAGAGCTTAAGGTTAAGGAACCTTAGTGAACAGTGATAATAAGAGACACAGAAATGGCAGAGGAACTGAATACGTATTTTAGAAACATAGAAACATAGAAAACCTACAGCACAATACAGGCTCCTCGGCCCACAATGCTGTGCCAAACATGTAAACCTTAGCAATTACCTAGGCTTACCCATAGCCCTCTACTTTTCTGACCTCCATGTACCTATCCAAAAGTCTCTTAAAAGACCCTATCATATCCACCTTCCACCACCATCACCAGCAACCCATTTCACGCACTCACAACTCTCTGCATAAAAAACTTACCCCTGACATCTCCTCTGATCTTACTTCCAAGCACCTTAAAACTGTGACCTTTCATGTTAGCCATTTCAGCTTTGGGAAAAAGCCTCTGACTATCCACACAATCAATGCCTCTCATCATCTTATACACCTCTATCAGGTCACCTCTTATCCTCTGCCTCTCCAAGGTGAGATGAGGTCCTTAACTACCCCTATGAACTGTGCTTTTAAAAAGAGAGAGAGAGAGAGTTATTAGCACTGACATCTTGTTTTTAAGAGAGAGAGAGAGAGGTGAAGATTGTTTACAGCATGTTTACATTTCTACAAGGATGCTGCCTGCTTGGAAATTCTTATGGACAGAGAAGGGAGGAGCTGTTTGAGTGACAGCTAGTATTCAGCATGGTGAGATAAATAGAGGGTCAGATGATAAACGGACAGACACATGGTTTTGGACACTGAATGAGCTTTGTTGTGCCCACAGAAAAAGTGGGTTTTGGAGGATCGATCAGGTGGATCGATCAGTGGCTCTCGCAGTGTGAAAAAGGAGTGACCGGTGGGGAGTTGTTTGTGTGGCCAACCCTCGCCTGGGTTGGTAATTCCACCACAGAAGAACAGTCCCCTTTGTTGTGGTCACAGTCGGTGACTTCTGAAGGATTTCGGAGGACAATGGGAAGATCGACGGTATCAGCTCAACTGAAGACTCCCCCTCTCTCTCTTTCCATCACTACTCAACTCAATACCATGAACTGAATTGAACTTTACTCATCATCGTAAGACTATCTATTTACCCCTAGACTCGAAGAAGCTTGATTTTCATATATTTCCACACATATATATATTCATTGTTAACCTGTTTGATTTATCTGCATTTATATTACTGTACTGCGTAGATACTAATAAATTCCATTAGTTAATAGCAATACTGGACTCCAAAGTGTTTTCCATTTCTGCTGATTCCTTAACCCGTCCCGGGTCCCTATCAAAATTGGGGCCTGCGTCCGTGATATGAACAAATTGGTTGGGGGGGCTTGTTTGAATTGATTGGGGAAAATCCCTTTTGATTTGGTTGTGTGGAATGTCAGCAGAAATGGAGTTTGTGGGAGAACCAACCCCTGAGGTGTTGGATGATGCTAAAAGGGTTGTGCTGTTGGAAATTGTGCTAGAATGAGGAAGGTGTTAATACAGGCATTAATAGCACAGCATTATATATCCAAAGGAACGTTTGAAGAGGATGTGTGGGATATGTTTATTGAAAGGAAACCCACTGAGGCTGCGGTTCAGTTGCAATTGAAATTGAAATTAAAACAGGTCGAGGGTGATGAAGCAGAAAAGCAGAAGGTTCATGAGGCTAGAGAGGGAGACAAACAGAGAGAAGAGGCAGAAAGACAGAGACAGTTCGAGAGGGAGATGTGGCAGCTGAGAGGTTTAGTGTCAGACCCTGATGATTTTTACAGCTCGAAAGAGCTTGTTTTGTTTGATGAGTTTAAAAATTGTGTCCCTTATGTTGTAAGGGCACACCTAGATGAAGAGGATGCCGCCACCCTGCGGGGGTCTGCTAAGAGACAAAGTTGTTTTAACCCATGAGGTTGAGATTAGTCATAGTAATGGTCATAGTCATACTTTATTAATCCGGGGGGAAATAAACTCTCCAGATGAGAGTTACCCAGAGAGTAGCTGGGAGGTTCAGGGTAACCTTGAATTTGAAACTGGGACAGGTGATGACAGCCCAGAAGAGGCAGCTGTCCTGATTGCCTGTGTTCAGGTTGTTGAAATACCTGTGAATTCACAAGGTACTGAACCTTTTGTTGAAACTCAGTTAAGGTCTGAGGTGTCTGACTTGGTTGGAAAGGAATGCAGTTCTTTTGTGTCAGATTGTTTTGGTTCAGTGAATAAGCGGTTAACCTTGGTACCAGTGGAAATTGAGAATTCTCAGTCACTTGTGTGTTAAAAGTTAGTGATGAAATAAAAATTGATGAGGTAAGTGTTACTGAAAATAATGGGAAAAGTGGTGTTCCTGGACTTTTGAATAAAGTACTGGGGAAGGTTGTATTGGTTGTGCGACCATTAACCCTGCTTGCAGGACAAAGGCCTGCTGAGGAAGTATGTTCCCCTCTGTTGAATTTTGCTTTGACATTTGGAGGTGAACACCTTCAAGGTTATGATGTTATTCACGATGATGTTGTGGAGGGACAAAACTTGAAGTGTTGTTGTGACCAGGAGGGACTGTTGGTAGTTGTTGCTATGGAGACAAGTTGAAATAAAGGTTGTAGAAATCAGACAAATGGATTGTTTGACCTCTTCCACAATATACACATGGTTTTTATAAGTCTGGTGATGGTGCTATGTTTAGTAAACAATGTGAGGAGGTTGACACCTCTCCAAGGTAAGGTTGATTTAACAATTCAACTAATGAGCCAAGCTGTTGCTAATGAACCCCACAGCAAGTCTGATATTTATCCCACATGTGCAGTTACTTGAAGCATGTTTAGGAAGTCTGCTGAGGCCAATGATAGCAAAACCAGAGGTTTAAAGTATGATGATGTGTCACAGACTTCTCTACCTTCCATGTTACAACAGGATTTGGAGAGTAAAATGTATGAGAAAGGTTTGTCCTTATCGAGGAAGGAATTTATAGAGGAACAGAATAAAGATTCTGAAATGGTGACTTTAAAGGAGACAGCTCTCAAAGAAGAGGAGGTTCAGAGATAGTCAGTAGGATATTATCTTAAAGATGGGGTATTAATGAGGAAGTGGAGACCAACCAGTGTGCCTGCAAGTGAGGTTTGGGCTATTGTACATCAGGTAGTGACTCCAAAAGTTTACAGGGCTGAAATTTTAAACATAGCTTACAGTATGCCTTTAGGTGGACATTTTGGAATGAGAAAGACAGTGAACAGAATTATGAAGGAATTCTACTGGCCTAATTTAAGAGAGGATGTTGTGAATTTCTGCAGGACTTGCCATACCTGCCAGGTTGAGGGGAAATTTAATCAGGTTATCCAAGTTACACCATTTAAACCAATACCTGCTTTTGGTGAACCTTTTGCTGGGGTCATAGTGGATTGTGTGGGTCCATTGCTAAAGACTGTAGCTGGTCAGCAGTATCTGTTAACAATTATGTGTGCTGTGTCTAGGTTCCCTGAAGATGTGTCTAGGCCTCTTGGAAACATCAAGGCCAAGACTGTGGTAAAAGCATTCAGCAAGTTTTTCACACTGATAGGTCTGCCCAAAGAAATTCAATTTGACCAGGGTAATAATTTACTTTGAGAACATTCCAGGGGATAGTTGGAGAACTGGAAGCTAAGCACATTGTGTCATCTGCATATCACACAGTGTCCAAGGGAGCCATGGAATGGTTCAACTCCACTCTCAAGACCATGATTAAAACATATTGTGAGAAAAATGGGAAAAACTGGGATGAGGGGGCTCCCCTACTCTTATTTGCTGTTGGAGATATGATTCAAAAATCATTGGAGGGTAGTCTGTTTGAACCTGTGTTCGGTCACAGGCCAGAAGGACCTTTGACCCTACTCAGAGAATTGTGTTCTGATTTGGAAATATGGGTCAATGTGCGGAAAAGATTTAATAAAGTTTGTGACCTTACAAAGGAAAGGTTGCAGAATGTTCAAATTAAAATAAAGCACTTGCTTGATAGGATGGCACCTGTGGGTGCTGTTATGAAAACAAATGGAGTCGTGGAGGCTGAAAATGAGATGAAAAATCATTTTAACCCGCTGAATCTAGTATCAACAAAATTTAAGAATCCCATTGTTTTGAAAAATATTACTGAGAAGGTCCATCAGTTGGAACCTACACCACAAAAAACAAGTGAAGGAATTAATTAACAAGCATAAAGAGTTATTTCCTGACATTCTAAGATGGTGTACAGCTGAAGTGCAGGACGTCATTATAAATTCAGCCCAGCCCATCAAAGAGCATCCTTACAGAATGAATTTAGAGGAAAGTAAAATGATTGAACAAGAAATTGGAAACAAGAAGGAACAAGGAAATGGAGTGGATGACTGTATTGATAGAGTAGGAAAGGCTAAGTCCTCACAAAAATTGACTTGTTAAAAGGATATTGGGGTGTTCCTTTAACAGAGAGGGCTAAAGAGATATCAGCATTTGTGACACCATCTGGACTGTATGAATGTAATGTTTTACCCTTCGGGATGAAAAATGCTCCACGGACATTTTAAAGAATGATCAATTCTGTGATTAGTGGTTTAGAAAACACAGGGACTTATATTGATGATTTAGTAGGCTGGAATGACACGTGGGCAGAGCATATTGTGGCTGTAGAAAAACTGTTTAAAAGGCTGTCCAAGGTCAATCTTACTGTGAACCTTGATAAGAGTGAGTTTGGTCAAGCCACAGTTACATATCTGGGCTATGTGGTAGGCCAGGTCCAACTGGCTCCTGTACAGGCCAAGGTTCAAGCTATTGCTGAGGTTCCCGTTCCAACAGGCAAGAAAGCGTTAAGAAGGTTTTTAGGAATGGTTGGGTATTATTGTAAGTTTTGTAAGAACTTTGCTGATATCGCTCTCCCCCTAACAAAACTTCTAGGGAAGAGTGAAAGATTGATATGGAGTGATTTTTGCAAGAAGGCATTTGAACGCCTGAAAACCATCCTGTGTTATAATCCTGTGCTCAAGACACCTGATTTTTCCAAGCCATTTTCTATAGCAACAGACACTAGTGATAAAGCTGCTAGGGCAGTACCGTTACAGAAAGGAGTGGACGACATTTCTCAAAGAAATTTAATGGGCACCAGAATAATTATTCCACTGTTGAAAGGGAATTGCTAGCACTTATTCTGGATTTACAACATTTTGAAGTCTCTGTTTGTCCTGCCCAGAGACCACTTGTGGTTCACACAGATCACAATCCGTTGGTGTTTCTAACTAAGATGAAGGATAAGAATAGCAGATTATTAAATTGGAGTCTGATATTGCAAGAATATGACCTGACAATCAAACATGTGAAAGGTACCGACAATATTATAGCTGATTGTTTATCCAGATGTTAAGTTGGAAATTGTACATGTTTTTGCTCTGTCATCTGATGATTATAAATGTATTGTTTCAAACTCTGAAATTTCCAGTTAAACAAAAATTTTGCCTTCGTCAAAATTTTTTTTGAAGGAAGGGGGTGTGATGAGGTCCTGAATTACCCCTATAAACTGTGCTTTTTATAAGAGTTATTTAACACCGACGTCTTGTTTTTAAGAGAGAGAGAGAGAGGTGAAGACTGCTCACAGCAAGTTTACATTTCTACAAGGATGCTGCCTGTTTGGAAATTCTTACAGACAGAGAAGGGAGGAGCTGTTTGAGTGACAGCTAGTATTCGGAACGGTGAGATAAATAGAGGGTCAGATGATAAACGGAAAGACACATGCTTTTAGACACTGAATGAAATTTGTTGTGCCCACAGAAAAAGTGGATCTTGGAGGATTGATCAGGTGGATCGATCAGTGGCTCTCGTAATGTGAAAAGGGAGTGACTGGTGGGGAGTTGTTTGTGTGGCCAACCCTTGCCTGGGTTGATAATTCCACCACAGAAGAACAGTCCCGTTTGTTGTGGTCACAGTCGGTGACTTCTGAAGGATTTCGGAGGACAACAGGAAGATCGACAGCGTCAGCTTACCTAAAGACTCAAATCTCTCCCTCTCTCTCTCTCCATCACTACTCAACTCAATACCATGAACTGAACTGAACTTTACCCATCATCGTGACTATCTATTTACCCCTAGACTTGAAGAAGCTTGATTTTCATATATTTCCACACATATATATATTCATTGCTAACCTGTTTGACTTATCTGCATTTATATTACTGTATTGTGTAAATACTAATAAATTCCATTAGTTAATAGCAATACCAGACTCCAAAGTGTTTTCCATTTCTGCTGGTTCTTTAACCCATCATGGGGTACGTGACAAAGGAGAAACAGCCGAGTTCACTCAACCTATTTTCATAAGGCATGTTCCCCAATCCAGGCAACATCCTTGTAAATCTCCTCTGCACCCTTTGTATAGTTTCCACATCCTTCCTGAGAACAGTACTCCAAGTGGGGTCTGACCAAAGTCCTGTATAACTGTAACATTACCTCTCAACTCTTAAACTCAATCCCACGGTTGATGAAGGCCAATGCACCATGTGCCTTCTTAACCACAGAATCAACCTGCACAGCAGTTTTGAGTGTCCTATGGACTCAGACCCCAAGATCCCTCTGATCCTCCACACTGCCAAGAGTCTTACCATTAATACTATATTCTGCCATCATATTTGACCTACCAAAATGAGCCACTTCACTCTTATTTGGGTTGAACACCATCTCCACTTTTCAGCCCAGTTTTGCATCCTATCGATGTCCCACTGTAACCTCTGACAGTCTTCCACAATGTCCACAACACCCTCAACCTTTATGTCATCAGCAAATTTACTAACCCATCCCCCCACTTCCTCATCCAGGTCATTTATTTTTTATCAGTCTTCACAGTGGAAGACATCTGCAATATACCAGATATTCAAAAGTGTCAGGGAAGTGAAGTGTGTGCAGTGAAAATCACGACTGAGAAGGAAGCTTAATGGTCTAACGGTGGATAAATTTCCTGGACCTGATGGAATGCACCCTCAGGTTCAGAAGGAAGTAGCTGAAGGGATTGCGGAGGCATTAACAACGATCTTTCAAGAATCGATAGATTCTGGCATTGTATAGGATGACTGAAAAATTGCAAATGTTACTCTGCTATTTAAGAAGTGTGGGAAGCAACAGAAAGGAAACAATAGATCTGTTAGCCTGACATCAGTGGTTGGAATTGATTGTTAGGGATGAGATTACGGAATACCTGGAGGCACATGACAAGATAGGCCAAAGCCAGCACGGTTTCCTGAAAGGAAAATCCTACCTGATTAAGCTACGGCAATTTTTTGAGGAAATTACAAGCAGGGCAGACAAAGAAGATGTAGTAGATGTTCTGTACTTGGATTTTCAGAAGGTCTTTGACAAGGTGCTGCACATGAGGCTTCTTAGCAAGATAAGAGCCCATGGAATTACAGGGAAGTTACTAGCATGGGTGGAGCATTGGCTGATTGGCAGAAAACAGGGAGTTGGAATAAAGGGATTCAATTCTAGCTGGCTGTCAGTTACCTGTCGAGTTCTACAGGGGTCGGTGTTGGGACCATTGCTTTTTACGATGTATGTCAGTGATTTGGACTATGGGATTAATGGACTTGTGGCTAAATTTGCTGATGATACAAAGATAGGTGGAAGAGTGGGTAGTGTTGAGGAAACAGAGGGCCTGCAGAGAGACTTAGATAGTTTAGGAGAATGGGCAAAGAAGTGGCAAATGAAATACAAAGTTGGAAAGTGTATGGTCCTGCATTTTGGTGGAGGAAATAAACGGGAAGACTATTATTTGGATGGGGAGAGAATTCAAAATGCGGAGGTGCAAAGGGATTTGGGAGTCCTTGTGCAAAATACCCTAAAGGTCCAGATTGAGTCGGTGGTGCAGAAGGCGCATGTTTGCATTCATTTCCAGAGGTATAGAATACAAGAGCAGGGATGTGATGTTGAGGCTCTATAAGGCACTCATGAGACTACACAGTATTTTGTGCAGTTTTGGGCTCCTTATTTTAGAAAGGATATACTGACATTGGAGAGGATGCAGAGAAGATTCATCAGAATGATTCCAGAAATGAAAGGGTTACCACATGACGAATGACTGGCAGTTCTTGGGCTGTATTCCCTGGAGTTAAGGAGAATGAATGGGGATCTCATAGAAACATTCCAAATATTAAAAGGTCTGAACAGATTAGATATGGCAAAGGTATTTCCCATGGTAGGGGAGTCTAGGACAAGAGGGCACAACTTCAGGATTGAAGGACGCCCATTTAGAAGAGAGATGGGGAGAAATTACTTTAGTCAGAGGGTGGTAAATCTGTGGAATGTTTTTGCCACGAGCAGCTGTGGAGGCCAAGTCATTGGGTGCATTTAAGGCAGAGATAGATAGGTTCTTGATTAACCAGGGCATCAAAGGGGATGGGGAGAAAGCAGGTGAGTGGGGATGACTGGAAGAATTGAATCAGCCCATGATTGAATGGTGAAGCAGACTCAATGGGCTTAATGGCCTAGTTCTGCTCCTATATCTTATGGTCTTATGGTTTTCATGGATAGTTGCAAAGAAAAAGAATTTCAAGATGTATATTTTATATATTTCATTAACATTAAAAGTACCTTTGAAACCTTTGACCTCTGGCTGTTCACCCTCTCCTATAAGTCTATCCTGCACCCTAGCACTCAGGAGGCAACAAACTTTCCTGGCATATCTTTTGCTGCCATAGAATCTCCTATCTATCCCCCAACCATCGAGTCCCCCGTGACTCTTACCCACCTGACTTCACCCTCTTCTTCTGAGGCTCATAGCTGACACAGTTCTATTGCTCTGGTTCCTGCTGACTTGCCCAGATAGGTCATCCCCCTCAGCAGTATCCAAAAGGGTATACCGGTTCCTGAGGGGAATGGCCACAGGGGGACCCTGCACCGACTTCTTTCACCTTTTACTACTCCCTGAAATTTGTACTCTGGATGTAACCACCTGCTCAAAAGTCTTACCCATCAATTGCTCTGCCTCCCACATGATCCTTAGTTCATCCAACTCCAGATTCAGCTTCTTAATGTGGTCTTTCAGGCTCTGGAGTTGGCCGCACTTCCCGCAAGTATACTCATCTGGGAGACCATCAGGTTCCATGAATGCCCACATCCTACAGGAGGAGCAATCCATTGCCATATCTGCCATCCTGACTGCACTGTACAATGGGCAACCAAGACCAAATCAACAATAACAAAAGAAAAACCCTCCCCTTCTTACCTGTTTCTTTGGCTTCAGCCTCTTTATGTCGGAGCCTCTTGAGTCAAAGCTTCTAACTTCCCATTCTGACATTCTTTTATAGTTTAAATATAAGAAAAGGAAACCCCCAATGCAAGGGGAAAGAATTCATCGTGTTTGGTGGTGCTTCGGCTGTGTTCCATTGCTGCTGATGCCTCTGACGCCTCCTGTGCCTGCACATTGGCTACTGCTTTTAAGATGAACCCCGACACAAGGAGAAAGAACTCACCATGTTGTTCTACAACACTTTCCCAGGCTCTGCCTTTTACTGTGTAAGTCCTGCCCTTGTTTAACCTGCCTATGAACACTTCACACATGTCCAAATTAAATTCCATCTGCAAACTCTTGACCCACTTTCCCAGTTGATGTGGATGCTGTGGTCATCCTAGACAACTTTCATCACTACATCATCAATTTTGGTTTCATCTATCATGATTCACCACCCTCTGTCTGGAGAAATTCTTCCTCATTCTTCCTCATCTCTCTTCTGAAAGGACATCTCACTATTCTGAGGATGTGTCTTCTGACCTTATTATTCTCCCACTATTGGAAACATCTTCTCCACATGCACTCTATCTGGGACTGTAGGAGCAAGCGATAAACTGAGCCTGCACTTTGTGAAAACCTCACAGTCTTATTCCAGTTCCTCTAGTTGTCCATGGAGAAAGCGATACAAGCTGGACACCAGTCCTCCGATTAAAACAAATGTGATCTGTGGATCAACTGATGGCTCATTGAAACCTAACAAATATTGAAAGGCTTGGGTGGAGAGGATATGGAGAGGATGTTTTCTTTTGTGGGGCAGTCTCGTACCAAAGGGCATAGCCTCAGAATACAAGGATGTCCCTTTAGAACTGAGATGAGGAGGAATTTCTTTAGCCAGAGGGTGGTGAATCTGTGGAATTCATTGCCACTGATGGCAGTGGAGGCCAAGTCATTTGGGTATATTTAAACACAAAATAATCTGCAAATGCTGGGGTCAAAGCAACACTCACAACACGCTGGAGGAACTCAGCAGCTGGGGCAGCATCTGTAGAAAAAGATCTGGTCGACGTTTCGGGCCGGAATCCCTCGTCAGGACTGTAGGGGGAAGGGGCAGAGGCTCTATAAAGAAGGTGGGGGGAGGGTGGGAAGGAGAAGGCTGGTAGGTTCCAGGTGAAAAACCAGTAAGGGGAGAGATAAAGGGGTGGGGGAGGGGAGGCAGGGAGGTGATAGGCAGGAAAGGTGAAGAAAGAATAGGGGAAAACACAATGAGTAGTAGAAGGAGACGGAACCAAGAGGGAGGTGGTAGGCAGCTGGGGGAGGGGGCAGAGTGACATAGGGATAGGGGAAGGGGAGGGAATTATCGGAAGTTGGAGAATTCTATGTTCATATCAAGGGGCTGGAGGCTACCTAGACAGTATATGAGGTGTTGCTCCTCCAACCTGAGCTTAGCCTCATCATGGCAGTAGAGGAGGCCATGTATGGACATATCTGAATGGGAGTGGGAAGCAGAGTTGAAGTGGGTGGCTACTGGGAGATCCTGTCTGTTTTGGCGGACGGAGCGGAGGTGCTTGGCGAAGCAGACAGAGCAGAGGTGCTCGACGAAGCAGACGGAGCAGTGCTCCCGGTGCGGCCTCCTCTACATCGGTGAAACCCGACGCAGATTGGGGGACCGCTTTGTCGAGCACCTCTGCTCCATCCGCCAAAACAAACAGGATTTCCCTGGTAGTCATCTATTCTACACACACACACACACACACACACACACACACACACACACACACACACACACACGCACACACACATACACACAAACAGAGAAAGAGACAGACAGGGGAGCAGGAGAAACACGGGGAAAAGGGAAATAGGAGAACGTGAGGAATAACCGGGAGGGACGGCCGGAACTGTGACACTACCATAGTATTCTGAGAGCATGACAGAGATTTTTTACTCCCAACATTTCTAGTATCAGGACCTTCTCTATCAGTAATCTGTTTGCAGAGAATTACTCTGTGTTTTACAAGTGTAGGATGTATAATATTAGGTATAATCTGATAAGATACTGATTGGGAAGTACTGTATTTGCCTACTCCTTGGGGCATATTTTTGTTTCGAGTTGACTGCACAATGTTAGGTGCTTCTTATTTTAACAAAATGATAATAAAGCTTTTTCCTCAGAAAGGATGTTGAAGTGATGCCTCTAGTATCTTTTCCTTGTTTGATTTGTTCTGATAACCAATTCACTTTCAGCAATTTAGGCCATTTTCAGCAGGAAAGGCTATGTAATTCACTCAGTTTGCTATAACATATATCTTAACATGTTATAGGGGGTGCAGTACAGAAACAAGCTTTTCAGCCCACTGATTCCAGTGGTGTATGAATCCAGCACACTGAAACACCTGCTCCTTTTTGCTTCTGTGGCTCACCGATGGGCTAGCTCACAACCAATGACACGAGAAGAGTGGAGGTGTGTTGCAGTGCGAGAGGACACTAGTGCACACTTTAAATATTTGTGTAGGGTTCTCAGTAATATTAACTATAATGTTAACTGTTGACTGTTAATTATAAAATGGCTTCTCTGAAGTGTAATAATGAAAAAGCTTCTTTGCTATGAGGTAATGTTCTCTGTAGCTGAAATGTTTGGGTTATAGTTATAGATAACGGAGGAACTAACCAATGGAAGCTATGTTATTCTATCTGCATGTGTGGGAACTTGGGTGAGTGCATGGGTTTTTTGGGAGGAGAACTGAAGAGGAAGGACGTGCTGGACACACTCTGGTCGACCACCGTAGTTAGTCCCAGGCGGCAGGTTGAGGAGGTTGGCGGAGATCGAATGGTGGAACATAGACCCCGTTAATTGAGCTCCAACGGTTATGCACAAAGTGGTTGAACTCTGATAAGTTTGGCGCCTTTTACTTTCCTTTTATATTGTATCTGTATTAATTACATAGTTCCAATAAAATCTATAAAGTGTAATCTGTAAATTGTACATTGTGTGCTGTCTGATATTTGATGTGTGAGTTTGTACTAGGTGGCATTACACAGCAACTACGCAAACGTGAGACACAGTTTGGTGGGCAATCGGGGTTTCCCCTAGATAAACACAAGCCGATAACTCTGAGCGTTACATTTACAATTGCATGTAACACGAGAAGTTTTTTGAAAGTTTAGTGTCTGTCTTGTCCTGTGAATAAATAGTTAACTTACTTGCCAGCAGTGATTGTTTTCTGTCCCCACTCACTGAACCAGCAAACCTGATTTCACACAACAAATGAATGCCTACAAGACACATATGTACTTAGATAACAAATTTACTTTGAACTTTAAACTTTGAAATTATGTGGTCACAGGGAGAATGAGTAAATTCCATACAAACGGCACAGGAGTTTAGGATTGAATCCAGGTCGTAGGAGCTGTGGGTCAATGACTGTAATTGCTGTACCAATTTGCTGTCCCTTTCCTAGTCAAAGCCATGGGTCTTCGCTAACACAAGAGATTCTGCTGATGCTTGAAACCAAGACCAATACACACAAAATGCTGAAGGAAAACATCAGGCCAGGCATCATTCATGAAAGAAATAAACAAGTGAGATTTTGTGTCAAGACCCTTCATCGGGCCCGGAAGGAAGGGGATGGAGGTCAGAATAAGAAGGTGGGAGGAAGGGAAGGAGTAGTCATCAATAGGAGACATTGGAGTGTGCATAGTGAGAGAGGGAGAAATTTCAGAAGAAGTGAATGGAGGCAACCAGGACACTGTGCATGGTACACATCACTAGAAGAGACGTCGGAGTGTATGTGGTAGAAGAGAAATTTCAAAAGAAGTGAGCAGGGGCAGTCGGGCATTCTGTGCACCACACATAACTGGGAGATGTTAGAGTGTGCACAGCAATAGGGCGATATTTCAAAAGAAGCGAGCAGGGAGAGTCAGACATGCTAGGAGATGTTGGTGTGTGTGTAATTAGGCACTTAGTAAAGCTCATTAAAAAGAAGTTAGGGTTCAGCAGCTCAGCCTTTGTGTGAGTGGGCCAGTGTTAGAGTTTAGGCTTTGGCTCATAGAGGCTTTGGCAAGTAGAAGCAGAAGCATAGGTATATATTCTTCATTTAATTTTGCTTTCTTTCTTATTGCACAGTGGGGATGCTAAGCAGGATAGTGGAATGATCCTCTTGCAGGATGTAGGAAGGCAGGGAGACCTCCAGTATCCCTGACGACTACACCTGCAAGAAATATATTCGTGCCGACTGTCTTAAGGAATTGGAGCTGGAGCTGAAGTTGGATGAATTCCAAATCATTTGGGAGGCTGACGAGTCGATTGACAGGATATACAGGGAGGTAGTTACACCCAAGGTGCACACACGGGTAACTGAGTGATCGTCAGCAGAGGAAAGGAGATAGGCAGCCAGTGCAGTGTACCACTGTGGCCATTCCCCTCAACAAAAACTTTGGATACTGTTGCGGGGGGGTGGTATTGACTTAGCAAAGGAAAGCCAAAACAGTCAGGTCTCCAGCACTGAATTTGTCTCTGTGGCACAGATGAGAAGTGGGAAGAGGCAAGCTGTAGTGATAGGGGATGTGTTGGCTAGGGGAACAGAGAGGAGGTTCTGTGGATGAGAACAATACTCCCTGATAGCATGTTGCCTTCTGGGTGCCAGGGTCAGGGACATCTCAGATCAAGTCCACAATATTCATAAGCCGGAGGTGTGCAACTGGAGGTCGTAGTCCGGGTCAGTACCAGTGACATTGGTAGGAAGGCTGATGAGGTACTGAAAAGTGAGTTCAGGGAGTTAGGTACTAAGTTAAAGGACAGAACCTCAAAGGTGCTGATCTCAGGAATGCTCCCATGTCACGTGCTGTTGAGGCCAGAAATAGAAAGATCATATAGTTTCACATGTAGCTAAGAAGATGGTGCAGAAAAGAGGGCTTCAGAATTTGGGATCATTGGACTCTTTTCTGGGAAAAGTGGGACCTCTACAGGTGGGCTGGTTTGCACCTGAACTGGAGGGGAACTAATATCCTTGTGAGAATGTTTGCTAATACTGCACGGGGCAGATAAACTAGAGTTGCAGGGGGATGGGGAACCGAAGTGCCAGAGTAGATGGTAGAGAGGCTGTGGGGAAGGATATTGTTAAGCCTACATACAAAGTCAGGAATCAAGAGGTTGGGCATGGTGTGACTAGTATTCTGAGCTGCATATATTTCAATGCAAGGATTATTGCAGGAATAGCAGATGAGCTCAGGGCATGGATTGGCACATGGAATTATGACATTGTAGGCATTAGTGAGACTTGGCTGAGGAGAGGCAGGATGGGCAGCTCAATGTTCCAGGGTTCCATTGTTCTAGATGTGACAGAGCGGAAGGGATTAAGGGGGAGGGTTGGCATTATTAGTCAGGGAAAATGTCACAACAGTGCTCAAACAGGACAGACTCTTCAGAGGAAGAACAAAAATAAATGACTGGGATGATTTTATGCATGTGATTCGTAGGGTTAGGATAGTTACTTACTTTAGACACACAGTGGTCACTTTATTAGGTACACCTCTACACATACTCGTTAATGCAAATATCTAATAGCCAATTATTTAGCAGCAACTGAATGCATAAAAGCAGGCAGACATGGTAAAGAAGTTCAGTTGCTATTCAGACTAAACATCAGAATGGGAAAGAAATGTGTTTTAAGTGACTTTGACTGTGGGATAATTGTTGGTGCCGGATGGGGTGGTTTGAGTATCTCAGAAACTCCTGGTTTCCTGGGATTTTCATGTACAACAGTCTCTAGAGTTTACAGAAAATGACGTGAAAAACAAAAAAAAATGACATCCAGTGAGTGGCAGTTCCGTGGATGAAAATGCCTTGTTAATTACAGAGGTCAGAGGAGAATGGGCAGACTAGTTCAAGCCGACAGGAAAGCGACAGTAACTCTAATAACCACGTGTTATAATAGTGGTGTGCAGAATTGCTCCTCTGAATGCACAACACATTGAACTTTGAAGTGGATGGGCAGAAGCAGAAGACCACAATCATATACTCAGTGGCCACTTTTTTAGGTACAGGGGGTACACAATAAAGTGGCCACAGCGTATATAGAGGTAACCTCCATTTTCAGATAAAAAAAGTACCTTGTCTTTATTGAATACCTGAAATGATGTAGCGCGTGTTTGTTAACTGATTTGCTTGGACTCACCTGTGGTGTCCGGGCTAAGTTTAGTCTAAGTCCTCTCTAACTACACTTTAAGTACAGAATGGCAGGAACTTCTACTAAGACAGTGCTGGTACAGCAGAACAGTATAGGAATTATGCAGAGATAAAGCTTGTATAACTGATGAAGTACAATGGTACCTGTCAGTTTCTGGTGAAAGCCTGATTCAAAATGGGATTCGATGCACACATTATAGTAAAAGCCATGACCTTTGGCTTTCAAGGACCCCAGGCATTCAATAATACAAAATAAGAAGCTGTCTGCTGCCCTCAGTGTGATGTAAATCCAAGGCACATACCTATGAAGTGCTGAAATCTATCTCAGTTCCTGAGAAAAAACAGCAGATAACAATTTGACAACCCATGTCCCATTTCAGATGCTTTTCTTTTATGTTGATTAGCCCTGACCTTTGAGATAAACTGCATTCTGAAGAAGTCAAAAGGTCAACATGAAAAAGGAATGTGAAGAAGCATGTTGGTCCATGGCTTCCTCTACTGACACGATGAGGCTATACCCAGGTTGGAGGAACAACATCTTAAATTCCATCTGGATAGTCTCCAAACTGACAGCATGTACATCAATTTCTCTCCCTTCCCCTTCTCTTTTTCCAATCCCTATTCTGTCTACCACTCTGACCCCTTCTCTTCTCCTCATTTTCTCTTCCACTCTCCCTGGTGCCCCTCCTCCTTCCCTTTTTTCAAAGATCCACTCTCCTGTCCTATCAGATTCCTTCTTCAGTCATTTACCGTTTCCATCTATCATACCCCAGCTTCTCACTTCATCCCCACTCCTTCCCCTCACTTTTTTTTGCTTTTCACTTGCCAGCTTGTAATCATAGAGCTATAGAACATTACAGTACAGAAACAGGCCCTTCAGCCCACCTAATCCATGCCAAACTATTAATCTGCCAAGTCCCATTGACCTGCACCCGATCAATAGACCTCCACACCCTGCCCATCCATGTACCTATCCAAATTTCTCTTAAATAATGAAATCGAACCCAAATCTACCATTTCTGCTGGCAGCTTGTTCTGTACTCTTAGCACCCTCTGACTGAAGAAGTTCCCCCTCATTCTCCCCTTAAACATTTCACCTTTCACCCTTAACATAAGACCTATAGTTCAGTCTTACCCAACCTCAGTGGAAAAAGCCTGCTTGCATTTATCCTATCTATGCCTCTCATAATTTTGTATATCTCTATAAAATCTTCAATCATTCTCCCATATTCCATAAAGTCGCCACCTATTCAGCCTTTCCCTATAACTCAGGTCCAACAGTCCTGGTAATATCCTTGTAAATTTTCTTTGATATAGGTGATGAGCAACGGGAAACCCAGAACTGATCCCTATGCCACACCACTTGTTACAGGCCTCCACTAGAGAGGCAACTATCTACTACCGCACTCTGGCTTCTCGCACAAAGCCAATATCGAATCCAATTTACTACTTAACTCTGAATGCCAAGTGAATGAACATTCTTAACTGACTTCCATGTGGGACCTTGTCAAAGGCTTTGCTAAGTCCATGTAGACAACATCCACTGCCTTTTCTTTATCAAATTTCCTGGTAACTTCCTTGAAAAATTCTGTAAGATTGGTTAGACATGATCTACTGTGAACAAAGCATTATGTTGACGATCCCTAATCTCTCTCTATCTATCCAAATACTTATATATCTGGACTTTTAGAATATCTTCCAATAATGTACCTGGCCTATAATTTCCCTGCTTATTTTTAGAGCCTTTCTTAAACAACGGAACGACATTAGTTATCCTCTAATCTTCGGGCACCTCACCCATTGCTAAGTATGTTTGAATTATCCCCATTAGGGCCCCTGCAATTTCTGCACTAGCCTCCCATAAGGTCCGAAGGAACACCTCGTCATGCTCTGTGCGTTCACCCACCCTAATTTTCCTCCAGACAGCAAACACCCTTTCCTCTATGGTCCATGACCTCACCGCTGCTTTACCTCAGTGCTCTGGAATCTGTGTCTGTCTCCCCAGTAAATACAGATGCAAAGCATCCATTTGAGATCTTCTCCATGCATCACTGACCACTCTAACCAATGTTTTCACATGCAATCCTTTTGCTCTTAATGTAAAAGACTCTGACAAACAAGTCTAGCTCCTGGCATTAATGTGTGGCTTAGCTACTAAGCGCAGTGGAACAGTTTCTACTGACAGGAGAAGGGGTAAAGGTGGGTTACCGGCATGTTTAAGCCAATTGCTTCAGCCAGATGGGGCTTGACAGCTGTGAATGGCAGCTCATCTAGGAGAAGGAAAACTGTGACCTCAAACCTCTGCTGCCTTGCGGCTATATGCCCAGGTGCAATCCTGGGCATATTACAATCAAGGAACGTGTTTGTAGCCCAGATATTGAACTTTTTGCTGTTGGACTCCGGCCATATTATCCGCCAAGGGAAATCTCGCATGCAGTTGTGGTTGTTGTGTACATCCCTCCCTCTGCCAACCCGACGTCGGTGTGTAACATCATTTACACCGTCATAGCCAGATTACAAACCCAGCACCCGAGTGCCCTCATTACCATCTCGGGTGACTTCAACCAGGTTGCCATGGCTAGAACACTGTCCAACTTCACGCAGTATGTGAGCTGTACAACCAGAGGGGAGAGGACTCTGGATTTGATGTACGCTAACGTTAAGGATGCATACAGCTCCTCTTCCCTCCCCCCACTGGGAAGGTCAGATCACAACCTGGTGCATCTAAAACCCTGCTACGTGCCTCTGGTGAAGAGTAAACCTGCAACCTCGAGGACAGTGAGAAAATGGTCAGAGGAGGCTCCAGGGTTACTTTGAGGTGACAGACTGGCAGGCACTCTGTGAGCCACATGGAGAGGATATTGATGGGCTCACAGAGTGCATCACTGATTACATCAACTTCTGTGTGGACTGCAATGTTCCGACAAGAACTGTCCTTTGTTATTCAAATAACAAGCTATGGGTGACAAAGAACATTAAGGACATCCTGAATGCTAAAAAGAGGGCGTTTAGAGATGGAAATAGGGAGGAGCTGAGGGCAGTACGGAGGGACCTGAAAGCCAAGATCAGGGAGGCTAAAGACAGGTATAGGAGGAAGCTTGAGTGGAAACTCCAGCAGAACAACATGAGAGAGGTCTGGAAGGAGATGAGGACCTTCACTGGGTTCCGGCAAACTAGCAACAGAGGAGCTGAAGGCAGTGTGGACAGGGCCAATAAACTTAACCTGTTCTTTAACAGATTTGACATTGTGGCCCCTGCCCATCCCCCACATGAGCCATCTGTTGTCAGCTCCCAACCAACACATATTCCACTCTCCCCTCCTACCCCTCCTCACAGTCCCTCACCCTGCTCTCATGACTATACTCCTTCCCCACACTAAACCACCACAGTGGGCTTCACAGCTGAACAGGTGAGAAGACAGCTGAAACGTCTCAACCCAAGCAAGGCTGCAGGACCAGATGGTTTCAGTACCAGTGTGCTCAAAGCCTGTGCCCCTCAGCTATGTGGAGTACTTCGCCATGTATTCAACCTGAGCCTGAGGCTCCGGAGGGTTCCTGTACTGTGGAAGACGTCCTGCCTCGTCCCTGTGCCGAAGATGCTGCGCCCCAGCGGCCTCAATGGCTACAGACCGGTGGCATTGACCTCCCACATCATGAAGACCTTGGAGAGACTTGTTCTGGAGCTGCTCCGGCCTATGGTCAGGCCACACTTAGATCCCTCCAGTTCACCTACCAGCCCGGACTAGGAGTTGAGGATGCCATCGTCTACCTGCTGAACCGTGTCTACGCCCGCCTGGACAAGCCAGAGAGCACTGTGAGGGTCATATTTTTTTACTTCTCCAGTGCGTTCAACACCATCCGCCCTGCTCTGCTGGGGGAGAAGCTGACAGCGATGCAGGGGGATGCTTCCTTGGTATCATGGATTCTTGATTACCTGACTGGCAGACCACAGTACGTGTACTTGCAACACTGTGTGTCCGACAGAGTGATCAGCAGCACTGGGGCTCCACAGGGGACTGTCTTGTCTCCCTTTCTCTTCACCACTTACACCTTGGACTTCAACAACTGCACAGAGTCTTGTCATCTTCAGAAGTTTTCGGATGACGCTGCCATAGTTGGATACATCAGCAAGGGAGATGAGGCTGAGTACAGGGCTACGGTACGAAACTTTGTCACATGGTGTGAGCAGAATTATCTGCAGCTTAATGTGAAAAAGACTAAAGAGTTGGTGGTTGACCTGAGGAGAGCTAAGGTACCGGTGACCCCTGTTTCCATCCGAGGGGTCAGTGTGGACATGGTGGAGGATTACAAATACCTGGGGATATGAATTGACAATAAACTGGACTGGTCAAAGAACACTGAGGCTGTCTACAAGAAGGGTCAGAGCCGTCTCTATTTCCTGAGGAGACTGAGGTCCTTTAAGATCTGCCAGACGATGCTGAGGATGTTCTACGAGTCTGTGGTGGCCAGTGCTATCATGTTTGCTGTTGTGTGCTGGGGCAGCCGGCTGAGGGTAGCAGACACCAACAGAATCAACAAACTCATTCGTAAGGCCAGTGATGTTGTGGGGATGGAACTGGACTCTCTCACAGTGGTGTCTGAAAAGAGGATGCTGTCTAAGTTGCATGCCATCTTGGACAATGTCTCCCAGCCACTACATAATGTACTGGGTGGGCACAGGAGTACATTCAGCCAGAGACTCATTCCACCGAGATGCAACACAGAGCGTCATAGGAAGTCATTCCTGCCTGTGGCTATCAAACTTTACAAATCCTCCCTTGGAGGGTCAGACACCCTGAACTTATAGGGTGGTCCTAAACTTATTTCATAATTTACTGGCATAATTTACATATTACTATTTAACTATTTATGGTTCTATTACTATTTGTTATTTATGGTGCAACTGTAACGAAAACCAATTTCCTCCTGGATCAATAAAGTATGACTATAACCAGTCATGGGGGAGGCTTCAGGAGTAAACCCCGAGGAAAAATCAGGAGCTGGAGTCCCTAAGGCAGTCCTATGTTGAGTCCAATGTTTTAAAAACAAAATGCCAGTGATGTATTTGAATCCTTTTACCTTGCTCTGGGATATAAAGCAGAAACTTAAGAAATCAGTCACAGAGGCAGATTCTGAAGCTCATCATGTCAGTGAAAGACATCAAACACCTATCTATATGAATCCTATTTACCAGTACTTTAGATGTTGATAAACTGGCATTCAGTCCAGTATTAACATCAATCAATGAAGTGTGTAAAGTGTGTTAAACAGGAAAGCAGAATCTGTTATCAAGGTACTCCCCCTCCACCAACACACCAATCCAGGCCATGCAGACTTCTCACTACTACCATCGTGAAGGAGTTACAGGGTCCCACACCACCAGGTTAAGGACTAGGTATTACCCTACAGCCATCAGGCTCCGGAACCAGCATGAATAACTTCACTCTTCTCAATTCTCATTCACTGTCAAGACCTCAGTATTGACTTATTTTATTTTCATACTTTGTCTTCTTCTGCACATTGGTTGCATGTCAGTTTTTGTAAATGTATAGTTTTTCATAAATTCTATTATATTTTCTTTATTTTCCTGTAAATGCCTGCAAGAAAATGAATCAGGATAGTACAAGGTGATTCTGATAAACTGGTCAAAATTGGATTAGTCAAGTCTCACCTATGGTTCAGATTTATTGGGGTAAAGTTGGAAGTAATACCTATATGTATTAATATTCCCCAGTCAAATATTGCCAAATCAATGATATCAAATCATATCAAAGGCGAAGAAGTTTGAGTCCAACACAAATTCGACATGTCACATATGTCATTTGATAGCACTTCAGAAAAGCACTCCATACAAGTTGAAGTAATAACTTGTAAGCATCAGCTAAGCAAGAGTAGATAGGGAGTTTTTGACTGAGTGTTACTGTAACATGGGCAATATCTGCTCAGTCTTTGGGAAAGATAACAAAGTGCTAATGGTGCACTCCATTAGAAATGACCAAATCTGGTGGTTCAGAGAGTGCAGAGTTATGCATGAGCTTATAATTTGCTGGACAAATTATGATGCATCTCCAGTTGACCAAAAGGAACTTAGCCTCAGCGTCCTTGTTTTATTTAGAACTAACTGGATTTCCACATTAAAGGTTAAAGATTTGATTTATTTGTTATAGGTATATTGAAATAAAATTCTGAAGGGCTAACGGGGTGGAAAAAAACATTGACTAAATGTTTCTCATTGTGGAGTGGAAGTGTGGAGATTACAGAACTGGATCGGAAACATCATTTCAGATTAAGTTAACATTTGAGAGGCAATTTCTTCTCTTCTCCAAAGAGATGCACATATTCAAGGGCAAAAGAGATGAATCTTTAGTCTCTGGGGAGTGAGGAGCGAGGAAGAATGGATAAGAAAGTGATGCTGAAGCCAAGGGATTGTCAAAACTGCAACTGTAACTCTATTTTTATGCTTCTCTGTTCTGTTCTTGTGAAAATCTATCAACTGAAACCTAATGTGTGCTGCTTTTGTTCTCTCATCTTTTCATTCTATTTTAATGCCCTCTCTGTTTATTTTTATATTGTCAAATCAATCCCCCTGAACATTTATTGCTTTCAGCGTTGACACTTTATGGCTGCAGAATATATCACCTATGAAAGTATTCATCCAGACTTCTCTGACAGTACCTCCTTAGCCTGTAAATTCTACCACCAAGAAGAACAAGGACAAACTATCTAAGGCACTGTAAAGTGTAACAATAACCTCTCTGCTACCCTGCCATTCCCATTGACACTCTCAATGACAGTAGTCAAAGAATATGAAAGAATGTCTTTTGCACTTCTTGATCAGGAAAAGGGATTGTCCCCGTGTAGGTGATATGTTCAAATTTAAAGCTTTTGCCTTACTAGCTGCATTGCTAGTATTTCTACTTTACTGCATATCCAGGCAAAGGGGAATAAAAAGAGCTGGATGACTAAAGTGTAGAACAGTTGGGTGGGGAATGCAGACTAAAATTTTGTCAGAACCAGTGACAACCTTCTGAAAGATTCGCCTCTGTCTTTGATTTTTATAGGACAAAATACAATTTATTAACAATGTTTGATCCCATGAGCAAAAATTCGTTCAGCCAGAAGACAAATAAAAATGTACGCCCAGGGAACTGCTATACAGACTCATATCCTATGGTGCTTTTCATCTCTTGCAAGGCATTGAAAACCACATTACAGCCAACAAAGTACTTTTGAAGGGCAGTCACTGCTTTATAGTGAGGAAAGCAGCAGCTAATTTGCACCAAACCTACTCCCTTAAGAACACAGAAATTCTGATTTGATGGAGAATGGACGTGAAAGCACAGAGGAACATCTGGAGAAATTTCTGAAACGCCCGTCCACTGCTGTCGTTACTGTGTGGTCGGGAATCTTTCGGAGGGTAGGCCTCAAAATCTCTGGCCTTGCCTGCTTTTGGCAACCGAGAAGGAGGTCGAATCATTCTGACAGAGATGACGCTCAGTACTCGGTGTCGGAGAGCTGATCAGAGCTCGAAGTTTTCGGATGACTCAGAGTCGGATTGTGGTCGGCATGGCAGGGAGAGTTTTTCTTCCTTCTTCCGTCTGTGTGAGATGTGGGACATTTGAGAAACTTTGAACTTTACTGTGCTCCCGGACTTTCTTCATCAAGTTATGGTATTGCTACATTGTTTGTAACTATATGTTATATAATTATGTGGTTTTGTCAGTTTTTTTCAGTCTTGGTTTGTCCTGTGTTTTGCGTTATCACACTGGAGGAAACAATGTATTATTTCTTAATGCATGCATTACTAAATGACAATTAAAGGGGACTACGTGTCTTCATAATCATAAATACAATAACCCTATCCCTATAGCTCATATTCTACTCAATATGATCATGGCGAATCTAAAGTTTGGCCTCAAGTCTACTGTCTAGTCAGATGCCCAGAAGTTTTGATTCCCCTGGAGTCCAAATATCTATTTACCTCTGACTTGATACACCTGATTAATCATATTTTTAAATTTACAAATTCATCAATCAGAATTAGGTTTAATATCACTGGCATATGTTGTGAAGTTTGTTAACTTTGCGGCAGCAGTACATGCAATATACAGATATCTCACCTCTCTCAGAAGTTCCGGGAGTCTCCCACATATCAATAGTGGCTCCTTGATGCCCAGAAATTATATACAATATCCCAGAAATCGATTTTTTTGAGTGGGAGAGGGAGAGGGAGAACGGCCATCCTGATTGGTCTCGCTTCGTGCTAAGAGTGGTCCCCAATCACTGGGCCGCGAGGAAACGATATGATTTGGCGATGTGAAACGATATGAGTCAGCTGCATCTTTCCTCATTCCCTGTCACGCACTGTTGAATTTTAACGCACGCGAGGTCAGCAGTGACCCAAGACGTGCAAAGGAATGGGTCTGTGAACCATTTGTGAATGTCCCCGGTGAATCATCCATGTCAGCGCGGGAAAAAGATCAACTCCTCGAGCTTGCAAATGACGGTGGGATGAAAAGTATGTTTGACATAACATTTCTGCTGGCACTCTGGATCAAAGTCAAGGCTGGATTTCCTGAGAAAGCCACAAAAGCACTGAAAACGTTGCTTCCATTTCCAACATATTTCTGTGAAGTGGAGTTTTCTGCAATGAATGCAACAAAAACTAAATTGCGGAATAGACCGGACATAAGGAACCCCCTTCGAGTATCGCTGTCCCCCATCACCCCTCGATAGGACCGTCTTGTTGCAGGAAAACAAGCCCAGGGCTCCCACTGATTCAGCGATATTGGTGTGTTGCAATGATTTTATATGTTCATACGAGGAAAATATGCGCTGTGTGTTTAATATCCAAACGTTACTTAAAATGTTATGATGCCATTGACTTATAAGTGACTTATCAGTTGTCCCCACCCTCCGGGTGGGGAAGGATACGAAGGATACAGCAGTGGCTGGAACGCACCCAGCACATCTTTAAGAAAAAAGCTGAAATAAACAAGCTAATTAATTAGGTGCCGCCCAGCATGTAATCAATTAGCTTGTTTATTTCGGCTTTTTTCTTAAAGATGTGCTGGGTGCTTTGCAGCTAGCGCTGCATGCTTCGCGGCCCGGAGGTTTGGGACCACTGTTATAATTGACATCAATATATTCATGCGAGGAAAATACGCGCTGTGTGTTTAGTATTAAATTCATTAGATAAACCCCTTTAGAAACGAAATTGAGTGTATTAGCCACTTACAAGTGACTTACAGTTGACTTATCACCTATGTTCCGGTCACGTTTAACACCCCCCCAATAATATTAAACCGGTTCGGGTGCAAAAAAGGTTGGGGACCCCTGATTTAAACTAGCTGGCTAGCTGCTAAGGAGCTACGCTATTGATGTCCTATGTGATGAGGCCAAACTCCCTGTAGACTTGCTTCAGTTTGTAATAGAATAAACATGATAATATAATATAAGTACACATTTTAATGTCACATTTGCTGCATATACCTAACTTGGTTTACAGATTAGACAAAATCACTAAACAAAGTATTACATACACCCTCATAGGTCGACCGGCGGGGGGGGGTGGGATACGGGGTTGCGGGGGGCAGGGGTGCTACCTCCCTGAAATGAGTTTTTGCAGGGTGGGATGTCGGAATATATGATAAATACAAAAAAAAACTGAATTACAGTAAGTATATTAAATAGTTAAATTAAGATAAGTAGTGCAAAAAACAGAAATTTTTAAAAAGTAGTGAGGTAGTGTTCATGGGTTCAATTCCATTAGCAATCGTCATTTAGCAATTTGTTCTACCCAAACAAGGGAAAGCAGTTTGATGAGTTATCCTGAGAATACTAATTGTTGTAATATTCAGTCTTGTTAACACCTGAACTACAGCATCAATCAAGATGGTTCTGTTTGATGAACTGAAGCTACAGAATTCACCCCACAAAAACACAATTCCTTGCAACTCAACAAGACTACACAAAATCGCATTTCTATTTGGCCCCCAGTTTTAACTCCAACCCAGTTTCCGGTGATTAGTGGACTGTGCAATCAACAGCAGCCAGGCAGATGGAACGCGTGCCCCCCCACTATCATTAGCAAATTCCCAACGTCTTTTTGCTCTCTTGAAATATTTGCACCAGCAACATTAAAACAGAATGAAGTGTGCATTGTCCTAGGTTTGCATTCTGAGACACTGCTACAAATCTCCAAATCAAATCCCCAACAAAATTCCCAAGAGTTTAACAAAGCACTCGGATGCCAATTGCTTCATCACCAAGTAACAGTGAGGTAAAAGCTGGGATCTTTACTGTGGTTGTAGAAATAAAGGAAATTTTATTAAAGTGTCTCCAACCACAGATCCCTGCCAGTCTGTAGTTGTGAATTTATTGCCCTCTAGTGACTGAACGAAAGTTTTCAGCAATTTTTTTCATCAGAATCAGATTTAATATCACAGAAGTACTTTGCAAAATTTGATGATGGAGGGGAAGCAGTTGTTCCTAAAACATTGAGTGTGTATTATCAGGCTCTTGTACCTACTCCTTGATGGCAATAATGAGAAGAGTGCATGTCCTGAATGGTAGGGGTCCTTAATGATGGACATCACCTGTTTAAAGCATCCCCTTTAAAAGAAGTTATTGATGCAGAGGAATCTAGTACCCATGATGGACCAGACTGACCTTTCACCATTTCTGCTCCTGTACCATACCTCCTCCATACCAGACAGTGATGCAACCAGTTAGAAAGCTCTCCACGGTACATCAGCAGAAATTTGCTAGAGCCTTTGGTGAAATACCAAACCCCCTCAAACTCCTAACGAAATATGGCCGCAGCTGTCCTTATTTGTACTTAGATGAAAATGTTGCACCCAATTTAGATCGTCAGAGATGTTGATGTCCAGGAACATGAAATTGCTCAGCCTTTACAGTAAATGGTACACACTGTACTGTCACTGTACACCAGTGTTTATAATTGATACACACTGTTCCGTCACTGTGCACCAGTGTTTGTAAATGATACACACTGTACTGTCACTCTTTACCAGTGTTTGTAAATGATACACACTGTACTGTCACTGTGCCCAGTGTTTGTAAATGATACACACTATACTATCACTATGCACCAGTGCTTGTAAATGATACACACTGTACTGTCACTGTGCACCAGTGTTTGTAAATGATACACACTGTGTCATCACTTTGCACCAGTGTTTGTAAATGATACACACTGTAGCGTCACAGTACACCAGTGTTTATAAATGACACAGACTGTACCGTTACTGTACACCAATGTTTGTAAATGGTACACATTGTACCTGAAGCACCTTCAATAACTCCAAAAGACTGAGGTTGGGTAAAATACTGAAAGGCTTTTATTCGCTGTACAATACGACCTCCACGGTGAGTGTCTGCTCTCGGACTGAGGGGGAGGGGCAAGGCGAACACCTTTATACAGGAATCTGTGGGAGGAGCCACAGGGGCAGTCAGCAGAGGGGCGTGTCCAGACAGTTAACCCAGTTACAACATATATATGGTTTATCACATTCACCCCTCCTTTTTTTAAAAGGAGTCCCACGGGGTGAAGTGACTGACAATATTTAAAACAAGTATATTTACAGGTCAAGTCTGCCAGGTGGTTGAATCCGTCGCTGTGATCTACGTAGCACCAGTGGTGATTGTGTCAGCGGCAGCTGTTGTGCTGGCTCCAGCCTGACTTGAGGTGCCAGCACGTTAGCCATTGTTAATCCCTCGTGCGTGTGCGTTGCGCTTGGTATGGGAGTGTCGTGTGGTGCCTGTGTAGGGCTTGGAGTGCGCGGTGTCTCATGGGTACATACATTGGCGGGTACGGGGTCAATAGTCACCACGGAGTGTTCAGGGTAGGGTCCCGGTGCTCCTGTGAGTGCCAGGTCGCGGATGGAGACCGTGTCCCCCCACCCATCAGGTAAAACCACGTAGGCATACTGAGGGTTTGCATGAAGTAAGTGAACCCTCTCGACCATCGGGGAGTATTTATTGCTCCTCGCATGTTTTCAGAGCAGGACTGGCCCCGGGGATGCCAATCAAGTTAGTAGACTGGTCCCAGTGGTCGACTTTCTGGGAAAAGAAAAGAGCCGCTCATGAGGGGTGGCATTGGTGGACGTGCATAACAGGGAGCGGATGGAGTGGAGTGCCTCGGGAAGGACCTCCTGCCAGCGGGAGACCGGCAGTCCCTTTGACCTGAGGGCTAAGAGTGTGGCTTTCCACACCATGTCATTCTCCTTCTCTACCTGTCCATTCCCCCGGGGCTTATAGCTCATGGTCCTACTGGTTGCAATTCCCCTAGCCAGTAGGTATTGGCGCAGTTCGTCACTCATAAACGAGGACCCTCTGTCACTGTGGATATAGCATGGGTATCCGAACAGAGTGAAGAGCTTGCGCAGGGCTTTTATAACTGACGTGGTAGTGGTGTCGGGGCAGGGGATGGCGAAGGGGAACCGCGAGTGCTCGTCGATAACGTTAAGAAAGTACACATTGCGGTCGGTGGAGGGAAGGGGGCCCTTAAAGTCAACACTCAGTCGCTCAAAGGGGCGGGTGGCCTTGATGAGTTGTGCCTTTTCAGGTTGGTAGAAGTGCGGTTTGCACTCTGTGCAGACTTAGCAGTCCCTGGTCATCATCCTGATCTCCTCAAGAGAGTAAGGCAGGTTCCGGGCTTTCACGAAGCGGAAAAGCCGGGTGACCCCTGGGTGGCAAAGATCTACATGTAGGGCGTACAGCCGGTCGATCTGCACGCTGGCGCACGTTCCCCGGGATAGGGCATCGGAGGGCTCGTTGAGCTTCCCAGGCCTGTACATGATGTCATAGTTGTAGGTGGAGAGTTCGATTCTCCACCTCAGAATTTTATCATTTTTGATTTTGCCCTACTCCTGGTTATTAAACATGAATGCCACTGAGCTCTGGTCAGTTAGCAGGGTGAACCTTTTGCCAGCGAGATAGTGCCTCCAGTGCATAATAGCTTCCACTATGTCCTGGGCCTCTTTCTCCACCGCATAAGGCCGAATTTCAGGGCCTTGAAGG
The DNA here is from genome assembly GCF_030028105.1 of Mobula birostris. Classification (NCBI taxonomy): domain Eukaryota; kingdom Metazoa; phylum Chordata; class Chondrichthyes; order Myliobatiformes; family Myliobatidae; genus Mobula; species Mobula birostris. Next base: position 80,990,548 of record NC_092378.1, read on the forward strand.
GTACGGGAGAAGAACGCCACTGGTCTTCCCGACTGGTTGAGGGGAGCAGCCAGTGCAAAGTCGGAGGTGTCACTCTCTACTTGGAAGGGAATGGCCTCATCCACCGCATGCATTGCTGCTTTGGCAATGTCCCCTTTTATGCGGCTGAAGGCCGCGCGGGCCTCGGCAGAGAGGGGGAATGTGGTGGAATTGACCAGGGGGCGGGCCTTGTCTGCGTAGTTAGAGACCCATTGGGTGTAATATGAAAAGAAGCCCAGGCACCTTTTGAGGGCTCTGAGCATGTTGGGAAGAGGGAGTCCCAACAGGGGGCGCATACGGTCGGGGTCAGGGCCAATGACTCCGTTCTCCACGACACACCCAAGGATAGCAAGTTGGGTGGTTCCAAACACACACACTTGTCCTGGTTATAGGTGAGATTGAAAGCTTTGGCTGCTTGGAGAAATTTTTGGAGGTTGTTGTCACGATCCTGCCAGTTGTGACCACAGATGGTGATGTTATCCAGATATGGAAACGTGGCCTTCAGTTGGCACTGGTCCACCATCCGGTCCATTGCCCTCTGGAAGACAGATACACCATTCATGACACCGAAGGGGATGCACAGGAATTGATAAAGCCTGCCGTCCGCCTCGAAGGCAGTGTAAGGGTGGTCCTCCCGGCGGATGGGGAGCTGATGGTAAGTGGATTTTAGGTCTATGGTCGAGTGCACCTTGTACTGTGCTATCTGATTGACCATATCTGCGATGCCGGGTAGAGGGTACGTGTAGAGCTGCGGGAACCTATTGATGGTCTGGCTACAGTCCACGACCATCCTATTCTTCTCCCCGTTCCGAACAACGACCACCTGAACCCTCCAAGGACTTGTGCTTGCCTCAATGACCCCCTCCCTGAGCAGCCGCTGCACCTCCGACTTAATGAAGGCTCTGTCCCTCGCGCTGTACCTCCTGCTTTTAGTTGCCACAGGTTTACAGTAGGGGGTCAGGTTGGCGAACAGCGGTAGGGGAGGGATCTTGAGGGTGGAGAGGCCGCAAGTGGTGTCGGTAGTGCGGCAGTTGGCATGGTGTTGGGTGGGATGTGCAGGTCGGTGTGTGTGTGTGGTCAGTAGCAGGGTATGTGACATATCCCTACAAAACTGGGGATTTACGACAGTAATTGGTGGGAGGGGCCCATCATACTTCATTGTCACACTTTTCAGGTGGCTCTGGAAGTCGAGGCCCAATAGCACAGGGCACACAGTTGAGGCATGACCAGTAATGTAAAGTCTCGATATTCTGTGCCCTGCACCACTAGTGTCGCTACACAACCCCCCGGATGTCTGTTGTATGCGACCCGGAAGCCATGGTGACCCTCTGACTTACCGGCCATATCGCGAGTCCGCAATGCTGCACCGTGGCCGGGTGGATAAAACTCTCCGTGCTGCCTGTGTCAAACAGGCAGCTTGTTCTGTGCCCCTCCACCAGGATGTCCATCATTGACCTTGCAAGCTGGTGGGGAGCACTTTGGTCGATGGTCTCGGAGGCCAGGGTTCAGTCGCTGTCTTGGGCGGTGGGAGGGGGCACCGACCAAGATGGCCGCCCCCATGTCTCGTACGTGGTGGCGGCGTGCAGGGAAGATGGTGGCAGTCAAGATGGCGACCCCCATGTCTCGCATGTGGTGGCAGCGTGCAGGGAAGATGGCGACCCCCACGTCTCGCATGCGGCGCTACTCGATCCCGCTCACGGTTTGGACTTACAGATCTTGGTGAAGTGGCCCTTCTTTCTGCAGCTGGAGCAGGTAGCTTGTCAAGCCGGGCAGTGTTTCCGGGGGGTGCTTCTCGAGTCCACAGAAGTAGCACTTCACGGACTCGCGACTGGCGGTAGCCGAGGTTGATTTGCCGGTGGGTTGTGGGGTTTGCTGTGCCCATGAGGCCATCGGGGGAACGTGTGCCTGGAGAGCCTCGGAGTTATGCAAAGCGGCCTCCAGCGTGTCGACCAGCTCAATCGCCAAACTTAAGGTAAGATCAGCCTTTTCCAATAGCTGCTGGTGCACATACACTGACCTGGTCCCCGTGACGAAGGCGTCTCTCACTAGGAGTTCTGCATGCTGCGCCGCCGTCAGCTCCTGGCAATTGCAGGCTCGCACGAGCGTCCGTAGGGCCTGGACGAACTCAGCACTCGATTCCCCGGGGCGTTGTTGCTGTGTTGCTAAGCGATGTCGAGCATAGACGCTGCTTATCGGCCACAGGTATTGTCTTTCAAGGGCGCTCAGCACGCCATCGTAGCTCGGTTGGTCTCTGATCAGTGAATAGACCCGTGGACTGACCCTGGAGAGTAGAACTCTGCGCTTCACTACGGGGTCGGTCGCTTTAATCTCCTCTAAGTACGCTTCGAAGCAGGCCAGCCAGAGTTCGAAAGCGTTTCCAGCTTCTGGCGTTTGCGGATCGAAGACTAACTTGTCGGGTCTCAGCGTGTGTTCCATGCTTTAAAATGTACAGCAAATAAAATTGAAGCACCTTCAATAACTCCAAATGGCTGAAGTTGGGTAAAATACCAAAAGGCTTTTATTCGCTGTACAATACGACCTCCATGGTGAGTGTCTGCCCTCGGACTGAGGGGGAGGGGCAAGGTGAAATCACCTTTATACAGGAATCTGTGGGAGGAGCCACAGGGGCAGTCAGCAGAGGGGCGTGTCCAGACAGTTAACCCAGTTACAACATATATATGGTTTACCACAGTACGGTCACTGTATACCAGTGTTTGTAAATGATACACACTGTATTGTCACTGTACACCAGTGTTTATAAATGATAGACACTCTACCATCACTATACACCAGTGTTTGTAAATGGTACACACTGTACTATTACTGTGCACCAGTGTTTGTAAACGATATACACTGTTCCGTCACTGTGTACCAGTGTTTGTAAAACTATTTTAATAAATCTGGCTACCTACAGTGACTTTGTGTTAAGCCAACCAGTTTGAAGAAATGGCCCTTTGGATCCGTGTCAAGTTAGGTTTATGACTGAAATTAAGTACCAAGCAGAATTACAGAAATTAATTATGTTTATAGATGCAAAGAAGCCTCTGCTGCATCGACCAGTTGATTTAGGTTAAGGGCAGGCTGTGGATAGCATGATAGCACAGTGGTTAGCTCATCGTTTTACAGCGATCACTAATCAGGGTTCGATTCCCACCACTGCCTGTAAGTTCTCATCATGATTGCATAGGTTTCCTCACGTGTTCCATGATTAGGATTAGTTGAGTTGTGGGCATGCTATGTTGGAGTCTTGCTCCTCCTTCTCCTCGTCTTGTCCACAACTACACACGCATGTGTGCATGAGTGAGAGATGGAGAGGAAGGCAGAGAGAATCAGTGACAGAAAAGCAAGCGTGAAGCAGAAGAGCAGACTTGCAGGCAGTCCCAGATCACCAAACACTCCATGTCCACCAATGCGGAGCGAGGAGCATTAACAAACAACCCCCCCGTCATGTTCTTGCACTTGCATTCAGATACATGGCTGAAAAAAATGTTGTACATGCTGAGCCACACCCTACAACCAGCTCCTCCTGAAGTGGGTCAGCAGTGATGGCAAGAAACGCTGGCTGATGAAGCTTTGCAATCGCTGGGAAACTGTTAGTTCAACAGGACACTGGCATGAGCAGAGCAGAGGGCAATGCGTGTGACTCTTCAAGCCACTGATCCCAATGGCTTGCAGAAATCAAAGGGGAGATGTCTAGGATACCCTGCTTGGGATCAAAGGGATTTAGATGTTCCCAATGAGAAGAGTGGTGCTAAGGGTGAAGAGATCAGATCTGCACTCCAGGTCGGACAGTGACCATCAACCAGTGCCTGAGGTGGCAAGCCACCTGGTGACAGCCAAACCAGAAACCACTCTTCTCCTGTTTTCATACTGCCAGACCGTGACCCAAAAACACGTCTGACTTCTGAGAGGAGGAGTGCGTCAACGTTGTCATACAGCAACTAGATCAGCCCGAATGGGTGACCTAGTCTCCATAGACGACAGAACACAATAAGCAACAAAACAAGCCCCATTCCTCCCTTACTCCTACCCACATATACAGTACAAACCCTAGGACGGCCCATCTTCTTCAGCCTCCAGCCTCCAGTAGACTCAGATTCACATGCAGACTACCACAGTGATTTGCAGATACTCAATTCCAGAGTTCCAACTCAACCCTTAGGCCTCGACCCTCGGCATCGAACCCAAAGACCTGCCAATCATAGAACATAGACCATAGAACATAGAAATTTACAGTACATTACAGGCCCTTTGGCCCACAATATTGTGCCAACCACGTAACCTACTCTAGAGACTGCCTAGAATTTCCCTAGCACATAGCCCTCTATTTTTCTAAGCTCCATGTACCTATCTAAGAGGCTCTTAAAAGACCCTATTGCATCTGCCTCTACCACCGTCGCTGGCAGTGCATTCCATGTGTGAAAAACTTACCACTCTGTGTGAAACACTTCCCCCTGACATCCCCTCTATACTTACTTCCAAGCACCTTCAAATGATACCCCCTCATGTCAGCACTGGGGAAAAAGCCTCTCGATCAATACCCCTCATCATCTTATACACCTCTATCAAGTCACCTCTCATCCTCCATTGCTCCAAGGAGAAAAGGTCAAGTTCACTCAACCTATTGCCACAAGGTACACCCTCTAATCCAGGTAACATCCTTGTAAATCTCCTGTGCACTCTCTCTATAGTATCCACATCCTTCCTGTAGTGAGGTGACCAAAACTGAACACAGTACTCCAAGTGGGGTCTAACTAAGGTCTTATATAGCTGTAACATTACCTCACGGCTCTAAACACTGGGCCTCAAAATCCAGTTTCATCAATCTGTGAACTCAGGTGGCCACTGGAACTCATTCCTGCAATGAAAAGCCTGTCAGTGCATACAGATCGAGACGACAAAGAAAGTGAGACATCTAGAGAGAAAGACAAAACCAAGGGGCTTACTACCATCAGAACTGGAACCAAAAGATGACCCCAGAGGTCTTTAAATTAAAGGATGAATGTTGGAAAGAAAGAAAAATTAGTTTTGTTTGTTACATATAAACAAATCTACAAACGTATTTCTGGGGGTACTGGAAGAGATAGATACAAATGGGATTTCTGAGAGACGTTTATACGGCACATGAATGAGGAAAATAGAAGGATATGAACATTGGGTAGGTAGAAGAGAGTAGTTTAGTTGGCCATTTGATTACTAATTTAATTGGTTCAGCACAACATTGTGGACTGAAGGGCCTATGTTCTGTACTTCTATGATCATTAAACATACAGTGAAATCTGAAGTTTTCATCAGATCAGTTCAGCAAGGATTGTGTTGGGCATCCCGCAGATGTCACAATGATTCCAGTGCCAACACAATATGTCCACAATTCGCTAACCCTATCCTGTACATCTTTGGAATGTAGGAGGGAACTGGAGCACCCAGAGAAAACCCATGTGGACACGGGGGAACATACAAACTCCTTACAAACATAGTACTGTAAGCGCTGTGCAATAATTAAGAGGTGAATAGGCAAGAAATTCATTTTCACTCAGTGGCCACTTTATTAGGTACACTTGATTACCTGCTTATTAATGCAAATATCTAATAAGCCAATCATGTGGCTACAAATCAATGCATTAAAAATATGCATGTATGGTCAAGAGGTTCAGTCACTGTTCAGACCAAATATCAGAATAGAGAAAAATGTGATTGAAGTGATTTTGACTGCGGAATGATTGTTGATGCCAGATGAGGTGGTTTGAGTATCTCAGAAACTGCTGATCTTCTGGAATTTTCAAGCACAACAGTCTCACTAGAGTTTACAGAGAATGGTGTGAAAAGCAAAAAGAAACCCAGTGAGTGGTAGTTTTGTGTTGAAAACACCTTGTTAATGAGGGAAGTCAGAGGAGAATGGCCAGACTGGTTCAAGCTGACAGGGAGGCAACAGTAATTCAGATAACCACAACACTCACAACACGCTGGAGGAACTCAGCAGGTTGGGCAGCATCCGTGGAAATGATCAGTCAACGTTTCAGGCCTGAACCCTTCGTCAGGACTGAAGAGGGAAGGGGCAAAGGCCCTATAAAGAATGTGTGGGGAGGGTGAGAAGGAGAAGCCTTTGCCCCTTCCCTCTTCAGTCCTGATGAAGGATTCCGGCCCGAAACGTTGACTGATTGTTTCCACGGATGCTGCCCGACCTGATGAGTTCCTCCAGCGTGTTGTGAGTATTGCTTTGACCCCAGCATCTGCAGAGTATTTTGTGTTTACTCAGATAACCAGAGTGGTGTGTAGAATTGCATCTCTGAATGCACACACATCGAACCTTGAAGTAGATGGGCTACAACAGCAGAAGATTATGAACATATAGTCAGTGTTCACTTTATTGGGTAAAGGAGGTACAGGAGGTGCCTAATAAAGAGGCCACTGAGTGTACATTACACCAGTCCGTGGAACAAAACAAGAGAAATCTATTCTGTTTATTTACTGGACATTTACCATTGCAGATGGAGAGGTATCTGAAGCTGAAGTTTGAGCAGATTTCTAACCTGAAATTTCAGAGATCATTGAATGAAACCAGACTCACCCTCAGTCGTAAGCTGCTCAGAGTCCTAGAGACAGAGCCCTACAGCACAGAAATAACCGATGCTAACCTGTTTTACTGCCTAGTCCCATCTGCACACACCCAGAACATAAAAGATCCTCCCATACATGTACTTATCCAAGCTTCTCTTGAATACTGCAATCAAACCCACACCCACCACTTCTGCTGGCAGCTTGTTCCGTACTCACACCACCCTCTGAGAAAAGAAGTTTCCCTTGGTTTCTCCTTAGATTTATTGCCTTTCATCCTCAACCTATGGCCTCTAGCTCTAGTTTCACACAATATGAGGGGAAAAAGCCTGTATATGCTGTATACAGAATACGCTTCATAATTTTGTATAACTGTAAAATTTCCCTAATGCAATAACAAGTAAAAATTCCATGTTCAGGTGGATTTCAAATTCCTTGATGTATTGGGAATGATTTCATTCTGTATTCTCTATCAGCATTCAGTATCTCTGTGATGTGATCAGGGAAGACAATTATTTTTAATCACTGTTCAAGAATCTCATCTGATCCTCCCATGCTAATATTGTAACTTCCACTGTGGTGGAATGGCAGAAATTCCTGGCTCAGAGTAGAATTTACATGATGCTGTGAAGAACTTAAATCATCTTTTTGAGGCATGTTTTGTATGTTCCTGTCAGGATTAAAGGCAAATTGAATAGGAATAAGGAACCTTGGTTCTCAAGGGATATTGCAACTCTGATAAAGAAGAAGAGGGAGTTGTATGAAATGTATAGGAAACGGGGTAAATCAGGTGCTTGAGGAGTATAAGAAGTGCAAGAAAATACTTAAGAAAGAAATCAGGAGGGCTAAAAGAAGACATGAGGTTGCCTTGGCAGTCAAAGTGAAGGATAAACCAAAGAGCTTTTACAAGTATATTAAGAGCAAAAGGATTGTAAGGGATAAAATTGGTCCTCTTGAAGATCAGAGTGGTCGGCTTTGTGCGGAACCAAAGGAAATGGGGGAGATCTTAAATAGGTTTTTTGCGTCTGTATTTACTAAGGAAGCTGGCATGAAATCTATGGAATTGAGGGAATCAAGTAGTGAGACCATGGAAACTGTACAGATTGAAAAGGAGGAGGTGCTTGCTGCCTTGAGGAAAATTAAAGTGGATAAATCCCCGGGACCTGACAGAGTGTTCCCTCGGACCTTGAAGGAGACTAGTGTTGAAATTGTGGGGGCCCTGGCAGAAATATTTAAAATTTCGCTGTCTACGGGTGAAGTGCAGGAGGATTGGAGAGTGGCTCATGTTGTTCCGTTGTTTAAAAAAGGATTGAAAAGTAATCCGGGAAATTATAGGCCAGTGAGTTTAACATCAGTAGTAGGTAAGTTATTGGAGGGAGTACTAAGAGACAGAACCTACAAGCATTTGGATAGACAGGGGCTTATTAGGGAGAGTCAACATGGCTTTGTGCGTGGTAGGTCATGTTTGACCAATCTGTTGGAGTTTTTCGAGAAGGTTACCAGCAAAGTGGATGAAGGGAAGGCAGTGGATATTGTCTACATGGACTTCAGTAAGGCCTTTGACAAGGTCCCGCATGGGAGGTTAGTTAGGAAAATTCATTCGCTAGGTATACATGGAGAGGTGGTAAATTGGATTAGATATTGGCTCGATGGAAGAAGCCAGAGAGTGGTGGTAGAGAATTGCTTCTCTGAGTGGAGGCCTGTGACTAGTGGTGTGCCACAGGGATCAGTGTTGGGTCCATTGTTATTTGTCATCTATATCAATGATCTGGATGATAATGTGGTAAATTGGATCAGCAAGTTTGCTGATGATACAAAGATTGGAGGTAGAGTAGACAGTGAGGAAGGTTTTCAGAGCCTGCAGAGGGACTTGGACCAGCTGGAAAAATGGGCTGAAAAATGGCAGATGGAGTTTAATACTGACAAGTGTGAGGTATTGCACGTTGGAAGGACAAACCAACGTAGAACATACAGGGTTAATGGTAAGGCACTGTCGAGTGCAGTGGAACAGAGGGATCTAGGAATACAGATACAAAATTCCCTAAAAGTGTCGTCACAGGTAGATAGGGTCGTAAAGAGTGCTTTTGGTACATTGGCCTTTATTAATCGAAGTATTGAGTATAAGAGCTGGAATGTTATGATGAAGTTGTATAAGGCATTGGTGAGGCCGAATCTGGAGTATTGTGTTTAGTTTTGGTCACCAAATTACAGGAAGGATATAAATAAGGTTGAAAGAGTGCAGAGAAGGTTTACAAGGATGTTGCCGGGACTTGAGAAACTCAGTTACAGAGAAAGGTTGAATAGGTTAGGACTTTATTCCCTGGAGCGTAGAAGAATGAGGGGAGATTTGATAGAGGTATATAAAATTATGATGGGTATAGATAGAGTGAATGTAAGCAGGCTTTTTCCACTGAGGCAAGGGGAGAAAAAAACCAGAGGACATGGGTTAAGGGTGAGGGGGGAAAAGTTTAAAGGGAACATTAGGGTAGACTGCTTCACACGGAGAGTGGTGGGAGTATGGAATGAGCTGCCAGACGAGGTGGTAAATGCTGGTTCTTTTTTAACATTTAAGAATGAATTGGACAGATACATGGATAGGAGGCATATGGAGGGATATGGTCTGTGTGCAGGTCAGTGGGACTAGGCAGAAAATGGTTCGGCACAGCCAAGAAGGGCCAAAGGGCCTGTTTCTATGGTATGGTTTCTCACAGATTGATGCAATATAAAACTATATTGTCACATGGCACTGAAACAGGCCCTTCGGCCTGTCACATTCATGCCCCCCCCACACATTACCTTTCTTAGTTACATGCATATCAAAACATACAGTGACATGCATCGTTTGCATCGTTGACCAACACAAGTCCGAAATGAGCTGGGGGCAGCCCATAGATGTCACTACACCTCTGCCACCATATAGCACGCCCACACTCACTCATCCATACTCATATATCTTCAACGTTCGAAGTACAACTACTATCAAAGTATGTGTACATTGCACAACCTTCAGGTTTGTCTCCTTACAGGCAGCCACAAAACAAGAAGCCCAAAAGAACCATTAAACACTCGATGCATAGAGCGAGAGAGAAAAAAACAAACCTTGCAAATGTTAAAAGCAAGCAAACAGCATTAAGAATGACATTGAGACCATGGACACAAAGCCCAGGGCAGTCACAGCAGGCCCACATCTTCAGCCTCAGTTCATCAGATTGCAGAGGAAACGTCACAAAGCAGCTAGCAGTACTGGCCAGACCCTCACCTCCAGTCCCAACACCCTGCCTTTTCAATCCATCCCACATCCTTGGAACACCTGGAAGAAACCCACACAGTCATGTGGCAAATGTGCAAACTCTTTACAGACAACAGCAGGAATTGAATCTGAATCCTGCAGCTAATCTTGTAATATCATTACCCTAACCACTACACTACTATGCTGCCTCTTACCTTATGAACTTATGTTTTCTGTAGGCCTATTGAGGTAGAGCAAATTTGAATAATTCTTACTGTGACGAAAAACCAAGTTATCAGAAGATTGATGCTGATGAGAGAGATAAGAGAGACCAAGGGAGAAGCGTTCAAAATGTTAATGAGAGAGGAGAGAGATTAACAAAAAGAGACACAGTTCCGAGTATTGACAGACCGGTTGCTTTGAACCTGAACTGTTTGAAGTTTGACGGACAGGCGATACCCCAGCAGGGGGATAAAAGGAACAGGTTTGCTAAGGCAAGACAGACACCACGGGATCACGAGATAACGAGACCCTGGAAGTACGGTGTGCCCCCACAAGTTGGTGAGAGTTTGAAGGTCTGCTCGTGGGAACCGACCATAGATGCATAGGGTGAAAAGGTACGATGGGCAGGAACCTGGTGTGTGTGTCCGCCCTTGCCTGGGTGCCGGGTTCACTGCGGAAGAACGATCGTATCCGGAACGGAGGGGTCACAGTCGGTGACCTCAGAAGACATTAAAAGGGCTCGCCCGAAAGCTAACTGCGAAGAACATCAAGGTCTGCTGAATCAGATTTGCATATCTTTCTCTCTCTCTCTCTCTCTCTCTCTCTCTCTCTCCAACAGCACAACAGCTATTACTGTGAACTGTACTCAGTGAACTGAACTCTGCGTCATTTGACACTGATCATTTTACCCCTAGACTGTGATAGAGCTTGATTGATTCCTATTATCCTAGTTCTGTGTACATGTTTGTTTTATCATTGCTAACCCGTTGCATTTATATCCTTACAATTAGAGTACTGTGTTACTTGTTTCTTTAATAAAACTTTCTTAGTTCCAGTAATCCAGACTCCAACTAAGTGGTCCACTTCTGCTGGTTTGGCAACCCAGTTACAGGGTACGTAACATTACAAAGGGATGACACAGCCTAAACACCTCCTTCCAATCTGCCTTAAACTACAGAGACCAAATCAGAAAGCAGAAAAGAAACAAGAAAGAGGAGCTGAGAGAACAAAGAAGAGAAAGCAGTCCTGGTCATCTCATACTTAGACTAGAGATTAAAAAACATTCCAGTGATGATAACAATTAACCTATAAAATAGCCAGGTTCAAGTGGAGTAACGCCTGCTACTGAAAAATAAAGCAACAACTATTCCTTAATTGCTGGAAAATTCACTGAGCAATTATATAGATGATTATATAAAAGTACAACTAAGCATAGGTAAATAAATATAAGAAAAATCACAATTCTATACACGAGCATTGGGCTTCTTAGACCATTACATGCAGATCCAGGAAATGAATGCATGACATTAGCTTATGAGAATATCTGGTCCCACTGGCTTTTCACTAAGTGCCCAAAGGACCACTTAGGACCATGTGGATATAAGATGTCACTCCTCCTTTCCATCTCCTCCACCAAGATCTCCACACATTTTCCTCCTGTCTCATAATTAGCCGATGGTCTCACTTTCCTGGTTAGCAAGTGTGGAGGATCAGAGGGATTTTGGGGTCTGAGTCCATATGACACTCAAAGCTACTGCGCAGGTTGAGTCTGTGGTTAAGAAAGCATACGGTGCATTGGCCTTCATCGATTGTGGGATTGAGTTTAGGAGCCGAGAGGTAATGTTGCAGCTATATAGGACCCTGGTCAGACCCCACTTGGAGTACTGTGCTCAGTTCTGTTCACCTCACTACAGGAAGGATGGGGAAACCATAGAAAGGGTGCAGAGCAGACTTACAAGAATGTTGCCTGGATTGGTGAGCATGCCTTATGAAAACAGGTTGAGTGAACTCGGCCTTTTCTCATTGGAGCGACAGAGTTTGAGAGATGACCTGATAGAGGTGTACAGATAAAGCAAGGCATTGATTGTGTGGATAGTCAGAGGCTTTTTCCCAGGACCAAAATGGCTGCCACAAGAGGGCACAGGTTTAAGGTGGTTGGGAGTAGGTACCGAGGAGATGTCAGGGGTAAGTTTTTTACGTAGATGGCAGTGAGTGCATGGGATGGGCTGCCAGCAACAGTGATGGAGGCGGAAATGATAGTGTCTTTTAAGAGACTTTTGGATAGGCACATGGAGCTTAGAAAAATAGAGGGCTATAGGTAAGACTAGTAATTTCTAAGGTAGGGACATGTTTGGCACAACTTTGTGGGCCAAAGAGCCTGTATTGTGCTGTAGGTTTTCTATGTTTCTATGATAAAATCTGAACGGTAAATGGAAACTTCTGGAAATAACCAATAGATAAGGTGACAGGGCAATGACTTTCCAGCTGAAGCTCTTTCACTAAAATTTATTTTGCACATTGGTCGCTTGTCAGTATTTGCTTCTGTGTAGTTTTCATTGACTCTATTGTATTTCTTTGTTCTACAGTGAATGTCTGAAAGAAAATGATTCTTAGGGTAGTATATGACGACATATTCGTTCTTTGATAATAAATTTATTTTGAACTTTGAACTTATTTTTACAGTGATACTGCTTACTTTTGGCAGTTGAACTGTTGGTATTATCCAGAGCACAACACTTCTCTGCTACAGATGTCGTTGAACTATATTATTCGCATGAATTGTTGGCCTGTTGGCTTGATTCAGGCATGATATGCAGCTCCGAATCCAGCCATACAGGCTCAAAAACCTATTCTTCTGTACTTCTACAAATTCTCGGTGAAATAATCAAGATCAACAGAGACTCCCCATTCAGCACATTGGAACTGTTCCAGATCATTGTAGGAAGTTTGCTGCTCTCTGACACATGGGCGTCAGGAAGCTGCTGGCTCCAAGGAATTGAAATGAATTGAATTGAATTGACTTTATGTCTTTCATCCTCCACATACATGGGGAGTAAAAACCTTTACATTACATCTCCATCTAAATGTGCAATGTGCAATCATAGTAATTTATAATTAGTAGAACAGTTAATGTAATATAGAGTACACTCAAATCAGCGTGAGTTCATCAGTCTGATGGCCTGGTGGAAGAAGCAGTCCTGAAGACTGTTAGTCCTGGCTTTTATGCTGCCATACCGCTTCCTGGATGGTAGCAGCTGGAATAGATTGTGGTTGGGATGGCTTGGGTCCCCAATGATCCTACGAACCCTTTTTGCACACCTGTCCTTGTAAACATCCTAAATCATGGGAAGTTCACAACTACAGATGCACTGGGCTGTCCGCACCTCTCTCTGCAGAGTCCTGCAATTAATAGAGGTACAATTCTCATACCAGGTAGTGATACAGCCAGTCAGGATGCTGTCAGTTGTGCTCCTGTAGAAAGTTCTTAGGATTTGGGGGCCTATACCAAACTTCCTCAACCGTCTGAGGTGAAAGAGGCGCTGTTGTGCCTTTTTCACCACACAGCTGGTGTGTACAGACCACGTGAGGGCCTCGGTGATGTGGATGCCAAGGAACTTGAAGCTGATTACCCTCTCAACCCCAGATCCATTGATGCCAATAAGGGTTAGCCTGTCTCCATTCCTCCTGTAATCCACAACTAGCTCCTTTGTTTTTGCAACATTGAGGGAGAGGTTGTTTTCTGGACACCACTGTGTCAGAGAGATGACTCCTTCCCTGTAGGCAACCTCATTATTGTTTGAGATAAGGCCAGTCAGTGTAGTGTTCTCGGCAAATTTAATTAGCAGATTGGAGCTGTGGGTGGCGATACAGTCATGGGGACACAGTACGCAGCCCTGAGGGGTTCTTGTATTATTAGTGATATCCACTGATTAGTTATTAGTTATTATTAGTTATTATCCACTGATCTCCAAGCAAACTCAGCCACTCCTTCAAATAGAGGTCGATGACAAAGACTCAGACAATATGTTCAAGCCCAATTTATTCATTAAAGTGTCCCTGGTTTACAGGGCATTTAAACGCAGTCTCAATAGATTATAACAGTGTTGAAAAAGACTTTGTTGCTTGCATGAGGATGTGAAAGGCACAATGTCAATGTGAAAGTTGTTTTGCCACAGCAGTACAGTGCAATACAGTAAAAATTACTATGTTACAATAACAAATATATAAAATACAGTAACACCAAAAAAGAGCAAAAACTGGAGTAGTGTTCATGGGTTCAATGTCGATGCAGAAATCTGATGGTGGAGGGAGGAAGTTGTTCCTCGATCGTTAAGTGTGTGTCTTCAGGCTCCTGTACCTCCTCCCTAATGGTAGTAATGAAAAAAGGCATATCCTGAATGATGAGGGTTCTTAATGATGGATGCCACCTTTCTGAGACATCATCATTTGAAGATGTCCTTGATGGTGGGGTGCCCATGATGGAGTTGCCTGAGTTTACAACCCTCTGTAGCTTTTTCCAATCCTGTGCAGGAGCTCCTCCATATCAAATGGTGATTCAACACCAACTGAGATCAACACTCAGATCCAACCATCAGGAAGGCAGTTCTGCAACGCCTCGTGGAGAGTAAAGGGCCTGACAGGATTTAGACCTGGTGACAAGGGTGCAGTGGTGAAATACTGCCAAGTCAGGATATGAGTGACTTGGAGAGCCATGTGTGCATGATAGATTTCTCCTACTCTTGGCTTTCTTGGCAGAAAAAGTTACAGGTTTCGGAAATCCTGTTAAGAGTTTCCTGGCCATATATTCAATCGATGCCACACACACTTGCAGCCACAGTATATCAATGAAGGAAGAAGAAATAACTTTTGAGTGAACTGGGTGCAGGTCAGGCAGATGATAAGCAGTATTAATTTCTTATTCAAATGTTATGAGAGAAAAATATACCAGTAACACATATCACTATTTATTGGGTAATTCAAATACTGGGAGGAGCCAAATGAATGAGAAGGTTAGATGTAATGTTACTCTGTTTGACAGTTTGATAATTTGATAGAAGTATATAAAATACAAGGGGTAAATATAGGGTAAAAGCAAGCAGGCTTTTCCCACTGAGACTGGAGCTAGAGGTCATGGGTTAAGAGAGAGAGAGAGACAGAGAGAGAGATCTCATAAGACATAGGAGCAGAACTAAGCTAATCAGCCCCTCAATTCTGCTCTAACATTCCATCATTGCTGACTTATCATCCCTCTCAACCTCATTCTCTTGCCTTCTCCCTGTAAAATTTGATGTCTTACCAAGCAATAACCTATTAACCTCTGCTTTAAACATAACCAATGATTGGCCTCCAGAACCATTTGGGGCAATGAATTACACAGATTCAGAACGAAATTCCTCCTCATCTCCATTCTAAATGGACGCCCTTCTGTTCTGAGTCTGTGCCTCTGGTCCTAGACTACTCCACTATAGGAAACGTCCTCCCCACATCCATTCAATCTAGGCCTTTCAATATTCAATAGTTTTCAAGGAGATTCACCATTCATTCTTCTAAACTCAAGCAAGTATAGGCCCAGAAGCATCAAACACTCCTCAATGTTAACCTTTCCATTCCCAAAATCATTCTCATGAACCCCTTTTGGACCCTTTTCAACACCAACACATCTTTTCTTTGATAAAGGGCCCAAAATTGCCTACAATACTCCAAGTGCAGTCTGACCAATGCCTTATAAAGTTTCAACATTACATCATTGATTTTATATTCTACTCCTCTCGAAATGAACCTTAACATTGCATTTGCCTTCCTTACCACCGACTCAACCTGCAAGTTATAATTTATGAAATTCCCAAGTCTCTTTGCATCTCTGATTTTTTAACTTTCTCCCCCATATAGAAATGTATTCCTTCTACCAAAGTGCATGACCATACATTTCCGAACACTCTATTCTATCTGCCACTTCTTTGCCCATTCTCCTAATCTGTCTGAGTCCTCCTACAGGCTCCCTACTTCCTCAGCACAGCCTATCACACCACCTATCTTCATATCATCCACAAATTTGGCCACAAAGCCATCACTTCCATCATCCAAAGTCATAGATATACTTTTTAACATAAAAAGAAGCAGTCCCTAAACTGATCCCTGTGGAATACCACCAGTCACCAGCAGCCAACCAGAAAAGGCTCCCTTTATTCCTACTCTTTCCCTCCTGCCAGTCAGTCAATCTTCTGTCCATACTAGTAGCTTTCCTAGAATAGCATGTGCTCTTATATTGTGTGCCACCATGTCAAAGGCCTTTTGAAAATCAATGTAAACAACATCGACTGACTCTCCTTTATTTATTTTGCCTGTTATTTCCTGAAAGAATTCCAACAGATTTGTCAAGCGAGCTTTCCTCTTAAGATTTCCCCATGATGACTTTGGTCCATTTTATCAGGTGCTTCTAAGCACCCTTACTATACATACTATTTATTATAAATTACTATAATTTGCACATTGCACGTTCAGATGGAGACGCAATGTAAAGATTTTTACTCCTCATGTATGTGAAGGATGTAAGAAATAAAGTCAATTCAATTCAATATGGTCTAAAAAACCATCTCATAGACATTCTACAAATTCCCTTTCTAGGGATCCAACACCAACCTGATTTTATCAATCTACCTGCATTTTGAAATCCCCCATCACTATCATTATCATCACTCCCATTGTAATTTGTACCCACATCCAGGATACTGTTCAGATGCTTTTGTATAACTCCGATCAGGGTCTTTGTACCCTTACAGTTTCTTAATTCTACCAACAAGGACTCTACATCTTCCAATCCTATGCCACCTCTTTCTAAGGATTTGATTTGATTTTTTACCAGCAGAGCCACACCACTCCCTCTACTTATATGTCTGTCCTTTTGATATAATGTGTACCGTTGGATGTTAAGTTCCCAGCTATGATTTTTTTTAGCCATGACTATGATGTCATACCTGCCAGTCTCTAACTGTGCTACAAGATTAACCTCATTCCATACACTGAGCGCATTCAAATATAATACCTTCTGTCCTGTATTTGTCACCCTTTTCAATCTTGCCTCCATGTTCACTTCAGCCCATCCCACTGACTGTAATTTTGCCCTATCATCTGCCTGTCCTTCCTCACAGTCTCACAACACATTGCCAACTGCCCCATTTGCAGCCCTATCACTCCAGTTCCCAACCCCCTTGCCAAATCAAATTAAGCCCTCCACAACAACTCTAGCAAACCTGACCACAAAGATATTTGTACCCCTTGAATTCAGGTATATCCTGTTCTTTTTGTACAGATCATACCTTCCCCAGAAGAGACCTCAATGATTCAAAAATCTGAAACCCTATGCCCTGTACCAATTCCTCATCCGTGCATTTATCTGCCAAATCATATTATTTTTAAACTCACTGGTGCATAGCACAGGAAGCAATTCAAAGATTACTAACCTTGATGTCCTGCTTGTCAGCTTTCTGTATAGCTAACTATATTCCCTCATCAGGTCTTCATCCTTCTTCCTACCTATGTCATTGTTACCATAGGTACCACAACTTCCAGCTGCTCACCCTCCCCCTTTGGGATTGTGTGGAGCTGATCTGAGCCATCCCAGCCCCTGGCACCCAGGAAGCAGGATACCATTGGGGTGACTCTTTCATGTCCACAGAGTCTCCTGTCTGCTCCTCTAACTATAGAATCCCCTATCACTACTGCACTCCTCCTCTCCTGACAGTCACCCAAGTATCTGCCCTCTGCAACTTAAGGGTGACAACTTCCCTTTAATCATACCTACCACTTCAACATTCTCCTGTATGAGCCAAAGGTCATCAAACTGCAGCTCCAGTTCCTTAGCAGAGTCTCTAAGAAGCTTCAGCTCGATGTACTTTGTGCAGATGTAATTCTTAGGTCAACTGAAGTTTCCTCATCTCTCATGAAGAACATGCAACTAACTCTAGATTTATTCTTACAGCATTAACCATGTATTAATAGACAAAGGAGTATGTTTTTTATGCAGAGAGTGGTGAGTGCATGGAATGGGCTGCCGGCGGTGGTGGTGGAGGCAGGAACAATAGGGTCTTTTAAGAGACTGCTGGATGGCTACATGGAGTTTAGAAAAATAAAGGGCTATGGGTAAAGCCTAGGTAGTTCTAAGGTAGGGATTTGTTTGGCACAGCTTTGTGGGCCGAAGGGCCTGAATCGTGCTGTAGGTTTACTATGTTTCTATGTTTTTTAAATAAAGAGACAAAAAATGTACTTAGAGCTTCTGCCTGTTGAGCCAAAGCCTGACCACTCTAACCCTGGCCCATTCCTACAATGGCCACTCCCACAATAGCTGCTCTGCTTAAACCTCAGTTCTTTTTATTGGCTTAAATAAAATTCACTCCCAACAAGACTTGCTCCCAATCTGCTCAATGGTTACTGGTCTGCTCAGATCCCATTCCCTCACTTGCTGCTTTGAAGTAAGGGTGGAAGGTGAACTATTTAAGGAGAACCCAAGGGGGAACTATTTTACTCAGAGGGTGGTGAGAGTGTGGAATGAGCTGTCAGCAGAAGTGCTGGATGTGGGTTTGATTGCAACATTTAAGAGAAATTTGGATAAATAAATGGATGGGAGGAGTAAGAAGGGTTATGGTCCAGATACGGGTTGTTGGGACTAGACAGATTAATATCTCAGCACAGTCTAGATGGGCTGAATGCTCTGTTTATGTGCTGTACTGTAGTTATGCTGACTAATTTTTCTACTTCAACACAAAATAAGATTGCAACACTGTATCTTTATGATGTTCTTCGCATTCATTGCAAAACATTTTTTCCTTCCTTTTAACCAGCTTGTATTCATAAATTCACAGTTATCCAGCCTAGAATCAAGACTTTCAGCTGAACCTATCTATCTCAGCTAAGATGACTATGTACATAAATCCAATTTGCCTGCATTTGGCCCACATCCATGTACCTGTACAAATGTCTATTAAATGCTGTAACTGTACTTGATTCTTCAACTTTCTCTGCACGTTTGTTCCATAGACATTCCAGAGCTTTGCTCTGTACCCTCAGGTCCCCTTTTCAATCTTTTCTGTTTCAGCTTAATCCCATGCTCCTTAGCTTTGGATATTCCTACTCATAGTCATAGAGAAGTACAGCACAGAAACAGGCCCTCAGGTCCAGCTTGTCCATGCCAACACCATTTAGACTGCCTACTTCCATTGACCTACACCGGGACCATAGCCCTCCAGACACCTACCAAACTTCCTATCCAAACTCCTCTTAAATCTTGAAATCAAGCTTGCATGCACCACCTGTGCTGGCAGCTCATTCCACACTCTCCCAACCCTCTGAGTGAAGAAGTTTCCCCTCATGTTCCTCTTAAACTTCTCACCTTTCACCTTCTTATCCTGAGAAGATATAATCTGAGCTCCAGAATGTGTGGCCCCCAACCATATTTGTTAATGCAAACAACGCATTCCACTGTATGTTTGGATACACACGTGGATAAATGAACTTGAATCCTGAATATTGAAAAAGACTTTATCCACTCTATCCATGCCCCTCATGATTTCATGAACCTCTGAAAGATCATTCCTCCACTCCTTTGCTCCAGGAGAATTGACCCTTGTCTCTCCTTATACTTCTGTAGTCCTGGCAGCATTGCTCTGACTCTTTTCTGTATTCTCTCTAGCTGGATCACATTCTTCTTATCGAGTGGTGAGCAGCATTTAGAGAAGTCTTTTTATTTGATCATATCACCTTTATGGTCATAGTTGAGGAAAATATGCAATACTTCTCACGAATTTATATTCCTTCCTTATTAACCAATGTATCTCTTAATAACCATGGAACCAATGTAGGAGCCTTTAAAGCATTTCCACAGCCTTTTGTGTTGTTTTAGCACAATCCCACGGTTCACTGTGAAATCACCTGCTATTGTGCTTTGGTCATTGGTTGCAGTCTACCATCACTCCAGGACACACACACACGAGTCTGGGTCTGGCTGCATCATGGCCTTATATGGAAACTCTAATAGGCAGGAACTCCAGAGGCTATACAGAGAGTGATGGACACAACCAGTCCTAACAATGCAAGGTGTTTGGATAGAAAATATGCAGCTGTATGGAATCTTCACTGCCTTATTCTTCATTTGATTTAATGGAAGTGAGTAAGTTATGTCACCATCCAGCTCCTAGCTGATTGGCTAATTCCCTCATTACACCACAACTACAGTTCAGATGTAGCAGAGTGGATTGTTCAAAGACATGGACCATTTGTGAAAAGCCTCAGGCAGCTTGAACCATCATTTCAAGTTCCCCTAGACCGGAAAGATCCTTTACAAATCAGGAGACTACAGCTTTGATTTTATTTTGTGCACAATTGTGAGAGATGTGATAAATCTGTTTATTGAATCAAAAATTGAAATTGTAATTTGTTCACAGAAGGTCAATCTGTGATTAGATTAAGCAAGCTGTCAAACATGCCTGACTTTCCTTTTGCGCGGCTGCAATAATTGCTCGGGGCCTTTCTACATCGATCTAACCATAGTCTGAACTGATGCTCCTCTGAGTCCCTGAATCGCTAATTGCTTCAAGCCACAATGGAGGAATGGAGCACAATCATTTGGCAGAGGTCCACTGTACATCAATGCTAGCCCAGCTCTAAGAACAACGTGTTCAGAGTTACCTTTGTTTCACCCATGACATCACACCAGCATGACTGTCTACATAGATTAACAGAGTATTTTGTCTAAAACTCCACACAAAAGACCACTATGGAATGATGGCATAAGGAAAGCAGATTTCAAGCAGACTAGAATATAAAAGCATAGATGTAATTCTGAGGCTTTATAAGGTATTGGACTTGGAGTATTGTAAGCAGTTTTGGGCACCCTATATAGTAAAAGATGTGTTATCATTAGAGAGGGTCCAGAGGTGCTTGATGGGCTGTACTGTACTTGCTGTGGTTTAGAAGTATGAGGGGGAATTTCATTTTCACCTATCGAACATAAAAGACACAGAAAAATTGGATGTGAAGAGGATGTTTCCTATACTGGGGGAGTCAAGGACCAGAGGGCACAGCCTCAGAATACAAGAACTTTCCTTTATAACTGAGATGAGGAACTCCTGTAGCCAGAGGGTGGTGAATCTGTGAAATTCATGCCCAAGGATGACTGTGGAGGCTGAGTCTTTATCACTAATGGAGCCAAAGTTTAAGGGGAGAAGGCAGCAGAATGGGGTTGAAAGGGAAAATAAATCAGAGATGATGAATTAGCAGAGCAGACTCAATGGTCGAATGGCCTAATTATGCTCCTATGTCTTAAGGTCTTATGGTCGAAGACAGAATGGAATTAATACAGCTCCTTCAATTACTTTGTAACTTTAGAGGTGATGATGATATCTGATTACTACTGTGTTATTATCGTCACAGAGTCATACTGTACAGAAACAGGTCTTTGGCTCACTGAGTCCACTCTAATTCCCACTTGCACTAATCCTATTTTATTTTTCCCACATTCTCAGCAGCTACTTAGCCAGATTCTACCACTAAGCTACATACTAGCAACAATGCACAATGAAGCACTATGCTTTCGGGATTTGGAGAAAAAACCCGTGCAGTCACAGGGGTACTTGTAAATTCCTTACAGACAGCAGGTCAGGACAACATCCAAAATGTTGGACCATGCAGCAATACCACAGGCCAATGAGATCGCTGGTGGATTATTTGTTTATAAGACCATAAGATATAGGAGTAGAAGTAGGCCATTTGGCCCATCGAGTCTGCTCTGCCATTTCATCATGGCCGATCCATTTCCCTCTTAGCCCCAATCTCCTGCCTTCTCCCCGTGTCCTTCATGTCTTGACTAATCAAGAATCTATCAACCTCTGCATTAAGTATACCAGATAACTTGGCATTTACAGCAGCCCAGGGTAACAAATTCCACAGATTCACTACTCTCTGGCTAAAGAAATTCCTCCTCATCATTCTAAATGAACGTCCCTCTATTCTGAGGCTGTGCCTTTTGATCTTAGATTCCCCACCATAGGAAACATCCTCTCCACATGCACTCTATCAAGGCCTTTCAACATTTGATAGGTTACAGTGAGATCCCCCCTCATTCTTCTGAATTCCAGTGAGTACAGGCCCAGAGCCATCAAATGCTCCTCATATGATAAACCTTTCAATCTCAGAATCATGCTTGTGAGCTTCCTTTGAACCCTCTCCAATGTGAGCACATCCTCTCTTAGATAAGAGGCCAAAAACTGCTCACAATATTTCAAGTGAGGCCTCAGCAGTGCTTTATAAATCCTCAATGTTACGTCCTTGTTTTTAGCTTCTAATGTTGGTTAGGGACTAATACCAGCCAGGGCACTGGGATACCAACCTTTCTGTTTTTCAAATGATCTTCATATGATTCTTTACCTCTAAAGCAGAGAGGTGTAATAGTTAATATATAGGATCAGTAATCAGGAGAATTAGACCAACAATCCAGAGTTAAAATCTGATCATAAAATTTAAAGTCATTTAATAATCAGCAAGTTAAAAATAAGGAGAGAGATTTGAGACTATAGGTGCTGGAATCTGGAGGAGCAAACAAAATGCTCTTTTTCTTCGGCAGCAGGCGACAGGAGCGTTTGTCAGTGTCAGAGCCCTACAGTTGAAAGAGAGAACAAAAGGAGCAGGTTTGGGCAAGGTTGCTCATTTTGCACTGCGCAGGTGCAGAAGGTATTGGCATCTGAAGTCTAACCTCAGCTGCAAATAAGAGAAGGGTAGGCTCAAGCGGAGCAACCATTGTTTGAGTGACTATTGTTACAGTGGCCATTGTTCGAGTGACAGTTTGAGGATAAAGGGGAAACCTTTTAGGACCGAGATTAGGAAAAACTTCTTCACACAGAGAGTGGTGAATTTGTGGAATTCTCTGCCACAGGAAACAGTTGAGGCTGGTTCATTGGCTAAATTTAAGAGGGAGTTAGATATGGCCCTTGTGGCTACGGGGGTCAGGGGGTATGGAGGGAAGGCTGGGGCGGGGTTCTGAGTTGGATGATCAGCCATGATCATAATAAATAGCGGTGCAAGCTCGAAGGGCCGAATAGCCTACTCCTGCACCTATTTTCTATGTTTCTATGACCATTGCTGGAGTGGCCATTGTTCGAGTGGTCATTGTTGGAGTGACCATTGTTAGAGTGGCCATTGTTGGAGTGGCCATTGTTAGAGTGACCATTGTTAGAGTGGCCACTGTTCGAGTGACTATTGTTAGAGTGGCCATTGTTGAGTGGCTATTGTTAGAGTGACCATTGTTAGAGTGGCCACGGTTCGAGTGACTATTGTTAGAGTGGCCATTGTTGGAGTGGCCATTGTTAGAGTGACCATTGTTAGAGTGGCCACTGTTCGAGTGACTATTGTTAGAGTGGCCATTGTTGGAGTGGCTATTGTTAGAGTGACCATTGTTAGAGAGACCATTGTTAGAGTGTGCCAGAGATAGAGTGTGAAGGGTTTGGCAAGAATAGGTGGAGGCACAGGTGGAGCCTTTTTCTTTTTTGGGATAGAGTTGTCAGGATTGAATGCTCCTCCTATCCGATGTGGGAATTCGGGATACTTGACAATTTCCCTGCTGACTATATCTGCAGGAAGTGTCTGACTGATTGGGTCAAGGAGTTGGAACTGGAGTTGGATGTACTCGTGTTAGCGATCTGGAGCTGCAGCTTGATGACCTTCTGCTTATCAGGGAAAGTGAAGAGGTGATAGACAGGAGCTACAGGGATGTAGTCATCCCGAGGCCACAGGGGTCAGAAAACTGGGTCACTGTCAAGAGAGGGAAGGGAAATGCCCAGATAGTGGAGTGCACACCTGTGGCTGTCCCCCTCAGCAACAAATACCTTGTTCTAGATGCTCTTGAGGGGGATGACCTGACAGGGAGGTGGGGGGTGTTAATCATGACCGGAATATAGGTGATAAGTGGCTAATACACTCAATTTCGTTTCTAAAAGAGCTTATCTAACAAATTTAATATTAAACACACAGCGCATATTTTCCTTGCATGAATATAGCGATAAGTCAATTATCAGGGGAGGACAGGGGAGCTTGAAGTAAGTGTTGAATGAACTTCCAGTAGAAGTGGTGGAGGCAGGTTTGATATTATCTTTTAATGAAAAATTGGATAGGTATATGGACAGGAAAGGAATGGAGTGTTATGGGCTGAGTGCAGGTCGGTGGGACTAGGTGAGAGTAAGAGTTCAGCACGGACTAGAAGGGCAGAGATGGCCCATTTCCGTGCTGTAATTGTTATATGGTTTTTTAAGTCAATAGCATCATAACCTTTTAAGTAACGTTTGGATATTAAACACACAGGACATATTTTCCCCGTATGAACATATAAAATCATTGCAACACACCAATATCGCTGAATCAGTGGGAGCCCTGGGCTTGTTTTCCTGCAACAAGACGGTCCCATCGAGGGGTGATTGGAGACAGAGATACTCAAAGGGGGTTCCTTATGTCCAGTCTATTCCGCAATTTAGTTTTCGTTGCATTCATTGCAGAGATATGTTGGAAATGGAAGCAACGTTTTCAGTGCTTTCGTGGCTATCTCAGGATATTTAACTTTGACTTTGATCCGGAATGCCGGCAGAGATGTTATGTCAAACACACTTTTCAGCCCACCGTCATTTGCAAGCTCGAGGAGTTTATCCTCTTCCCGCTCTGACATGGATGACACGCGGGTAATGAACGCGCGTGCGTTCAAACTCAACAGTGAGCGTAACAGAGAATGAGGAAATATCGTTTGAGGACGATATGAGGACTCATATCATTTCCTCGCGGTCCGGTAGCGCATGCTTTGCGGTGGTTGGGGACCGCTGTCATAGGGGGATCCTATAGTCAGGGGAACGGACAGGAGATTCTGTGAGCCTGACAGAGATACCCGCATGGTGTGTTGCCTCCCAGGTGCCAGGGTACGGGATGTCTCGGATCGGGTCCAGAATATTCCGAAGGGGGAGGGCGAGCAGCCAGTTGTCTTGGTACATGTTGGTACCAATGACGTAGATAGGACAAGGGAGGAGCTCCTGAACAGAGATTTCTGGGAGTTAGGAAGGAAGCTGAGAAGCAGGACCGCCAGGGTAGCAATCTCAGGATTGCTACCTGTGCCATGTGCTAGCGAGGGCAAGAATAGTAGGATCAGGCAGATGAATGAGTGGCTGAGAGACTGGTGCAGGGGGAAGGGCTTCAGATTCTTGGATAATTGGGATCTCTTCTGGGGGAAGTATGACCTGTTCAAAAAGGACAGGTTACACCTGAACCCGAAGGGGACCAATATCCTGGCAGGAAAGTTTAATAGAGCTGTTAGGGAGGGTTTAAACTAATTTGGCAGGAGGATGGGAACTGGAATGACAGAGCGGAGGAAGGGGAAAGCAGAAATAAATCTAAGATAGTGAGCAATAAAGATGTCAGGAAAGACAGGCAGGTGATGGGGCAAATTTGTAGCCATTGGGGTGAGTTGCAGTGAAATCAAAGAGAAAAGTACCAAATACTGGTCTTAAGGTGTTATACTTAAATGCACGCAGCATAAGGAATAAGGTGGATGATCTTGTTGTACAGCCACAGATTGGCAGGTATGATATTGTGGCCATCACTGAGACGTGGCTAAAGGATGCATGTCTCTGGGAGCTGAACGTCCAAGGATACACAGTGTAACGGAAGGATAGGAAGGTAGGCAGAGGGGGAGGCGTGGCTTTATTGGTAAGAAATAATATTAAATCATTAGAAAGAGGTGATATAGGATCGGAAGGTACAGAATCTTTATGGGTTGAGCTAAGAAATCACAGGTGTAAAAGGATCCTAATGGCAGTTATTTATAGGCCTCCAAACAGCTGCAGTGATGTGGACTACAAATTACAACAGGAAATAGAAAAGATTTGTCAGAAGGGCAGTGTTATGATAATTGTGGGGAATTTTAACATGCGAGTGGATTGGGAAAATCAGATCGGCACTGGATCTCAAGAGAGAGAATTTGTAGAATGTCTATGAGATGGCTTTTTAGAACAGCTTGTTGCTGAGCCCACTAGGGGATCAGCTGTACTGGATTGGGTATTGTGTAATGAACCGGAGGTGATTAGAGAGATCGAGGTGAAGGAACCCTTAGGAAGCAGTGATCATAACATGACTGAGTTCACTGTGAAATTAGAAAAAGAGAAGCCGAAATCTGATGTGTCGATATTTCAGTGGAGTAAAGGAACTTATAGTGGCATGAGAGAGGAACTGGCCAAAGTTGACTGGAAAGGGACACTGGAGGGAAAGACGGCAGAGCAGTAATGGCTGGAGTTTATGCGAGAAGTGAGGAAGGTGAAAGACAGGTATATTCCAAAAAAGAAGAAATTTTCAAATGGAGAAAGGATGCATCTGTGGTTGACAAAGAAGTCAAAGCCAAAGTTAAAGCAAAGGAGAGGGCATACAAGGAAGCAAAAATTAGTGGGAAGACAGAGGATTGGGAAGTTTTTAAAAGCTTACAAAAGGAAACTAAGAAGGTCATTAAGAGGGAAAAGATTAACTATGAAAGGAAGCTAGCAAATAATATCAAAGAGGATACTAAAAGCTTTTTCAAGTATATAAAGAGTAAAAGACAGGTGAGGGTAGATATAGGACCAATAGAAAATGATGCTGGAGAAATTGTAATGGGAGATAAGGAGATGGCAGAGGAACTGAATTAGTATTTTGCATCATTCTTCACTGAGGAAGACATCAGCAGTACACCGGACATTCAAGGGTGGCAGGGAAGAGAAGTGTGTGCAGTCACAATTACGACACAGAAAGTACTCCGGAAGCTGATTAGTCTAAAGGTAGATAAATCTCCCGGACCAGATGGAATGCACCCTCGTGTTCTGAAGGAAGTAGCTGTGGAGATTGTGTAGGCATTAGCGATGATCTTTCAAAAGTCGATAGACTCTGGCATGGTTCCGGAGGACTGGAAGATTGCAAATGTCACTCCGCTATTTAAGAAGGAGGCAAGGAAGCAAAAAGGAAATTATAGACCTGTTTGCTTGACATCAGTGGTTGGGAAGTTGTCGGAGTCGATTGTCAAGGATGAGGTTACAGAGTACCTGGAGGCATATGACAAGATAGGCAGAACTCAGCATGGATTCCTTAAAGAAAAATCCTGCCTGACAAACCTATTTCAATATTTTGAGGAAATTACAAGTAGGCTAGACAAGGGAGATGCAGTGGATGTTGTATATTTGGATTTTCAGAAGGCCTTTGACAAGGTGCCATACATGAGGCTACTTAACAAGATAAGAGCCCATGGAATTACGGGAAAGTTACATAAGTGGATAGAGCGTTGGCTGATTGGCAGGAAACAGAGAGTGGGAATAGAGGGATCCTATTCTGGTTGACTACCGGTTACCAGTGGTGTTCCACAGGGGTCCGTGTTGGGGCCGCTTCTTTTTACATTGTACATCAACGATTTGGATTATGGAATAGATGGCTTTGTGGCTAAGTTTGCTGACAATACGAAGATAGGTGGAGGGGCCGGTAGTGCTGAGGAAACAGAGAGTCTGCAGAGAGACTTGGATAGATTGGAAGAATGGGCAAGGAAGTGGCAAATGAAATACAATTTTGGAAAGTGTATGGTTATGCACTCTGGCAGAAGAAATAAGCGGTCAGACTATTATTTAAATGGGGAAAGAATTCAAAGTTCTGAGATGCAATGGGACATGGGAGTCCTCGTACAGGATACCCTTAAGGTTAACCTCCAGGCAGAGTCGGCGGTGAAGAAGGCGAATGCAATGTTGGCATTCATTTCTAGAGGAATAGAGTATAGGAGCAGGGATGTGATGTTGAGGCTCTATAAGGCGCTGGTGAGACCTCACTTGGAGTACTGTGGGCAGTTTTGGTCTCCTTATTTAAGAAAGGATGTGCTGACGTTGGACAGGGTACAGAGAAGATTCACTAGAATGATTCCGGGAATGAGATGGTTAACATATGAGGAACGTTTGTCCGCTCTTGGACTGTATTCCTTGGAGTTTAGAAGAATGAGGGGAGACCTCACAGAAACATTTTGAATGTTGAAAGGCATGGACAGAGTGGATGTGGCAAAGTTGTTTCCCATGATGGGGGAGTCTAATACAAGAGCGCATGACTTAAGGATTGAAGGGTGCCCATTCAGAACAGAAATGCGAAGAAATATTTTGAGTCAGGGGTTGGTGAATCTATGGAATTTGTTGCCACGGGCAGCAGTGGAGGCCAAGTCATTGGGCGTATTTAAGGCAGAGATTGATAGGTATCTGAGTAGCCAGGTCATCAAAGGTTATGGTGAGAAGGCGGGGGAGTGGGACTAAATGGGAGAACGGCTCAGCTCATGATAAAATGGCGGAGCAGACTCAATGGGCTGAATAGCCGACTTCTGCTGCTTTGTCTTATCGTCTCATTGCCTACTCAGGATCATTCAGGAGGCTGAAGATATAGTCAAGACTTTTGAAGAGATGTTTACACCCAGAGTACAGGCTTCAGACAGTAGATGCGAGACCACCAGGAGAGGTAAGGGGATTAGGAAGTTAGTTCAAGGTTCCCTTGTGGTCATTCCCTGCAGCAAAAATATACCCCTTTGGATACTGCTGGGCGGGTGGTGGGTTGTGGGGAATGACCCATCAGGTCAAGACAGCAGCTGCCAGGCTCAATAGGAAAGGATAAAGTCAGGCATGTGAGATTTCTGGGCCTTAGATCAGTATCTTTATGTCCTCTCTAGCCACAGGCAAGGGACCAGAGGACTGGCGAGTGGCTAATGTTATACCTCTATTTATGAAGAGAACAAGGGAAAATCCTGAGAACTGCAGACTGGTGAGTCTCATGTCAGTTGTAGGGAAATTGCTGGAGAAAATTCTTAGGGATAGGATAGAAACATAGAAAACCGACAGCACAGTACAGGCCTTTTGGCCCACAATGCTGTGCTGAGCGTGTACTTACTTTAGAAATTACCTAGGGTTACCTAGAGCCCTCTATTTTTCAAAGTTTGAGAAGTCTCTTAAAAGACCCTATCGTATCCGCCTCCACCACCATTGCCGGCAGCCCATCCCACACACTCACCACTCTCTGCACAAAAAGGTACCCCTGATATTTCCTCTGTACCTACTTACAATCACCTTAAAACTATGCCCCCTCATGCTAGCCATTCAGCCTTGGGAAAAAGCCTCTGACTATCCACATGATCAATGCCTCTCACCATCTTATACACCTCTATCAAGTCACATCTCATCCTCTTCCACTCCAAGGAGAAAAAACTGAGTTCACTCAACCTATTCTCATATGACATGCTCCCCAATCCAGGCAACATCCTTGTAAATCTCCTCTGCACCCTTTCTATGGTTTCCACATCCTTCCTACAATGAGGTGACCAGAACTGAGCACAGTACTCCAACTGGGGTCTGACCAGGATCCTATATAGCTGTAACATAACCTCTCGGCTCCTAAACTCAATCCGATGGTTAATGAAGGCCAATGCACTGTATGCCTTCTTAACCACACAGTCAGCCTATGCAGCAGCTTTGAGAGTCCTATGGACTCAGACCACAAGATCCCTCTGATGCTCCACACTGCCAAGAGTCTTACCATTAATACTATATTCTGCCATCATATTTTGCCTACCAAAATGAACCACTTCACACTTATCTGGGTTGAACTCCATCTGACACTTCTCTGCCCAGTTTTGCATCCTATCAGTGTCCCACTGTAACCTCTGACAGCCCTCCTCACTATCCACAATACCTCCAACCTTTGTGTCATCAGCAAATTTACTAACCCATCCCTCCACGTCCTCATCCAGATCATTTATAAAATCACAAAGAGAAAGGGCCTCAGAACAGATCCCTGAGGCATAGCACTGGTCATCGACCTCCACGCACAATATGACCCGTCTACACCGCTCTTTGCCTTCTGTTGGCAAACCAATTCTGGATCCGTAAAGCAAGGTCTTCTTGGATCCCATGCCTCCTTACTTTCTCAATAAGCCCTGCATGAGGTACCTTTTCAAATGCCTTGCTGAAATCCAGATACACTGCATCTACGGTTCTACCTTCATCAATGTGTTTAGTCACTTCCTCAAAAAATTCAATCAAGCTCATAAGGCATGACCTGCCTTTGACAAAACCATGCTGACTATTCCTAATCATATTATGCATCTCCAAATGTTCATAAATCCTGCCTCTCATGATCTTTTCCATCAACTTTACCAACCACTGAAGTAAGACCAGAACCTCTCCCGTACCCATTGATGATGCAAAGGTCATTGCCAGAGACTCAACAATCTCCTCACTCGCCTCCCACAGTAGCCTGGGGTACATCTTGTCCGGTCCCAGTGACTATCCAACTTGACGCATTCCAAGTGCTCCAGCACATCCTCTTTCTTAATACCTACATGCTCAAGCTTTTCAATCCACTGTAAGTCATCCCTACAATCACCAAGATCCTTTTCCGTAGTGAATGCTGAAGCAAAGTATTCATTAAGTACCTCTGCCATCTCCTCCGGTTCCATACATACTTCTCCACTGACACACGACTGGTCCCATTCTCTCATGTCTTATCCTCTTGCTCTTCACATACTTGTAGAATGCCTTGGGGTTTTCCTTAATCTTGCTCACCAAGGCCTTCTCATGGCCCCTTCTGGCTCTCCTAATTTCATTCTTAAGCTCCCATCTGCTAGCCTTATAATCTTCTAGATGTCTATCATTAACTAGTCTTTTGAACCTTTCGTAAGGTTTTCTTTTCTTCTTGACTAGATTTTCAACAGCCTTTGTAAACCTTGGTTCCTGTACCCTACCATCCTTTCCCTATCTCATTGGAATGTACCTATGCAGAACACCATGCAAATATCCCTTCGACATTTGCCAAATTTCTGCCTTATATTTCGCTGAGAACATCTGTTCTCAATTTATGCTTCCAAGTTCCTGCCTGATAACTTCATATTTCCCCTCACTCCAATTGAACACTTTCCTAACTTGTCTGTTCCTATCCCTCTCCAATGCTTTGGTAAAGGAGATAGAATTATGATCACTGTCTCCAAAATGCTCTCACATTGAGAGACCTGACACCTGACCAGGTTCATTTCCCAATACCAAATCAAGTACAGTCTCTCCTCTTATAGGCTTACCTACATATTGTGTCAGGAAACCTTCCTGAACACACCTAACAAACTCCATCCCATCTGAACCCCTTGCTCTAGGGAGATGCCAATCAATATTTGGGAAATTAAAATCTCCCACCACGACAAACCTGTTATTATTACACTTTTCCAGAATCTCCCTATCTGCTCTTCAATGTCCCTGTTACTATTGGGTGGTCTATAAAAAACACCCAGTCCCAGTAGAGTTATTGACCCCTTCCTGCTCCTAACTTCCACCCGCAGAGACTCAGTAGGCAATCCCTCCATGACTTGTTCCTTTTCTGCAGCAGTGCCACGCCCCCACCTCTTTTACCTCTCTTCCTGTCCTTTCTGAAACATTTAAAGCCTGGCACTCTAAGTAACCATTCCTGCCCCTGAGACATCCAAGTCTCTGCAATGGCCACAACATCATAGCTCCAAGTACTGATCCACGATCTAAGCTCATCCACTTTGTTCATGATACTTCTTGCATTAAGGTAGACACATTTCAAACTGTCAGTCTGAGCACATCCCTTCTCTATCACCTGCCTATCCTTCCTCTCGCACTGAGAGCATTTGGAAACCCATGGCTTAATTAGGGAGAGCCAGCATGGCTACGTGCATGGCAGGCCATGCCCTGCCAACTTTATTGGGTTCTTTGACAAAGTAATAAGGGAAATTGATGAGGGTAGGGCAGTGGATGCTGTCTACATGGATTTTGGTAAGGCGTTTGACAAAGTCCCTCATGAAAGTCTAATCCAGAAGATTAAGATGCATGGGATCCATGGTGAATTGACTGTTTAGGTTCACATCTGGCTTGCACATAGAAGACAAAGGGTAGTGATTGAAGGACTTATTCGGCTGGATGACTGTAATTAATGGAGCTCCGCAGGGATCTGTGCTGGGACCTCTGTTATTTGTGTTGTATATAAATGATCTGGATGAAAATGTAGATGAGAGGGTTAGTAAATTTGTGGATGATATCAAGATTGATGGAGTTGTGGATAGTGTAGAAGACTGGCAAACAACAAAGCATGATATAGATCAGTTGCAGATATGGGTTGAGAAGTGGCAGATGCAGTTTAACCCAAATAACTGTGAGATGCTGCAACCCAGTAGGGAAAATGCAAGGAGACAGTACACTGATAAGGACAAGGTCTTAACAGTGTTGCTGAGCAGAGAGATCTTGAGATCCAAGTTCATAGCTCGTTGAAAGTCAATAAGGTAGTTGACACATGTCGAAAAGGTAGTTAAGATGGCTCATGGAATGCTTGCTTTTATTAGTCAACGCACTGAGTTCAAAAGTCATGAGATTATGTTGCAATTTTATAAAACCCACATCTGGACTATTGCGTGCACTATAGGAAGGATGCTAAGCTTGGCGTGGGATCTTCGAGGCTTGGGTTCGTAGAGCTTGGCTTGGGATATTCGAGGCTTGGGTTCCTGGAGCTTGGCTTGGGATCTTCGAGGCTTGGGTTTGTGGAGCTTGGCTTGGGATCTTCGAGGCTTGGGTTCTTGGAGCTTGGCTTGGGATCTTCGAGACTTGAGTTACTGGAGCTTGGCTTGGGATCTTTGAGACTTGGGTTCCTGGAGCTTGCCTTGGGACCGTCAAGGCTTGGGTTCCTGGAGCTTGGCTTGGGATCTTCGAGACTTGGGTTCCTGGAGCTTGGCCTTGGGATCTTCGAGGCTTGGGTTCCTGGAGCTTGGCCTGGGATCTTCGAGGCTTGGGTTCCTGGAGCTTGGCTTGGGATATTCGAGGCTTGGGTTTGTGGAGCATGGCTTGGGATCTTCGAGGCTTGGGTTCTTGGAGCTTGGCTTGGGATCTTCGAGGCTTGAGTTCCTGGAGCTTGGCTTGGGATCTTTGAGACTTGGGTTCCTGGAGCTTGGCTTGGGACCGTCAAGGCTTGGGTTCCTGAAGCTTAGCTTGGGATCTTCGAGGCTTGGGTTCCTGGAGCTTGGCTTGGGATCTTTGAGGCTTGGGTTCTTCCAGGCTTGGGTTCCTGGAGCTTGGCTTGGGATCTTCAAGGTTTGGGTTCCTGGAGCTTGGCTTGGGATCTTCGATGCTTGGGTTCCTGGAACTTGGCTTGGGATCCTGGAGCTTGGCTTGGGATCTTCGAGGCTTGGGTTCGTGGAGCTTTGCTTGGGATCTTCGAGGCTTGGGTTCCTGGAGCTTGCCTTGGGATCTTCGAGACTTGGGTTCCTGGAGCTTGGATTGGGATCTTTCTGGCTTGGGTTCCTGGAGCATGGCTTGGGACCGTCAAGGCTTGGGTTCCTGGAGCTTGGCTTGGGATTTCCGAGGCTTGGGTTCCTGGAGCTTGGCTTGGAATCTTTGAAGCTTGGGTTCCTGGAGCTTGGCTTGGGTTCTTTGAGGCTTGGGTTCTTCCAGGCTTGGGTTCCTGGAGCTTGGCTTGGGATCTTCGAGGCTTGGGTTCCTGGAGCTTGGCTTGGGATCTTCGAGGCTTGGGTTCCTGGAGCTTGGCTTGGGATCTTCGAGGCTTGGGTTCCTGGAGCTTGGCTTGGGATCCTGGAGCTTGGCTTGGAATCTTCGAGGCTTGGGTTCCTGGAGCTTGGCTTGGGATCTTCAAGGTTTGGGTTCCTGGAGCTTGGCTTGGGATCTTCGACGCTTGGGATCCTGGAACTTGGCTTGGGATCCTGGAGCTTGGCTTGGGATCTTCGAGGCTTGCGTTCCTGGAGCTTGGCTTGTGATCTTTGAGGCTTGGGTTCTTCCAGGCTTGGGTTCCTGGAGCTTGGCTTGGGATCTTCAAGGTTTGGGTTCCTGGAGCTTGCCTTGGGATCTTCGAGACTTGGGTTCCTGGAGCTTGGCTTGGGATCTTTCAGGCTTGGGTTCCTGAAGGATGGCTTGGGACCGTCAAGGCTTGGGTTCCTGGAGCTTGGCTTGGAATCTTCGAAGCTTGGGATCCTGGAGCTTGGCTTGGGTTCTTTGAGGCTTGAGTTCTTCCATGCTTGGGTTCCTGGAGCTTGGCTTGGGATCTTCGAGGCTTGGGTTCCTGGAGCTTGGCCTGGGTTCTTCGAGGCTTCGGTTCCTGGAGCTTGCTTGGGATCCTGGAGCTTGGCTTGGGATCTTCGAGGCTTGCGTTCCTGGAGCTTGGCTTGTGATCTTTGAGACTTGGGTTCCTGGAGCTTGGTTTGGGACCGTCAAGGCTTGGGTTACTGGAGCTTGGCTTGGGATCTTCGAGACTTGGGTTCCGGAGCTTGGCTTGGGATCTTCGACGCTTGGGTTCCTGGAGCTTGGCTTGGAATCTTTGAAGCTTTTGTGCTTTGAGGCTTTGGCTCCTGGAGCTTGGCTTGGGTCCTTCGAGGCTTGAGTCCCTGGAGCTTGGCTTGGGATCTTCGAGGCTTGGGTTCCTGGAGCTAGGCTTGGGATCTTCGAAGCTTGCGTTCCTGGAGCTAGGCTGGGGATCTTCGAGGCTTGGGTTCCTGGAGCTTGGCTTGGGATCTTCGAGGCTTGGGTTCCTGGGGCTAGGCTTGGGATCCTGGAGCTTGGCTTGGGATCTTCGAGGCTTGCGTTCCTGGAGCTTAGCTTGGGATCTTCCAGGCTTGGGTTCCTGGAGCTTGGCTTGCGATCTTCGAGGCTTGGGTTCCTGGAGTTTGGCCTGGAATCTTCGAGGCTTGGGTTCCTGGAGCTTCGCTTGGGATCTTCGAGGCTTGGGTTCCTGGAGCTTGGCTTGGGATCTTCGAGGCTTGGGTTCCTGGAGCTTGGCTTGGGATCTTCAAGGTTTGGGTTCATGGAGCTTGGCTTGGCATCTTCCAGGCTTGGTTTCCTGGAGCTTGGCTTGGGATCTTCGAGGCTTGGGATCCTGGAGCTTTTCTTGGGATCTTCGAGGCTTGGGTTCGTGGAGCTTGGCTTGGGATCTTTGAGGCTTGGGTTCCTGGAGCTTGCCTTGGGATCTTCGAGAGTTGGGTTCCTGGAGCTTGGCTTGGGATCTTTCAGGCTTGTGTTCCTGGAGCTTGGCTTGGGACCATCAAGGTTTGGGTTCCTGGAGTTTGACTTGGGATCTTCGAGGCTTAGGTTGCTGCCGCTTGGCTTGGGATCTTCGAGGCTTGCGTTCCTGGAGCTTAGCTTGGGATCTTCGAGGCTTGGGTTCGTGGAGCTTGGCTTGGAATCTTTGAGGCTTGGGTTTTTGGAGCTTAGCTTGGGATCTTCGAGGCTTGGGTTCCTGGAGCTTGGCTTGGGATCTTCGAGGCTTGGGTTCCTGGAGTTTGGCGTGGGATCTTCGAGGCTTGGGTTCGTGGAGTTTGGCTTGGGATATTCGAGGCTTGGGTTCCTGGAGCTTGGCTTGGGATCTTTGAGGCTTGGGTTTGTGGAGCTTAGCTTGGGATCTTCGAGGCTTGGGTTCCTGGAGCTTGGCGTGGGATCTTCGAGGCTTGGGTTCGTGGAACTTGGCTTGGGATATTCGAGGCTTGGGTTCCTGGAGCTTGGCTTGGGATCTTCGAGGCTTGGGTTTGTGGAGCTTGGCTTGGGATCTTCGAGGCTTGGGTTCTTGGTGCTTGTCTTGGGATCTTCGAGACTTGAATTCCTGGAGCTTGGCTTGGGATCTTTGAGACTTGGGTTCCTGGAGCTTGGCTTGGGACCGTCAAGGCTTGGGTTCCTGGAGCTTGGCTTGGGATCTTGGAGACTTGGGTTCCTGGAGCTTGGCTTGGGATCTTCGACGCTTGGGTTCCTGGAGCTTGGCTTGGAATCTTTGAAGCTTGGGTGCTTTGAGGCTTTGACTGCTGGAGCTTGGCTTGGGACCTTCGAGGCTAGATTTCCTGGAGCTTGGCTTGGGATCTTCGAGGCTTGGGTTCCTGGAGCTTGGCTTGCGATCTTCGAGGCTTGGGTTCCTGGAGCTTGCCCTGGAATCTTCGAGGCTTTGGTTCCTGGAGCTTGGCTTGAGATCTTCGAGGCTTGGGTTCCTGGAACTTGGATTGGGATCTTCGAGGCTTGGGTTCCTGGAGCTTGGCTTGGGATCTTCAAGGTTTGGGTTCATGGAGCTTGGCTTGGCATCTTACAGGCTTGGGTTCCTGGAGCTTGGCTTGGGATCTTCGAGGCTTGGGTTCGTGGAGCTTGGCTTGGGATCTTTGAGGCTTGGGGTCCTGGAGCTTGCCTTGCGATCTTCGAGAGTTGGGTTCCTGGAGCTTGCCTTGGGATCTTTCAGGCTTAGGTTCCTGGAGATTGGCTTGGGACCGTCAAGGCTTGGGTTCCTGGAGCCCGGCTTGGGATCTTCGAGGCTTGGGTTCCTGCAGCTTGGCTTGGGATCTTCGAAGCTTGGGTTCCTGGAGCCTGGCTTGGGATCTTTGAGGCTTGGGTTCTTCCAGACTTGGGTTCCTGGAGCTTAGCTTGGGATCTTCAAGATTTGGGTTCCTGGAGCTTGGCTTGGGATCTTCGAGGCTTGGGTTCCTGGAGCTTGGCTTGGGATCTTTGAGGCTTGGGTTCTTCCAGGCTTGGGTTCCTGGAGCTTGCCTTTGGATCTTCGAGAGTTGGGTTCCTGGAGCTTGGCTTGGGATCTTTCAGGCTTGGGTTCCTGGAGCTTGGCTTGGGACCGTCAAGGTTTGGGTTCCTGGAGCTTGACTTGGGATCTTCGAGGCTTGGGTTCCTGCAGCTTGGCTTGGGATCGTCGAAGCTTGGGTTCCTGGAGCTTGGCTTGGGATCTTTGAGCCTTGGGTTCTTCCAGGCTTGGGTTCCTGGAGCTTAGCTTGGGATCTTCAAGTTTTGGGTTCCTGGAGCTTGGCTTGGGATCTTCGAGGCTTGGATTCCTGGAGCTTGGCTTGGGAACACCGAGGCTTGGGTTCCTGGAGCTTGGCTTGGGAACTTCGAGGCTTGGGTTCCTGGAGCTTGGCTTGGGATCTTCGATGCTTGGGTTCCTCGAGCTTGCATTGGGATCTTCGAAGCTTGGGTTCCTGGAGCATTGCTTGGGATATTCGAGGCTCGGGTTCCCGGAGCTTGGCTTGGGAACTTCGATGCTTGGGTTCCTGGAGCTTGGCTTGGGAACTTCGAGGCTTGGGTTCCTGGAGTTTGGCTTGGGATCCTGGAGATTGGCTTGGGATTTTCGAGGCTTGCGTTCCTGGAGCTTAGCTTGGGATCTTCGAGACTTGGGTTCCTGGAGCTTGGCTTGGGATCTTCGAGGCTTGGGTTCCTGGAGCTTGGCCTGGGATCTTCGAGGCTTGGGTTCCTGGAGCTTGGCTTGGGATCTTCGACGCTTGGGTTCCTGGAGCTTGGCTTGGAATCTTTGAAGCTTGGGTGCTTTGAGGCTTTGGCTGCTGGAGCTTGGCTTGGGACCTTCGAGGCTAGATTTCCTGGAGCTTGGCTTGGGATCTTCGAGGCTTGGGTTCCTGGAGCTTGGCTTGCGATCTTCGAGGCTTGGGTTCCTGGAGCTTGGCCTGGAATCTTCGAGGCTTTGGTTCCTGGAGCTTGGCTTGAGATCTTCGAGGCTTGGGTTCCTGGAACTTGGCTTGGGATCTTCGAGGCTTGGGTTCATGGAGCTTGGCTTGGCATCTTCCAGGCTTGGGTTCCTGGAGCTTGGCTTGGGATCTTTGAGGCTTGGGTTCGTGGAGCTTGGCTTGGGATCTTTGAGGCTTGGGGTCCTGGAGCTTGCCTTGGGATCTTCGAGAGTTGGGTTCCTGGAACTTGCCTTGGGATCTTTCAGGCTTGGGTTCCTGGAGCTTGGTTTGGGACCGTCAAGGCTTGGGTTCCTGGAGCCTGGCTTGGGATCTTCGAGTCTTGGGTTCCTGCAGCTTGGCTTGGGATCTTCGAAGCTTGGGTTCCTGGAGCTTGGCTTGGGATCTTTGAGGCTTGGGTTCTTCCAGGCTTGGGTTCCTGGAGCTTAGCTTGGGATCTTCAAGATTTGGGTTCCTGGAGCTTGGCTTGGGATCTTCGAGGTTTGGGTTCCTGGAGCTTGGCTTGGGATCTTTGAGGCTTGTGTTCTTCCAGGCTTGGGTTCCTGGAGCTTGCCTTGGGATCTTCGAGAGTTGGGTTCCTGGAGCTTGGCTTGGGATCTTTCAGGCTTGGTTTCCTGGAGCTTGGCTTGGGACCATCAAGGTTTGGGTTCCTGGAGCTTGACTTGGGATCTTCGAGGCTTGGGTTCCTGCAGCTTGGTTTGGGATCTTCGAAGCTTGGGTTCCTGGAGCTTGGCTTGGGATCTTTGAGGCTTGGGTTCTTCCAGGCTTGGGTTCCTGGAGCTTGCCTTGGGATCTTCGAGAGTTGGGTTCCTGGAGCTTGGCTTGGGATCTTTCAGGCTTGGGTTCCTAGAGCTTGGCTTGGGACCGTCAAGGTTTGGGTTCCTGGAGCTTGACTTGGGATCTTCGAGGCTTGGGTTCCTGCAGCTTGGCTTGGGATCTTCGAAGCTTGGGTTCCTGGAGCTTGGCTTGGGATCTTTGAGCCTTGGGTTCTTCCAGGCTTGGGTTCCTGGAGCTTAGCTTGGGATCTTCAAGTTTTGGGTTCCTGGAGCTTGGCTTGGGATCTTCGAGGCTTGGATTCCTGGAGCTTGGCTTGGGAACACCGAGGCTTGGGTTCCTGGAGCTTGGCTTGGGATCTTCGAGGCTTGGGTTCCTGGAGCTTGGCTTGGGATCTTCAATGCTTGGGTTCCTCGAGCTTGCATTGGGATCTTCGAGGCTTGGGTTCCTGGAGCTTTGCTTGGGATATTCGAGGCTTGGGTTCCTGGAGCTTGGCTTGGGATCTTCGAGGCTTGGGTTCCTGGAGCTTGGCTTGGGATCCTGGAGCTTGGCTTGGAATCTTCGAGTCTTGGGTTCCTGGAGCTTGGCTTGGGATCTTCAAGGTTTGGGTTCCTGGAGCTTGGCTTGGGATCTTCGACGCTTGGGATCCTGGAACTTGGCTTGGGATCCTGGAGCTTGGCTTGGGATCTTCGAGGCTTGCGTTCCTGGAGCTTGGCTTGTGATCTTTGAGGCTTGGGTTCTTCCAGGCTTGGGTTCCTGGAGCTTGGCTTGGGATCTTCAAGGTTTGGGTTCCTGGAGCTTGCCTTGGGATCTTCGAGACTTGGGTTCCTGGAGCTTGACTTGGGATCTTTCAGGCTTGGGTTCCTGAAGGATGGCTTGGGACCGTCAAGGCTTGGGTTCCTGGAGCTTGGCTTGGAATCTTCGAAGCTTGGGATCCTGGAGCTTGGCTTGGGTTCTTTGAGGCTTGGGTTCTTCCATGCTTGGGTTCCTGGAGCTTGGCTTGGGATCTTCGAGGCTTGGGTTCCTGGAGCTTGGCCTGGGTTCTTCGAGGCTTGGGTTCCTGGAGCTTGCTTGGGATCCTGGAGCTTGGCTTGGGATCTTCGAGGCTTGCGTTCCTGGAGCTTGGTTTGGGACCGTCAAGGCTTGGGTTACTGGAGCTTGGCTTGGGATCTTCGAGGCTTGGGTTCCTGGAGCTTGGCTTGGGATCTTCGAGGCTTGGGTTCCTGGAGCTTGGCTTGGGATCCTGGAGCTTGGCTTGCGATCTTCGAGGCTTGGGTTCCTGGAGCTTGGCTTGGGATCTTTGAGGCTTGGGTTCTTCCAGGCTTGGGTTCCTGGAGCTTGGCTTGGGATCTTCAAGGTTTGGGTTCCTGGAGCTTGGCTTGGGATCTTCGACGCTTGGGATCCTGGAACTTGGCTTGGGATCCTGGAGCTTGGCTTGGGATCTTCGAGGCTTGCGTTCCTGGAGCTTGGCTTGTGATCTTTGAGGCTTGGGTTCTTCCAGGCTTGGGTTCCTGGAGCTTGGCTTGGGATCTTCAAGGTTTGGGTTCCTGGAGCTTGCCTTGGGATCTTCGAGACTTGGGTTCCTGGAGCTTGGCTTGGGATCTTTCAGGCTTGGGTTCCTGAAGGATGGCTTGGGACCGTCAAGGCTTGGGTTCCTGGAGCTTGGCTTGGAATCTTCGAAGCTTGGGATCCTGGAGCTTGGCTTGGGTTCTTTGAGGCTTGGGTTCTTCCATGCTTGGGTTCCTGGAGCTTGGCTTGGGATCTTCGAGGCTTGGGTTCCTGGAGCTTGGCCTGGGTTCTTCGAGGCTTGGGTTCCTGGAGCTTGCTTGGGATCCTGGAGCTTGGCTTGGGATCTTCGAGGCTTGCGTTCCTGGAGCTTGGCTTGTGATCTTTGAGACTTGGGTTCCTGGAGCTTGGTTTGGGACCGTCAAGGCTTGGGTTACTGGAGCTTGGCTTGGGATCTTCGAGACTTGGGTTCCGGAGCTTGGCTTGGGATCTTCGACGCTTGGGTTCCTGGAGCTTGGCTTGGAATCTTTGAAGCTTTTGTGCTTTGAGGCTTTGGCTCCTGGAGCTTGGCTTGGGTCCTTCGAGGCTTGAGTCCCTGGAGCTTGGCTTGGGATCTTCGAGGCTTGGGTTCCTGGAGCTAGGCTTGGGATCTTCGAAGCTTGCGTTCCTGGAGCTAGGCTGGGGATCTTCGAGGCTTGGGTTCCTGGAGCTTGGCTTGGGATCTTCGAGGCTTGGGTTCCTGGGGCTAGGCTTGGGATCCTGGAGCTTGGCTTGGGATCTTCGAGGCTTGCGTTCCTGGAGCTTAGCTTGGGATCTTCCAGGCTTGGGTTCCTGGAGCTTGGCTTGCGATCTTCGAGGCTTGGGATCCTGGAGTTTGGCCTGGAATCTTCGAGGCTTGGGTTCCTGGAGCTTCGCTTGGGATCTTCGAGGCTTGGGTTCCTGGAGCTTGGCTTGGGATCTTCGAGGCTTGGGTTCCTGGAGCTTGGCTTGGGATCTTCAAGGTTTGGGTTCATGGAGCTTGGCTTGGCATCTTCCAGGCTTGGTTTCCTGGAGCTTGGCTTGGGATATTCGAGGCTTGGGATCCTGGAGCTTTGCTTGGGATCTTCGAGGCTTGGGTTCGTGGAGCTTGGCTTGGGATCTTTGAGGCTTGGGTTCCTGGAGCTTGCCTTGGGATCTTCGAGAGTTGGGTTCCTGGAGCTTGGCTTGGGATCTTTCAGGCTTGTGTTCCTGGAGCTTGGCTTGGGACCATCAAGGTTTGGGTTCCTGGAGTTTGACTTGGGATCTTCGAGGCTTAGGTTGCTGCCGCTTGGCTTGGGATCTTCGAGGCTTGCGTTCCTGGAGCTTAGCTTGGGATCTTCGAGGCTTGGGTTCGTGGAGCTTGGCTTGGAATCTTTGAGGCTTGGGTTTTTGGAGCTTAGCTTGGGATCTTCGAGGCTTGGGTTCCTGGAGCTTGGCTTGGGATCTTCGAGGCTTGGGTTCCTGGAGTTTGGCGTGGGATCTTCGAGGCTTGGGTTCGTGGAGCTTGGCTTGGGATATTCGAGGCTTGGGTTCCTGGAGCTTGGCTTGGGATCTTTGAGGCTTGGGTTTGTGGAGCTTAGCTTGGGATCTTCGAGGCTTGGGTTCCTGGAGCTTGGCGTGGGATCTTCGAGGCTTGGGTTCGTGGAACTTGGCTTGGGATATTCGAGGCTTGGGTTCCTGGAGCTTGGCTTGGGATCTTCGAGGCTTGGGTTTGTGGAGCTTGGCTTGGGATCTTCGAGGCTTGGGTTCTTGGTGCTTGTCTTGGGATCTTCGAGACTTGAATTCCTGGAGCTTGGCTTGGGATCTTTGAGACTTGGGTTCCTGGAGCTTGTCTTGGGACCGTCAAGGCTTGGGTTCCTGGAGCTTGGCTTGGGATCTTCGAAGCTTGGGTTCCTGGAGCTTGGCTTGGGATCTTTGAGGCTTGGGTTCTTCCAGGCTTGGGTTCCTGGAGCTTAGCTTGGGATCTTCAAGATTTGGGTTCCTGGAGCTTGGCTTGGGATCTTCGAGGTTTGGGTTCCTGGAGCTTGGCTTGGGATCTTTGAGGCTTGTGTTCTTCCAGGCTTGGGTTCCTGGAGCTTGCCTTGGGATCTTCGAGAGTTGGGTTCCTGGAGCTTGGCTTGGGATCTTTCAGGCTTGGTTTCCTGGAGCTTGGCTTGGGACCATCAAGGTTTGGGTTCCTGGAGCTTGACTTGGGATCTTCGAGGCTTGGGTTCCTGCAGCTTGGTTTGGGATCTTCGAAGCTTGGGTTCCTGGAGCTTGGCTTGGGATCTTTGAGGCTTGGGTTCTTCCAGGCTTGGGTTCCTGGAGCTTGCCTTGGGATCTTCGAGAGTTGGGTTCCTGGAGCTTGGCTTGGGATCTTTCAGGCTTGGGTTCCTAGAGCTTGGCTTGGGACCGTCAAGGTTTGGGTTCCTGGAGCTTGACTTGGGATCTTCGAGGCTTGGGTTCCTGCAGCTTGGCTTGGGATCTTCGAAGCTTGGGTTCCTGGAGCTTGGCTTGGGATCTTTGAGCCTTGGGTTCTTCCAGGCTTGGGTTCCTGGAGCTTAGCTTGGGATCTTCAAGTTTTGGGTTCCTGGAGCTTGGCTTGGGATCTTCGAGGCTTGGATTCCTGGAGCTTGGCTTGGGAACACCGAGGCTTGGGTTCCTGGAGCTTGGCTTGGGATCTTCGAGGCTTGGGTTCCTGGAGCTTGGCTTGGGATCTTCAATGCTTGGGTTCCTCGAGCTTGCATTGGGATCTTCGAGGCTTGGGTTCCTGGAGCTTTGCTTGGGATATTCGAGGCTTGGGTTCCTGGAGCTTGGCTTGGGATCTTCGAGGCTTGGGTTCCTGGAGCTTGGCTTGGGATCCTGGAGCTTGGCTTGGAATCTTCGAGTCTTGGGTTCCTGGAGCTTGGCTTGGGATCTTCAAGGTTTGGGTTCCTGGAGCTTGGCTTGGGATCTTCGACGCTTGGGATCCTGGAACTTGGCTTGGGATCCTGGAGCTTGGCTTGGGATCTTCGAGGCTTGCGTTCCTGGAGCTTGGCTTGTGATCTTTGAGGCTTGGGTTCTTCCAGGCTTGGGTTCCTGGAGCTTGGCTTGGGATCTTCAAGGTTTGGGTTCCTGGAGCTTGCCTTGGGATCTTCGAGACTTGGGTTCCTGGAGCTTGACTTGGGATCTTTCAGGCTTGGGTTCCTGAAGGATGGCTTGGGACCGTCAAGGCTTGGGTTCCTGGAGCTTGGCTTGGAATCTTCGAAGCTTGGGATCCTGGAGCTTGGCTTGGGTTCTTTGAGGCTTGGGTTCTTCCATGCTTGGGTTCCTGGAGCTTGGCTTGGGATCTTCGAGGCTTGGGTTCCTGGAGCTTGGCCTGGGTTCTTCGAGGCTTGGGTTCCTGGAGCTTGCTTGGGATCCTGGAGCTTGGCTTGGGATCTTCGAGGCTTGCGTTCCTGGTGCTTGGCTTGGGATCTTTGAGACTTGGGTTCCTGGAGCTTGGTTTGGGACCGTCAAGGCTTGGGTTACTGGAGCTTGGCTTGGGATCTTCGAGGTTTGGGTTCCTGGAGCTTGGCTTGGGATCTTCGACGCTTGGGATCCTGGAACTTGGCTTGGGATCCTGGAGCTTGGCTTGGGATCTTCGAGGCTTGCGTTCCTGGAGCTTGGCTTGTGATCTTTGAGGCTTGGGTTCTTCCAGGCTTGGGTTCCTGGAGCTTGGCTTGGGATCTTCAAGGTTTGGGTTCCTGGAGCTTGCCTTGGGATCTTCGAGACTTGGGTTCCTGGAGCTTGGCTTGGGATCTTTCAGGCTTGGG
This sequence comes from Mobula birostris, assembly GCF_030028105.1. NCBI lineage: Eukaryota > Metazoa > Chordata > Chondrichthyes > Myliobatiformes > Myliobatidae > Mobula > Mobula birostris. The sequence continues at coordinate 81,033,938 of NC_092378.1, forward strand.
TTCCTGAAGGATGGCTTGGGACCGTCAAGGCTTGGGTTCCTGGAGCTTGGCTTGGAATCTTCGAAGCTTGGGATCCTGGAGCTTGGCTTGGGTTCTTTGAGGCTTGGGTTCTTCCATGCTTGGGTTCCTGGAGCTTGGCTTGGGATCTTCGAGGCTTGGGTTCCTGGAGCTTGGCCTGGGTTCTTCGAGGCTTGGGTTCCTGGAGCTTGCTTGGGATCCTGGAGCTTGGCTTGGGATCTTCGAGGCTTGCGTTCCTGGAGCTTGGCTTGTGATCTTTGAGACTTGGGTTCCTGGAGCTTGGTTTGGGACCGTCAAGGCTTGGGTTACTGGAGCTTGGCTTGGGATCTTCGAGACTTGGGTTCCGGAGCTTGGCTTGGGATCTTCGACGCTTGGGTTCCTGGAGCTTGGCTTGGAATCTTTGAAGCTTTTGTGCTTTGAGGCTTTGGCTCCTGGAGCTTGGCTTGGGTCCTTCGAGGCTTGAGTCCCTGGAGCTTGGCTTGGGATCTTCGAGGCTTGGGTTCCTGGAGCTAGGCTTGGGATCTTCGAAGCTTGCGTTCCTGGAGCTAGGCTGGGGATCTTCGAGGCTTGGGTTCCTGGAGCTTGGCTTGGGATCTTCGAGGCTTGGGTTCCTGGGGCTAGGCTTGGGATCCTGGAGCTTGGCTTGGGATCTTCGAGGCTTGCGTTCCTGGAGCTTAGCTTGGGATCTTCCAGGCTTGGGTTCCTGGAGCTTGGCTTGCGATCTTCGAGGCTTGGGATCCTGGAGTTTGGCCTGGAATCTTCGAGGCTTGGGTTCCTGGAGCTTCGCTTGGGATCTTCGAGGCTTGGGTTCCTGGAGCTTGGCTTGGGATCTTCGAGGCTTGGGTTCCTGGAGCTTGGCTTGGGATCTTCAAGGTTTGGGTTCATGGAGCTTGGCTTGGCATCTTCCAGGCTTGGTTTCCTGGAGCTTGGCTTGGGATATTCGAGGCTTGGGATCCTGGAGCTTTGCTTGGGATCTTCGAGGCTTGGGTTCGTGGAGCTTGGCTTGGGATCTTTGAGGCTTGGGTTCCTGGAGCTTGCCTTGGGATCTTCGAGAGTTGGGTTCCTGGAGCTTGGCTTGGGATCTTTCAGGCTTGTGTTCCTGGAGCTTGGCTTGGGACCATCAAGGTTTGGGTTCCTGGAGTTTGACTTGGGATCTTCGAGGCTTAGGTTGCTGCCGCTTGGCTTGGGATCTTCGAGGCTTGCGTTCCTGGAGCTTAGCTTGGGATCTTCGAGGCTTGGGTTCGTGGAGCTTGGCTTGGAATCTTTGAGGCTTGGGTTTTTGGAGCTTAGCTTGGGATCTTCGAGGCTTGGGTTCCTGGAGCTTGGCTTGGGATCTTCGAGGCTTGGGTTCCTGGAGTTTGGCGTGGGATCTTCGAGGCTTGGGTTCGTGGAGCTTGGCTTGGGATATTCGAGGCTTGGGTTCCTGGAGCTTGGCTTGGGATCTTTGAGGCTTGGGTTTGTGGAGCTTAGCTTGGGATCTTCGAGGCTTGGGTTCCTGGAGCTTGGCGTGGGATCTTCGAGGCTTGGGTTCGTGGAACTTGGCTTGGGATATTCGAGGCTTGGGTTCCTGGAGCTTGGCTTGGGATCTTCGAGGCTTGTGTTTGTGGAGCTTGGCTTGGGATCTTCGAGGCTTGGGTTCTTGGTGCTTGTCTTGGGATCTTCGAGACTTGAATTCCTGGAGCTTGGCTTGGGATCTTTGAGACTTGGGTTCCTGGAGCTTGTCTTGGGACCGTCAAGGCTTGGGTTCCTGGAGCTTGGCTTGGGATCTTCGAAGCTTGGGTTCCTGGAGCTTGGCTTGGGATCTTTGAGGCTTGGGTTCTTCCAGGCTTGGGTTCCTGGAGCTTAGCTTGGGATCTTCAAGATTTGGGTTCCTGGAGCTTGGCTTGGGATCTTCGAGGTTTGGGTTCCTGGAGCTTGGCTTGGGATCTTTGAGGCTTGTGTTCTTCCAGGCTTGGGTTCCTGGAGCTTGCCTTGGGATCTTCGAGAGTTGGGTTCCTGGAGCTTGGCTTGGGATCTTTCAGGCTTGGTTTCCTGGAGCTTGGCTTGGGACCATCAAGGTTTGGGTTCCTGGAGCTTGACTTGGGATCTTCGAGGCTTGGGTTCCTGCAGCTTGGTTTGGGATCTTCGAAGCTTGGGTTCCTGGAGCTTGGCTTGGGATCTTTGAGGCTTGGGTTCTTCCAGGCTTGGGTTCCTGGAGCTTGCCTTGGGATCTTCGAGAGTTGGGTTCCTGGAGCTTGGCTTGGGATCTTTCAGGCTTGGGTTCCTAGAGCTTGGCTTGGGACCGTCAAGGTTTGGGTTCCTGGAGCTTGACTTGGGATCTTCGAGGCTTGGGTTCCTGCAGCTTGGCTTGGGATCTTCGAAGCTTGGGTTCCTGGAGCTTGGCTTGGGATCTTTGAGCCTTGGGTTCTTCCAGGCTTGGGTTCCTGGAGCTTAGCTTGGGATCTTCAAGTTTTGGGTTCCTGGAGCTTGGCTTGGGATCTTCGAGGCTTGGATTCCTGGAGCTTGGCTTGGGAACACCGAGGCTTGGGTTCCTGGAGCTTGGCTTGGGATCTTCGAGGCTTGCGTTCCTGGAGCTTGGCTTGTGATCTTTGAGGCTTGGGTTCTTCCAGGCTTGGGTTCCTGGAGCTTGGCTTGGGATCTTCAAGGTTTGGGTTCCTGGAGCTTGCCTTGGGATCTTCGAGACTTGCGTTCCTGGAGCTTGGCTTGGGATCTTTCAGGCTTGGGTTCCTGAAGGATGGCTTGGGACCGTCAAGGCTTGGGTTCCTGGAGCTTGGCTTGGAATCTTCGAAGCTTGGGATCCTGGAGCTTGGCTTGGGTTCTTTGAGGCTTGGGTTCTTCCATGCTTGGGTTCCTGGAGCTTGGCTTGGGATCTTCGAGGCTTGGGTTCCTGGAGCTTGGCCTGGGTTCTTCGAGGCTTGGGTTCCTGGAGCTTGCTTGGGATCCTGGAGCTTGGCTTGGGATCTTCGAGGCTTGCGCTCCTGGAGCTTGGCTTGTGATCTTTGAGACTTGGGTTCCTGGAGCTTGGTTTGGGACCGTCAAGGCTTGGGTTACTGGAGCTTGGCTTGGGATCTTCGAGACTTGGGTTCCGGAGCTTGGCTTGGGATCTTCGACGCTTGGGTTCCTGGAGCTTGGCTTGGAATCTTTGAAGCTTTTGTGCTTTGAGGCTTTGGCTCCTGGAGCTTGGCTTGGGTCCTTCGAGGCTTGAGTCCCTGGAGCTTGGCTTGGGATCTTCGAGGCTTGGGTTCCTGGAGCTAGGCTTGGGATCTTCGAAGCTTGCGTTCCTGGAGCTAGGCTGGGGATCTTCGAGGCTTGGGTTCCTGGAGCTTGGCTTGGGATCTTCGAGGCTTGGGTTCCTGGGGCTAGGCTTGGGATCCTGGAGCTTTTCTTGGGATCTTCGAGGCTTGCGTTCCTGGAGCTTAGCTTGGGATCTTCCAGGCTTGGGTTCCTGGAGCTTGGCTTGCGATCTTCGAGGCTTGGGATCCTGGAGTTTGGCCTGGAATCTTCGAGGCTTGGGTTCCTGGAGCTTCGCTTGGGATCTTCGAGGCTTGGGTTCCTGGAGCTTGGCTTGGGATCTTCGAGGCTTGGGTTCCTGGAGCTTGGCTTGGGATCTTCAAGGTTTGGGTTCATGGAGCTTGGCTTGGCATCTTCCAGGCTTGGTTTCCTGGAGCTTGGCTTGGGATATTCGAGGCTTGGGATCCTGGAGCTTTGCTTGGGATCTTCGAGGCTTGGGTTCGTGGAGCTTGGCTTGGGATCTTTGAGGCTTGGGTTCCTGGAGCTTGCCTTGGGATCTTCGAGAGTTGGGTTCCTGGAGCTTGGCTTGGGATCTTTCAGGCTTGTGTTCCTGGAGCTTGGCTTGGGACCATCAAGGTTTGGGTTCCTGGAGTTTGACTTGGGATCTTCGAGGCTTAGGTTGCTGCCGCTTGGCTTGGGATCTTCGAGGCTTGCGTTCCTGGAGCTTAGCTTGGGATCTTCGAGGCTTGGGTTCGTGGAGCTTGGCTTGGAATCTTTGAGGCTTGGGTTTTTGGAGCTTAGCTTGGGATCTTCGAGGCTTGGGTTCCTGGAGCTTGGCTTGGGATCTTCGAGGCTTGGGTTCCTGGAGTTTGGCGTGGGATCTTCGAGGCTTGGGTTCGTGGAGCTTGGCTTGGGATATTCGAGGCTTGGGTTCCTGGAGCTTGGCTTGGGATCTTTGAGGCTTGGGTTTGTGGAGCTTAGCTTGGGATCTTCGAGGCTTGGGTTCCTGGAGCTTGGCGTGGGATCTTCGAGGCTTGGGTTCGTGGAACTTGGCTTGGGATATTCGAGGCTTGGGTTCCTGGAGCTTGGCTTGGGATCTTCGAGGCTTGGGTTTGTGGAGCTTGGCTTGGGATCTTCGAGGCTTGGGTTCTTGGTGCTTGTCTTGGGATCTTCGAGACTTGAATTCCTGGAGCTTGGCTTGGGATCTTTGAGACTTGGGTTCCTGGAGCTTGTCTTGGGACCGTCAAGGCTTGGGTTCCTGGAGCTTGGCTTGGGATCTTGGAGACTTGGGTTCCTGGATCTTGGCTTGGGATCTTCGACGCTTGGGTTCCTGGAGCTTGGCTTGGAATCTTTGAAGCTTGGGTGCTTTGAGGCTTTGACTGCTGGAGCTTGGCTTTTGACCTTCGAGGCTAGATTTCCTGGAGCTTGGCTTGGGATCTTCGAGGCTTGGGTTCCTGGAGCTTGGCTTGCGATCTTCGAGGCTTGGGTTCCTGGAGCTTGGCCTGGAATCTTCGAGGCTTTGGTTCCTGGAGCTTGGCTTGAGATCTTCGAGGCTTGGGTTCCTGGAACTTGGATTGGGATCTTCGAGGCTTGGGTTCCTGGAGCTTGGCTTGGGATCTTCAAGGTTTGGGTTCATGGAGCTTGGCTTGGCATCTTACAGGCTTGGGTTCCTGGAGCTTGGCTTGGGATCTTCGAGGCTTGGGTTCGTGGAGCTTGGCTTGGGATCTTTGAGGCTTGGGGTCCTGGAGCTTGCCTTGCGATCTTCGAGAGTTGGGTTCCTGGAGCTTGCTTTGGGATCTTTCAGGCTTAGGTTCCTGGAGATTGGCTTGGGACCGTCAAGGCTTGGGTTCCTGGAGCCCGGCTTGGGATCTTCGAGGCTTGGGTTCCTGCAGCTTGGCTTGGGATCTTCGAAGCTTGGGTTCCTGGAGCCTGGTTTGGGATCTTTGAGGCTTGGGTTCTTCCAGACTTGGGTTCCTGGAGCTTAGCTTGTGATCTTCAAGATTTGGGTTCCTGGAGCTTGGCTTGGGATCTTCGAGGCTTGGGTTCCTGGAGCTTGGCTTGGGATCTTTGAGGCTTGGGTTCTTCCAGGCTTGGGTTCCTGGAGCTTGCCTTGGGATCTTCGAGAGTTGGGTTCCTGGAGCTTGGCTTGGGATCTTTCAGGCTTGGGTTCCTGGAGCTTGGCTTGGGACCGTCAAGGTTTGGGTTCCTGGAGCTTGACTTGGGATCTTCGAGGCTTGGGTTCCTGCAGCTTGGCTTGGGATCGTCGAAGCTTGGGTTCCTGGAGCTTGGCTTGGGATCTTTGAGCCTTGGGTTCTTCCAGGCTTGGGTTCCTGGAGCTTAGCTTGGGATCTTCAAGTTTTGGGTTCCTGGAGCTTGGCTTGGGATCTTCGAGGCTTGGATTCCTGGAGCTTGGCTTGGGAACACCGAGGCTTGGGTTCCTGGAGCTTGGCTTGGGATCTTCGAGGCTTGGGTTCCTGGAGCTTGGCTTGGGATCTTCGATGCTTGGGTTCCTCGAGCTTGCATTGGGATCTTCGAAGCTTGGGTTCCTGGAGCATTGCTTGGGATATTCGAGGCTCGGGTTCCCGGAGCTTGGCTTGGGAACTTCGATGCTTGGGTTCCTGGAGCTTGGCTTGGGAACTTCGAGGCTTGGGTTCCTGGAGTTTGGCTTGGGATCCTGGAGATTGGCTTGGGATTTTCGAGGCTTGCGTTCCTGGAGCTTAGCTTGGGATCTTCGAGACTTGGGTTCCTGGAGCTTGGCTTGGGATCTTCGAGGCTTGGGTTCCTGGAGCTTGGCTTGGGATCTTTGAGGCTTGGGTTTGTGGAGCTTAGCTTGGGATCTTCGAGGCTTGGGTTCCTGGAGCTTGGCGTGGGATCTTCGAGGCTTGGGTTCGTGGAACTTGGCTTGGGATATTCGAGGCTTGGGTTCCTGGAGCTTGGCTTGGGATCTTCGAGGCTTGGGTTTGTGGAGCTTGGCTTGGGATCTTCGAGGCTTGGGTTCTTGGTGCTTGTCTTGGGATCTTCGAGACTTGAATTCCTGGAGCTTGGCTTGGGATCTTTGAGACTTGGGTTCCTGGAGCTTGTCTTGGGACCGTCAAGGCTTGGGTTCCTGGAGCTTGGCTTGGGATCTTGGAGACTTGGGTTCCTGGATCTTGGCTTGGGATCTTCGACGCTTGGGTTCCTGGAGCTTGGCTTGGAATCTTTGAAGCTTGGGTGCTTTGAGGCTTTGACTGCTGGAGCTTGGCTTTTGACCTTCGAGGCTAGATTTCCTGGAGCTTGGCTTGGGATCTTCGAGGCTTGGGTTCCTGGAGCTTGGCTTGCGATCTTCGAGGCTTGGGTTCCTGGAGCTTGGCCTGGAATCTTCGAGGCTTTGGTTCCTGGAGCTTGGCTTGAGATCTTCGAGGCTTGGGTTCCTGGAACTTGGATTGGGATCTTCGAGGCTTGGGTTCCTGGAGCTTGGCTTGGGATCTTCAAGGTTTGGGTTCATGGAGCTTGGCTTGGCATCTTACAGGCTTGGGTTCCTGGAGCTTGGCTTGGGATCTTCGAGGCTTGGGTTCGTGGAGCTTGGCTTGGGATCTTTGAGGCTTGGGGTCCTGGAGCTTGCCTTGCGATCTTCGAGAGTTGGGTTCCTGGAGCTTGCTTTGGGATCTTTCAGGCTTAGGTTCCTGGAGATTGGCTTGGGACCGTCAAGGCTTGGGTTCCTGGAGCCCGGCTTGGGATCTTCGAGGCTTGGGTTCCTGCAGCTTGGCTTGGGATCTTCGAAGCTTGGGTTCCTGGAGCCTGGTTTGGGATCTTTGAGGCTTGGGTTCTTCCAGACTTGGGTTCCTGGAGCTTAGCTTGGGATCTTCAAGATTTGGGTTCCTGGAGCTTGGCTTGGGATCTTCGAGGCTTGGGTTCCTGGAGCTTGGCTTGGGATCTTTGAGGCTTGGGTTCTTCCAGGCTTGGGTTCCTGGAGCTTGCCTTGGGATCTTCGAGAGTTGGGTTCCTGGAGCTTGGCTTGGGATCTTTCAGGCTTGGGTTCCTGGAGCTTGGCTTGGGACCGTCAAGGTTTGGGTTCCTGGAGCTTGACTTGGGATCTTCGAGGCTTGGGTTCCTGCAGCTTGGCTTGGGATCGTCGAAGCTTGGGTTCCTGGAGCTTGGCTTGGGATCTTTGAGCCTTGGGTTCTTCCAGGCTTGGGTTCCTGGAGCTTAGCTTGGGATCTTCAAGTTTTGGGTTCCTGGAGCTTGGCTTGGGATCTTCGAGGCTTGGATTCCTGGAGCTTGGCTTGGGAACACCGAGGCTTGGGTTCCTGGAGCTTGGCTTGGGATCTTCGAGGCTTGGGTTCCTGGAGCTTGGCTTGGGATCTTCGATGCTTGGGTTCCTCGAGCTTGCATTGGGATCTTCGAAGCTTGGGTTCCTGGAGCATTGCTTGGGATATTCGAGGCTCGGGTTCCCGGAGCTTGGCTTGGGAACTTCGATGCTTGGGTTCCTGGAGCTTGGCTTGGGAACTTCGAGGCTTGGGTTCCTGGAGTTTGGCTTGGGATCCTGGAGATTGGCTTGGGATTTTCGAGGCTTGCGTTCCTGGAGCTTAGCTTGGGATCTTCGAGACTTGGGTTCCTGGAGCTTGGCTTGGGATCTTCGAGGCTTGGGTTCCTGGAGCTTGGCCTGGGATCTTCGAGGCTTGGGTTCCTGGAGCTTGGCTTGGGATCTTCGACGCTTGGGTTCCTGGAGCTTGGCTTGGAGTCTTTGAAGCTTGGGTGCTTTGAGGCTTTGGCTGCTGGAGCTTGGCTTGGGACCTTCGAGGCTAGATTTCCTGGAGCTTGGCTTGGGATCTTCGAGGCTTGGGTTCCTGGAGCTTGGCTTGCGATCTTCGAGGCTTGGGTTCCTGGAGCTTGGCCTGGAATCTTCGAGGCTTTGGTTCCTGGAGCTTGGCTTGAGATCTTCGAGGCTTGGGTTCCTGGAACTTGGCTTGGGATCTTCGAGGCTTGGGTTCCTGGAGCTTGGCTTGGGATCTTCTAGGTTTGGGTTCATGGAGCTTGGCTTGGCATCTTCCAGGCTTGGGTTCCTGGAGCTTGGCTTGGGATCTTTGAGGCTTGGGTTCGTGGAGCTTGGCTTGGGATCTTTGAGGCTTGGGGTCCTGGAGCTTGCCTTGGGATCTTCGAGAGTTGGGTTCCTGGAACTTGCCTTGGGATCTTTCAGGCTTGGGTTCCTGGAGCTTGGTTTGGGACCGTCAAGGCTTGGGTTCCTGGAGCTTAGCTTGGGATCTTCAAGATTTGGGTTCCTGGAGCTTGGCTTGGGATCTTCGAGGTTTGGGTTCCTGGAGCTTGGCTTGGGATCTTTGAGGCTTGTGTTCTTCCAGGCTTGGGTTCCTGGAGCTTGCCTTGGGATCTTCGAGAGTTGGGTTCCTGGAGCTTGGCTTGGGATCTTTCAGGCTTGGGTTCCTAGAGCTTGGCTTGGGACCGTCAAGGTTTGGGTTCCTGGAGCTTGACTTGGGATCTTCGAGGCTTGGGTTCCTGCAGCTTGGCTTGGGATCTTCGAAGCTTGGGTTCCTGGAGCTTGGCTTGGGATCTTTGAGCCTTGGGTTCTTCCAGGCTTGGGTTCCTGGAGCTTAGCTTGGGATCTTCAAGTTTTGGGTTCCTGGAGCTTGGCTTGGGATCTTCGAGGCTTGGATTCCTGGAGCTTGGCTTGGGAACACCGAGGCTTGGGTTCCTGGAGCTTGGCTTGGGATCTTCGAGGCTTGGGTTCCTGGAGCTTGGCTTGGGATCTTCAATGCTTGGGTTCCTCGAGCTTGCATTGGGATCTTCGAGGCTTGGGATCGTGGAGCTTGGCTTGGGAACTTCGAGGCTTGGGTTCCTGGAGCTTGGCTTGGGATCTTTGATGCTTGGGTTTGTGGAGCTTAGCTTGGGATCTTCGAGGCTTGGGTTCCTGGAGCTTGGCTTGGGATCTTCGAGACTTGGGTTCCTGGCTCTTGGCGTGGGATATTCGAGGCTTGTGTTCCTGGAGCTTGGCTTGGGATCTTCGAGGCTTGGGTTTGTGGAGCTTGGCTTGGGATCTTCGAGGCTTGAGTTCTTGGAGCTTGGCTTGGGATCTTCGAGACATGAGTTCCTGGAGCTTGGCTTGGGATCTTTGAGACTTGGGTTCCTGGAGCTTGGCTTGGGATCTTCGAGGCTTGGGTTCCTGGAGCTTGGCCTGGGATCTTCGAGGCTTGGGTTCCTGGAGCTTGGCTTGTGATCTTTGAGCCTTGGGTTCTTCCAGGCTTGGGTTCCTGGAGCTTGGCTTGGGATCTTCAAGGTTTGGGTTCCTGGAGCTTGGCTTGGGATCCTGGAGCTTGGCTTGGGATCTTCGAGGCTTGGGTTCGTGGAGCTTTGCTTGGGATGTTCGAGGCTTGGGTTCCTGGAGCTTGCCTTGGGATCTTCGAGACTTGGGTTCCTGGAGCTTGGATTGGGATATTTCAGGCTTGGTTTCTTCCAGGCTTGGGTTCCTGGAGCTTGGCTTGGGATCTTCGAGGCTTGGGTTCCTGGAGCTTGGCTTGGGATCTTCGAGGCTTGGGTTCCTGGAGTTTGGCCTGGGATCTTCGAGGCTTAAGTTCCTGGAGCTTGGCTTGGGATCTTCGAGGCTTGGGTTCCTGGAGCTTGGCTTGGGATCCTGGAGCTTGGCTTGGGATCTTCGAGGCTTGCGTTCCTGGAGCTTGGCTTGGGATCTTTGAGGCTTGGGTTCTTCCAGGCTCGGGTTCCTGGAGCTTGGCTTGGGATCTTCGACGCTTGGGATCCTGGAACTTGGCTTGGGATCCTGGAGCTTGGCTTGGGATCTTCGAGGCCTGGGTTCGTGGAGCTTTGCTTGGGATCTTCGTGGCTTGGGTTCCCGGAGCATGGCTTGGGACCGTCCAGGCTTGGGTTCCTGGAGCTTGGCTTGGGATTTTGGAGGCTTGGGTTCCTGGAGCTTGGCTTGGAATCTTCGAAGCTTGGGATCCTGGAGCTTGGCTTGGGTTCTTTGAGGCTTGGGTTCTTCCATGCTTGGGTTCCTGGAGCTTGGCTTGGGATCTTCGAGGCTTGGGTTCCTGGAGCTTGGCTTGGGATCTTCGAGGCTTGGGTTCCTGGAGGTTGGCTTGGGATCTTCGAGGCTTGGGTTCCTGGAGCTTGGTTTGGGATCCTGGAGCTTGGCTTGGGATCTTCGAGGCTTGCGTTCCAGGAGCTTAGCTTGGAATCTTCGAGGCTTGGGTTCCTGGAGCTTGGCTTGGGATCTTCGAGGCTTGGGTTCCTGGAGCTTGGCCTGGGATCTTCGAGGCTTGGGTTCCTGGAGCTTGGCTTGGGATCTTCGAGGCTTGGGTTCCTGGATCGTGGCTTGGGATCTTCGAGGCTTGGGTTCCTGGAGCCTGGCTTGAGATCATCGAGGCTTGGGATCCAGGAGCTTGGCTTGGGATCTTCGAGGCTTGGGTTCGTGGAGCTTGGCTTGGGATCTTCGAGGCTTGGGTTCCTGGAGCTTGGCTTGGGATCTTTGAGGCTTGGGTTTGTGGAGCTTAGCTTGGGATCTTCGAGGCTTGGGTTCCTGGAGCTTGGCTTGGGATCTTCGATGCTTGGGTTCCTGGAGCTTGGCGTGGGATTTTCGAGGCTTGTGTTCGTAGAGCTTGGCTTGGGATATTCGAGGCTTGGGTTCCTCGAGCTTGGCTTGGGATCTTCGAGGCTTGGGTTTGTGGAGCTTGGCTTGGGATCTTCGAGGCTTGGGTTCTTGGAGCTTGGCTTGGGATCTTCGAGACTTGAGTTCCTCGAGCTCGGCTTGGGATCTTTGAGACTTGGGTTCCTGGAGCTTGCCTTGGGACCGTCAAGGCTTGGGTTCCTGGAGCTTGGCTTGGGATCTTCGAGACTTGGGTTCCTGGAGCTTGGCTTGGGATCTTCGAGGCTTGGGTTCCTGGAGCTTGGCTTGGGATATTCGAGGCTTGGGTTTGTGGAGCTTGGCTTGGGATCTTCGAGGCTTGGGTTCTTGGAGCTAGGCTTGGGATCTTCGAGGCTTGAGTTCCTGGAGCTTGGCTTGGGATCTTTGAGTCTTGGGTTCCTGGAGCTTGGCTTGGGACCGTCAAGGCTTGGGTTCCTGGAGCTTGGCTTGGGATATTCGAGGCTTGGGTTTGTGGAGCTTGACTTGGGACCGTCAAGGCTTGGGTTCCTGGAGCTCAGCTTGGGATCTTCGAGGCTTGGGTTCCTGGAGCGTGGCTTGGGATCTTTGAGGCTTGGGTTCTTCTGGTCTTGGGTTCCTGGAGCTTGGCTTGGGATCTTCAAGGTTTGGGTTCCTGGAGCTTGGCTTGGGATCTTCGACGCTTGGGTTCCCGGAACTTGGCTTCGGATCCTGGAGCTTGGCTTGGGATCTTCGAGGCTTGTGTTCGTGGAGCTTCGCTTGGGATCTTCGAGGCTTGGGCTCCTGGAGCTTGCCTTGGGATCTTCGATACTTGGGTTCCTGGAGCTTGGCTTGGGATGTTTCAGGCTTGGGTTCCTGGAGCTTGTCTTGGGACGGTCAAGGCTTGGGTTCCTGGAGCTTGGCTTGGGATTTTAGAGGCTTGGGTTCTTCCAGGCTTGGGTTCCTGGAGCTTGGCTTCTGATCTTCGAGGCTTGGGTTCCTGGAGCTTGTCTTGGGATCTTCGAGGCTTGGGTTCCTGGAGCTTGGCCTGGGATCTTCGAGGCTTGGGTTCCTGGAGCTTGGCTTGGGATCTTCGTAGCTTGGGTTCCTGTAGCTTGGCTTGGGATCCTGGAGCTTGGCTTGGGATCTTCCAGGCTTGCGTTCCTGGAGCTTAGCTTGGGATCTTCGAGGCTTGGGTTCCTGGAGCTTGGCTTGGGATCTTCGAGGCTTGGGTTCCTGGAGCTTGGCCTGGGATCTTCGAGGCTTGGGTTCCTGGAGCTTGGCTTGGGATCTTCGAGGCTTGGGTTGCTGGATCTTGGCTTGGGATCTTCGAGGCTTCGGTTCCTGGAGCCTGGCTTGAGATAATCGAGGCTTGGGATCCAGGAGCTTGGCTTGGGATCTTCGAGGCTTGGGTTCGTGGAGCTTGGCTTGGGATCTTCGAGGCTTGACTTCCTGGAGCTTGGCTTGGGATCTTTGAGGCTTGGGTTTGTGGAGCTTAGCTCGGGATCTTCGAGGCTTGGGTTCCTGGAGCTTGGCTTGTGATCTTCGAGGCTTGGGTTCCTGGATCTTGGCGTGGGATCTTCGAGGCTTGGGTTCGTAGACCTTGGCTTGGGATATTCGAGGCTTGTCTTCCTGGAGCTTGGCTTGGGATCTTCGAGGCCTGGGTTTGTGGAGCTTGGCTTGGGATCTTCGAGGCTTGGGTTCTTGGAGCTTGGCTTGGGATCTTCGAGACTTGAGTTCCTGGAGCTTGGCTTGGGATCTTTGAGACTTGGGTTCCTGGAGCTTGGCTTGGGATCTTCGAGGCTTGGGTTCCTGGAGTTTGGCCTGGGATCTTCGAGGCTTGGGTTCCTGGAGCTTGGCTTGGGATATTCGAGGCTTGGGTTTGTGGAGCTTGGCTTGGGATCTTCGAGGCTTGCGTTCTTGGAGCTTGGCTTGGGATCTTCGAGGTTTGAGTTCCTGGAGCTTGGCTTGGGATCTTTGAGACTTGGGTTCCTGGAGCTTCGCATGGGACCGTCAAGGCTTGGGTTCCTGGAGCTTAGCTTGGGATCTTCGAGGCTTGGGTTCCTGTAGCTTGGCTTGTGATCTTTGAGGCTTGGGTTCTTTCAGGCTTGGGTTCCTGGAGCTTGGCTTGGGATCTTTCAGGCTTGGTTTCCTGGAGCATGGCTTGGGACAGTCAAGGCTTGGGTTCCTGGAGCTTGGCCTGGGATCTTCGAGGCTTGGGTTCCGGGAGCTTGGCTTGGGATCTTCGTTGCTTGGGTTCCTGGAGCTTGGCTTGGGATCTTCGAGGCTTGGGTTCCTGGATCCTGGCTTGGGATCTTCGAGGCTTGGGATCGTGGAGCTTGGCTTGGGAACTTCGAGGCTTGGGTTCCTGGAGCTTGGCTTGGGATCTTTGATGCTTGGGTTTGTGGAGCTTAGCTTGGGATCTTCGAGGCTTGGGTTCCTGGAGCTTGGCTTGGGATCTTCGAGGCTTGGGTTCCTGGCTCTTGGCGTGGGATATTCGAGGCTTGTGTTCCTGGAGCTTGGCTTGGGATCTTCGAGGCTTGGGTTTGTGGAGCTTGGCTTGGGATCTTCGAGGCTTGAGTTCTTGGAGCTTGGCTTGGGATCTTCGAGACATGAGTTCCTGGAGCTTGGCTTGGGATCTTTGAGACTTGGGTTCCTGGAGCTTGGCTTGGGATCTTCGAGGCTTGGGTTCCTGGAGCTTGGCCTGGGATCTTCGAGGCTTGGGTTCCTGGAGCTTGGCTTGTGATCTTTGAGCCTTGGGTTCTTCCAGGCTTGGGTTCCTGGAGCTTGGCTTGGGATCTTCAAGGTTTGGGTTCCTGGAGCTTGGCTTGGGGTCCTGGAGCTTGGCTTGGGATCTTCGAGACTTGGTTTCCTGGAGCTTGGATTGGGATATTTCAGGCTTGGTTTCTTCCAGGCTTGGGTTCCTGGAGCTTGGCTTGGGATCTTCGAGGCTTGGGTTCCTGGAGCTTGGCTTGGGATCTTCGAGGCTTGGGTTCCTGGAGTTTGGCCTGGGATCTTCGAGGCTTAAGTTCCTGGAGCTTGGCTTGGGATCTTCGAGGCTTGGGTTCCTGGAGCTTGGCTTGGGATCCTGGAGCTTGGCTTGGGATCTTCGAGGCTTGCGTTCCTGGAGCTTGGCTTGGGATCTTTGAGGCTTGGGTTCTTCCAGGCTCGGGTTCCTGGAGCTTGGCTTGGGATCTGCGACGCTTGGGATCCTGGAACTTGGCTTGGGATCCTGGAGCTTGGCTTGGGATCTTCGAGGCCTGGGTTCGTGGAGCTTTGCTTGGGATCTTCGTGGCTTGGGTTCCTGGAGCATGGCTTGGGACCGTCAAGGCTTGGGTTCCTGGAGCTTGGCTTGGGATTTTGGAGGCTTGGGTTCCTGGAGCTTGGCTTGGAATCTTCGAAGCTTGGGATCCTGGAGCTTGGCTTGGGTTCTTTGAGGCTTGGGTTCTTCCATGCTTGGGTTCCTGGAGCTTGGCTTGGGATCTTCGAGGCTTGGGTTCCTGGAGCTTGGCTTGGCATCTTCGAGGCTTGGGTTCCTGGAGGTTGGCTTGGGATCTTCGAGGCTTGGGTTCCTGGAGCTTGGTTTGGGATCCTGGAGCTTGGCTTGGGATCTTCGAGGCTTGCGTTCCAGGAGCTTAGCTTGGAATCTTCGAGGCTTGGGTTCCTGGAGCTTGGCTTGGGATCTTCGAGGCTTGGGTTCCTGGAGCTTGGCCTGGGATCTTCGAGGCTTGGGTTCCTGGAGCTTGGCTTGGGATCTTCGAGGCTTGGGTTCCTGGATCGTGGCTTGGGATCTTCGAGGCTTGGGTTCCTGGAGCCTGGCTTGAGATCATCGAGGCTTGGGATCCAGGAGCTTGGCTTGGGATCTTCGAGGCTTGGGTTCGTGGAGCTTGGCTTGGGATCTTCGAGGCTTGGGTTCCTGGAGCTTGGCTTGGGATCTTTGAGGCTTGGGTTTGTGGAGCTTAGCTTGGGATCTTCGAGGCTTGGGTTCCTGGAGCTTGGCTTGGGATCTTCGATGCTTGGGTTCCTGGAGCTTGGCGTGGGATCTTCGAGGCTTGTGTTCGTAGAGCTTGGCTTGGGATATTCGAGGCTTGGGTTCCTGGAGCTTGGCTTGGGATCTTCGAGGCTTGTGTTTGTGGAGCTTGGCTTGGGATCTTCGAGGCTTGGGTTCTTGGAGCTTGGCTTGGGATCTTCGAGTCTTGAGTTCCTCGAGATCGGCTTGGGATCTTTGAGACTTGGGTTCCTGGAGCTTGCCTTGGGACCGTCAAGGCTTGGGTTCCTGGAGCTTGGCTTGGGATCTTCGAGACTTGGGTTCCTGGAGCTTGGCTTGGGATCTTCGAGGCTTGGGTTCCTGGAGCTTGGCTTGGGATATTCGAGGCTTGGGTTTGTGGAGCTTGGCTTGGGATCTTCGAGGCTTGGGTTCTTGGAGCTAGGCTTGGGATCTTCGAGGCTTGAGTTCCTGGAGCTTGGCTTGGGATCTTTGAGTCTTGGGTTCCTGGAGCTTGGCTTGGGACTGTCAAGGCTTGGGTTCCTGGAGCTTGGCTTGGGATCTTCGTTGCTTGGGTTGCTGGAGCTTGGCTTGGGATCTTCGAGGCTTGGGTTCCTGGATCTTGGCTTGGGATCTTCGAGGCTTGGGTTCCTGGAGCATGGCTTGAGATCATCGAGGCTTGGGATCCAGTAGCTTGGCTTGGGATCTTCGATGCTTGGGATCGTGGAGCTTGGCTTGGGATCTTCGAGGCTTGGGTTCCTGGAGCTTGGCTTGGGATCTTTGATGCTTGGGTTTGTGGAGCTTAGCTTGGGATCTTCGAGGCTTGGGTTCCTGGAGCTTGGCTTGGGATCTTCGAGGCTTGGGTTCCTGGCTCTTGGCGTGGGATATTCGAGGCTTGTGTTCCTGGAGCTTGGCTTGTGATCTTTGAGACTTGGGTTCCTGGAGCTTGGCTTGGGATCTTCGAGGCTTGGGTTCCTGGAGCTTGGCCTGGGATCTTCGAGGCTTGGGTTCCTGGAGCTTGGCTTGGGATCTTCGAGGCTTGGGTTCCTGGATCGTGGCTTGGGATCTTCGAGGCTTGGGTTCCTGGAGCCTGGCTTGAGATCATCGAGGCTTGGGATCCAGGAGCTTGGCTTGGGATCTTCGAGGCTTGGGTTCGTGGAGCTTGGCTTGGGATCTTCGAGGCTTGGGTTCCTGGAGCTTGGCTTGGGATCTTTGAGGCTTGGGTTTGTGGAGCTTAGCTTGGGATCTTCGAGGCTTGGGTTCCTGGAGCTTGGCTTGGGATCTTCGATGCTTGGGTTCCTGGAGCTTGGCGTGGGATCTTCGAGGCTTGTGTTCGTAGAGCTTGGCTTGGGATATTCGAGGCTTGGGTTCCTGGAGCTTGGCTTGGGATCTTCGAGGCTTGGGTTTGTGGAGCTTGGCTTGGGATCTTCGAGGCTTGGGTTCTTGGAGCTTGGCTTGGGATCTTCGAGTCTTGAGTTCCTCGAGATCGGCTTGGGATCTTTGAGACTTGGGTTCCTGGAGCTTGCCTTGGGACCGTCAAGGCTTGGGTTCCTGGAGCTTGGCTTGGGATCTTCGAGACTTGGGTTCCTGGAGCTTGGCTTGGGATCTTCGAGGCTTGGGTTCCTGGAGCTTGGCTTGGGATATTCGAGGCTTGGGTTTGTGGAGCTTGGCTTGGGATCTTCGAGGCTTGGGTTCTTGGAGCTAGGCTTGGGATCTTCGAGGCTTGAGTTCCTGGAGCTTGGCTTGGGATCTTTGAGTCTTGGGTTCCTGGAGCTTGGCTTGGGACCGTCAAGGCTTGGGTTCCTGGAGCTTGGCTTGGGATCTTCGTTGCTTGGGTTGCTGGAGCTTGGCTTGGGATCTTCGAGGCTTGGGTTCCTGGATCTTGGCTTGGGATCTTCGAGGCTTGGGTTCCTGGAGCATGGCTTGAGATCATCGAGGCTTGGGATCCAGTAGCTTGGCTTGGGATCTTCGATGCTTGGGATCGTGGAGCTTGGCTTGGGATCTTCGAGGCTTGGGTTCCTGGAGCTTGGCTTGGGATCTTTGATGCTTGGGTTTGTGGAGCTTAGCTTGGGATCTTCGAGGCTTGGGTTCCTGGAGCTTGGCTTGGGATCTTCGAGGCTTGGGTTCCTGGCTCTTGGCGTGGGATATTCGAGGCTTGTGTTCCTGGAGCTTGGCTTGGGATCTTCGAGGCTTGGGTTTGTGGAGCTTGGCTTGGGATCTTCGAGGCTTGAGTTCTTGGAGCTTGGCTTGGGATCTTCGAGACATGAGTTCCTGGAGCTTGGCTTGGGATCTTTGAGACTTGGGTTCCTGGAGCTTGGCTTGGGATCTTCGAGGCTTGGGTTCCTGGAGCTTGGCCTGGGATCTTCGAGGCTTGGGTTCCTGGAGCTTGGCTTGTGATCTTTGAGCCTTGGGTTCTTCCAGGCTTGGGTTCCTGGAGCTTGGCTTGGGATCTTCAAGGTTTGGGTTCCTGGAGCTTGGCTTGGGATCCTGGAGCTTGGCTTGGGATCTTCGAGGCTTGGGTTCGTGGAGCTTTGCTTGGGATGTTCGAGGCTTGGGTTCCTGGAGCTTGCCTTGGGATCTTCGAGACTTGGGTTCCTGGAGCTTGGATTGGGATATTTCAGGCTTGGTTTCTTCCAGGCTTGGGTTCCTGGAGCTTGGCTTGGGTTCTTCGAGGCTTGGGTTCCTGGAGCTTGGCTTGGGATCTTCGAGGCTTGGGTTCCTGGAGTTTGGCCTGGGATCTTCGAGGCTTAAGTTCCTGGAGCTTGGCTTGGGATCTTCGAGGCTTGGGTTCCTGGAGCTTGGCTTGGGATCCTGGAGCTTGGCTTGGGATCTTCGAGGCTTGCGTTCCTGGAGCTTGGCTTGGGATCTTTGAGGCTTGGGTTCTTCCAGGCTCGGGTTCCTGGAGCTTGGCTTGGGATCTTCGACGCTTGGGATCCTGGAACTTGGCTTGGGATCCTGGAGCTTGGCTTGGGATCTTCGAGGCCTGGGTTCGTGGAGCTTTGCTTGGGATCTTCGTGGCTTGGGTTCCTGGAGCATGGCTTGGGACCGTCAAGGCTTGGATTCCTGGAGCTTGGCTTGGGATTTTGGAGGCTTGGGTTCCTGGAGCTTGGCTTGGAATCTTCGAAGCTTGGGATCCTGGAGCTTGGCTTGGGTTCTTTGAGGCTTGGGTTCTTCCATGCTTGGGTTCCTGGAGCTTGGCTTGGGATCTTCGAGGCCTGGGTTCCTGGAGCTTGGCTTGGGATCTTCGAGGCTTGGGTTCCTGGAGGTTGGCTTGGGATCTTCGAGGCTTGGGTTCCTGGAGCTTGGTTTGGGATCCTGGAGCTTGGCTTGGGATCTTCGAGGCTTGCGTTCCAGGAGCTTAGCTTGGAATCTTCGAGGCTTGGGTTCCTGGAGCTTGGCTTGGGATCTTCGAGGCTTGGGTTCCTGGAGCTTGGCCTGGGATCTTCGAGGCTTGGGTTCCTGGAGCTTGGCTTGGGATCTTCGAGGCTTGGGTTCCTGGATCGTGGCTTGGGATCTTCGAGGCTTGGGTTCCTGGAGCCTGGCTTGAGATCATCGAGGCTTGGGATCCAGGAGCTTGGCTTGGGATCTTCGAGGCTTGGGTTCGTGGAGCTTGGCTTGGGATCTTCGAGGCTTGGGTTCCTGGAGCTTGGCTTGGGATCTTTGAGGCTTGGGTTTGTGGAGCTTAGCTTGGGATCTTCGAGGCTTGGGTTCCTGGAGCTTGGCTTGGGATCTTCGATGCTTGGGTTCCTGGAGCTTGGCGTGGGATCTTCGAGGCTTGTGTTCGTAGAGCTTGGCTTGGGATATTCGAGGCTTGGGTTCCTGGAGCTTGGCTTGGGATCTTCGAGGCTTGGGTTTGTGGAGCTTGGCTTGGGATCTTCGAGGCTTGGGTTCTTGGAGCTTGGCTTGGGATCTTCGAGTCTTGAGTTCCTCGAGATCGGCTTGGGATCTTTGAGACTTGGGTTCCTGGAGCTTGCCTTGGGACCGTCAAGGCTTGGGTTCCTGGAGCTTGGCTTGGGATCTTCGAGACTTGGGTTCCTGGAGCTTGGCTTGGGATCTTCGAGGCTTGGGTTCCTGGAGCTTGGCTTGGGATCTTTGAGTCTTGGGTTCCTGGAGCTTGGCTTGGGACCGTCAAGGCTTGGGTTCCTGGAGCTTGGCTTGGGATCTTCGTTGCTTGGGTTGCTGGAGCTTGGCTTGGGATCTTCGAGGCTTGGGTTCCTGGATCTTGGCTTGGGATCTTCGAGGCTTGGGTTCCTGGAGCATGGCTTGAGATCATCGAGGCTTGGGATCCAGTAGCTTGGCTTGGGATCTTCGATGCTTGGGATCGTGGAGCTTGGCTTGGGATCTTCGAGGCTTGGGTTCCTGGAGCTTGGCTTGGGATCTTTGATGCTTGGGTTTGTGGAGCTTAGCTTGGGATCTTCGAGGCTTGGGTTCCTGGAGCTTGGCTTGGGATCTTCGAGGCTTGGGTTCCTGGCTCTTGGCGTGGGATATTCGAGGCTTGTGTTCCTGGAGCTTGGCTTGGGATCTTCGAGACTTGGGTTTGTGGAGCTTGGCTTGGGATCTTCGAGGCTTGAGTTCTTGGAGCTTGGCTTGGGATCTTCGAGACATGAGTTCCTGGAGCTTGGCTTGGGATCTTTGAGACTTGGGTTCCTGGAGCTTGGCTTGGGATCTTCGAGGCTTGGGTTCGTGGAGCTTGGCTTGGGATCTTCGAGGCTTGGGTTCCTGGAGCTTGGCTTGGGATCTTTGAGGCTTGGGTTTGTGGAGCTTAGCTTGGGATCTTCGAGGCTTGGGTTCCTGGAGCTTGGCTTGGGATCTTCGATGCTTGGGTTCCTGGAGCTTGGCGTGGGATCTGCGAGGCTTGTGTTCGTAGAGCTTGGCTTGGGATATTCGAGGCTTGGGTTCCTGGAGCTTGGCTTGGGATCTTCGAGGCTTGGGTTTGTGGAGCTTGGCTTGGGATCTTCGAGGCTTGGGTTCTTGGAGCTTGGCTTGGGATCTTCGAGTCTTGAGTTCCTCGAGATCGGCTTGGGATCTTTGAGACTTGGGTTCCTGGAGCTTGCCTTGGGACCGTCAAGGCTTGGGTTCCTGGAGCTTGGCTTGGGATCTTCGAGACTTGGGTTCCTGGAGCTTGGCTTGGGATCTTCGAGGCTTGGGTTCCTGGAGCTTGGCTTGGGATATTCGAGGCTTGGGTTTGTGGAGCTTGGCTTGGGATCTTCGAGGCTTGGGTTCTTGGAGCTAGGCTTGGGATCTTCGAGGCTTGAGTTCCTGGAGCTTGGCTTGGGATCTTTGAGTCTTGGGTTCCTGGAGCTTGGCTTGGGACCGTCAAGGCTTGGGTTCCTGGAGCTTGGCTTGGGATCTTCGTTGCTTGGGTTCCTGGATCTTGGCTTGGGATCTTCGAGGCTTGGGTTCCTGGAGCATGGCTTGAGATCATCGAGGCTTGGGATCCAGTAGCTTGGCTTGGGATCTTCGATGCTTGGGATCGTGGAGCTTGGCTTGGGATCTTCGAGGCTTGGGTTCCTGGAGCTTGGCTTGGGATCTTTGATGCTTGGGTTTGTGGAGCTTAGCTTGGGATCTTCGAGGCTTGGGTTCCTGGAGCTTGGCTTGGGATCTTCGAGGCTTGGGTTCCTGGCTCTTGGCGTGGGATATTCGAGGCTTGTGTTCCTGGAGCTTGGCTTGGGATCTTCGAGGCTTGGGTTTGTGGAGCTTGGCTTGGGATCTTCGAGGCTTGAGTTCTTGGAGCTTGGCTTGGGATCTTCGAGACATGAGTTCCTGGAGCTTGGCTTGGGATCTTTGAGACTTGGGTTCCTGGAGCTTGGCTTGGGATCTTCGAGGCTTGGGTTCCTGGAGCTTGGCCTGGGATCTTCGAGGCTTGGGTTCCTGGAGCTTGGCTTGTGATCTTTGAGCCTTGGGTTCTTCCAGGCTTGGGTTCCTGGAGCTTGGCTTGGGATCTTCAAGGTTTGGGTTCCTGGAGCTTGGCTTGGGATCCTGGAGCTTGGCTTGGGATCTTCGAGGCTTGGGTTCGTGGAGCTTTGCTTGGGATGTTCGAGGCTTGGGTTCCTGGAGCTTGCCTTGGGATCTTCGAGACTTGGGTTCCTGGAGCTTGGATTGGGATATTTCAGGCTTGGTTTCTTCCAGGCTTGGGTTCCTGGAGCTTGGCTTGGGTTCTTCGAGGCTTGGGTTCCTGGAGCTTGGCTTGGGATCTTCGAGGCTTGGGTTCCTGGAGTTTGGCCTGGGATCTTCGAGGCTTAAGTTCCTGGAGCTTGGCTTGGGACTTCGAGGCTTGGGTTCCTGGAGCTTGGCTTGGGATCCTGGAGCTTGGCTTGGGATCTTCGAGGCTTGCGTTCCTGGAGCTTGGCTTGGGATCTTTGAGGCTTGGGTTCTTCCAGGCTCGGGTTCCTGGAGCTTGGCTTGGGATCTTCGACGCTTCGGATCCTGGAACTTGGCTTGGGACCCTGGAGCTTGGCTTGGGATCTTCGAGGCCTGGGTTCGTGGAGCTTTGCTTGGGATCTTCGTGGCTTGGGTTCCTGGAGCATGGCTTGGGACCGTCAAGGCTTGGGATCCTGGAGCTTGGCTTGGGTTCTTTGAGGCTTGGGTTCTTCCATGCTTGGGTTCCTGGAGCATGGCTTGGGATCTTCGAGGCTTGGGTTCCTGGAGCTTGGCTTGGGATCTTCGAGGCTTGGGTTCCTGGAGGTTGGCTTGGGATCTTCGAGGCTTGGGTTCCTGGAGCTTGGTTTGGGATCCTGGAGCTTGGCTTGGGATCTTCGAGGCTTGCGTTCCAGGAGCTTAGCTTGGAATCTTCGAGGCTTGGGTTCCTGGAGCTTGGCTTGGGATCTTCGAGGCTTGGGTTCCTGGAGCTTGGCCTGGGATCTTCGAGGCTTGGGTTCCTGGAGCTTGGCTTGGGATCTTCGAGGCTTGGGTTCCTGGATCGTGGCTTGGGATCTTCGAGGCTTGGGTTCCTGGAGCCTGGCTTGAGATCATCGAGGCTTGGGATCCAGGAGCTTGGCTTGGGATCTTTGAGGCTTGGGTTTGTGGAGCTTAGCTTGGGATCTTCGAGGCTTGGGTTCCTGGAGCTTGGCTTGGGATCTTCGATGCTTGGGTTCCTGGAGCTTGGCTTGGGATCTTCGAGGCTTGCGTTCCAGGAGCTTAGCTTGGAATCTTCGAGGCTTGGGTTCCTGGAGCTTGGCTTGGGATCTTCGAGGCTTGGGTTCCTGGAGCTTGGCCTGGGATCTTCGAGGCTTGGGTTCCTGGAGCTTGGCTTGGGATCTTCGATGCTTGGGTTCCTGGAGCTTGGCTTGGGACCTTCGAGGCTTGCGTTCCAGGAGCTTAGCTTGGAATCTTCGAGGCTTGGGTTCCTGGAGCTTGGCTTGGGATCTTCGAGGCTTGGGTTCCTGGAGCTTGGCCTGGGATCTTCGAGGCTTGGGTTCCTGGAGCTTGGCTTGGGATCTTCGAGGCTTGGGTTCCTGGATCGTGGGTTGGGATCTTCGAGGCTTGGGTTCCTGGAGCCTGGCTTGAGATCATCGAGGCTTGGGATCCAGGAGCTTGGCTTGGGATCTTCGAGGCTTGGGTTCCTGGAGGTTGGCTTGGGATCTTCGAGGCTTGGGTTCCTGGAGCTTGGTTTGGGATCCTGGAGCTTGGCTTGGGATCTTCGAGGCTTGCGTTCCAGGAGCTTAGCTTGGAATCTTCGAGGCTTGGGTTCCTGGAGCTTGGCCTGGGATCTTCGAGGCTTGGGTTCCTGGAGCTTGGCTTGGGATCTTCGAGGCTTGGGTTCCTGGAGGTTGGCTTGGGATCTTCGAGGCTTGGGTTCCTGGAGCTTGGTTTGGGATCCTGGAGCTTGGCTTGGGATCTTCGAGGCTTGCGTTCCAGGAGCTTAGCTTGGAATCTTCGAGGCTTGGGTTCCTGGAGCTTGGCTTGGGATCTTCGAGGCTTGGGTTCCTGGAGCTTGGCCTGGGATCTTCGAGGCTTGGGTTCCTGGAGCTTGGCTTGGGATCTTCGAGGCTTGGGTTCCTGGATCGTGGCTTGGGATCTTCGAGGCTTGGGTTCCTGGAGCCTGGCTTGAGATCATCGAGGCTTGGGATCCAGGAGCTTGGCTTGGGATCTTTGAGGCTTGGGTTTGTGGAGCTTAGCTTGGGATCTTCGAGGCTTGGGTTCCTGGAGCTTGGCTTGGGATCTTCGATGCTTGGGTTCCTGGAGCTTGGCTTGGGATCTTTGAGGCTTGGGTTCTTCCAGGCCTGGGTTCCTGAAGCTTAGCTTGGGATCTTCAAGGTTTGGGTTCCTGGAGCTTGCGTTGGGATCTTCGAGGCTTGGGTTCCTGGAGCTTGGCTTGGGAACTTCGAGGCTTGGGTTCCTGGAGCTTGGCTTGGGATCTTCGAGGCTTGGGCTCCTGGAGCTTGGCTTGGGATCTTCGATGCTTGGGTTCCTGGAGCTTGCATTGGGATCTTCGAGGCTTGGGTTCCTGGAGCTTTGCTTGGGATATTCGAGGCCCGGGTTCCCGGAGCTTGGCTTGGGATCTTCGAGGCTTGGGTTCCTGGAGCTTGGCTTGGGAACTTCGAGGCTTGGGTTCCTGGAGTTTGGCTTGGGATCCTGGAGATTGGCTTGGGATTTTCAAGGCTTGCGTTCCTGGAGCTTAGCTTGGGATCTTCGAGACTTGGGTTCCTGGAGCTTGGCTTGGGATCTTCGAGGCTTGGGTTCCTGGAGCTTGGCCAGGGATCTTCGAGGCTTGGGTTCCTGGAGCTTGGCTTGGGATATTCGAGGCTTGGGTTTGTGGAGCTTGACTTGGGACCGTCAAGGCTTGGGTTCCTGGAGCTCAGCTTGGGATCTTCGAGGCTTGGGTTCCTGGAGCGTGGCTTGGGATCTTTGAGGCTTGGGGTCTTCTGGTCTTGGGTTCCTGGAGCTTGGCTTGGGATCTTCAAGGTTTGGGTTCCTGGAGCTTGGCTTGGGATCTTCGATGCTTGGGTTCCCGGAACTTGGCTTCGGATCCTGGAGCTTGGCTTGGGATCTTCGAGGCTTGGGTTCGTGGAGCTTCGCTTGGGATCTTCGAGGCTTGGGTTCCTGGAGCTTGCCTTGGGATCTTCGATACTTGGGTTCCTGGAGCTTGGCTTGGGATGTTTCAGGCTTGGGTTCCTGGAGCTTGTCTTGGGACGGTCAAGGCTTGGGTTCCTGGAGCTTGGCTTGGGATTTTAGAGGCTTGGGTTCCTGGATCTTGGCTTGGAATCTTCGAAGCTTGGGTTCCTGGAGCTTGGCTTGGGATCTTTGAGGCTTGGGTTCTTCCAGGCTTGGGTTCCTGGAGCTTGGCTTCGGATCTTCGAGGCTTGGGTTCCTGGAGCTTGCCTTGGGATCTTCGAGACTTGGGTTCCTGGAGCTTGGATTGGGATATTTCAGGCTTGGTTTCTTCCAGGCTTGGGTTCCTGGAGCTTGGCTTGGGTTCTTCGAGGCTTGGGTTCCTGGAGCTTGGCTTGGGATCTTCGAGGCTTGGGTTCCTGGAGTTTGGCCTGGGATCTTCGAGGCTTAAGTTCCTGGAGCTTGGCTTGGGATCTTCGAGGCTTGGGTTCCTGGAGCTTGGCTTGGGATCCTGGAGCTTGGCTTGGGATCTTCGAGGCTTGCGTTCCTGGAGCTTGGCTTGGGATCTTTGAGGCTTGGGTTCTTCCAGGCTCGGGTTCCTGGAGCTTGGCTTGGGATCTTCGACGCTTGGGATCCTGGAACTTGGCTTGGGATCCTGGAGCTTGGCTTGGGATCTTCGAGGCCTGGGTTCGTGGAGCTTTGCTTGGGATCTTCGTGGCTTGGGTTCCTGGAGCTTGGCTTGGGATTTTGGAGGCTTGGGTTCCTGGAGCTTGGCTTGGAATCTTCGAAGCTTGGGATCCTGG